>NW_027590156.1:0-362500 GCF_964213995.1 Mustelus asterias
GGGACAGGACTGTTGAAATTGGAATGCTTACTTTATCTCGGAACAGGGGCTACTAAGGTGATTCAGTGTGGTGCATTCAGGGCGAGGGACCGATGATGTGAGCAAGTCTAATTGAGTCAAGGGCCGAGGCAATTCAAGGGGCTGTGTGTTATAATCTAGTTCGGGGAGCGACGAGGTGGCAAAATGTGGGTCTATAATTGACAGAAATATGTGAGGTTGGATAGTAGGTTTCGGTGTCAGGATGGGATTGGTGAGATGGGACAGTGTGGTTCTGTCTAGAAAAATGTGTCGTATTGTGAGACAGGCTGGTTAAATCGGGGACAGCGACATATCAGGTGAAACATTATGGATCAGATTGGGAAAGGGACTGATGAGACGGGACAATGTTTATAAAACCAGGCCAGCTTCCCATGGGGTATTTCACATTGTGAAATGGAACAGACAGTTGGAGTAATGTGATTGATTCTAGAGCATTAACCAATGAATTGGGACAGTTTGGCATTGACTGGTGAAGGTTTACAGTGTGGTGTATTTTGGGGCAGGGTAAGTGGAGTTCCGCTGGTGAAACTTGGACTAGTGCAAGGCCTGGTGATGAGTTACCGTGTGATTCAGTGTGAGACAGGGAAGGACACTGTCAATGAATATCACCGTGTAATCTGCGAAGTGTGACATTATTGTTCAGTCCGGGATAGGGGCTGATAAATTGGGGCAGTGACGTTCAATCTGGGAATAGGAGAGATTTGCAGTGGGTGGATATTTGCAGGAGGGTAGAGCTTTACAGGGGAGAGTTTTGCAGTCGGTCAGTTTTCATGCCCAAGTGCTTTCTCCTGAGACGGTATATTGAAACCCTGTCTTGACAATAAGAATGTATTGACTGCAAATCATGACATCTGAACTTTTAAAACAGGAGTTTTAACAGGTGGGGAAACTACATGAATCCTGTTGCACTGGGGAACTGAGCTGTTGTGTATGTAAACAGGATGACTGAGTGAAGCATTTTCCACTTTCAGCTGGTGAGCATTATTTTCACAGAGTTTGTTTTTGTCACTGAATTTCCTGCTGATCTCAATCCCTGTCGTGATGGGTTTCATATACACAACATTCTCCAGGTAAATAAATGAAATACTGCAGATCTTGAATATCTGAAATAACAATAACAGAAAACACTGCAAATGCTCAGAAGATCTGGTAATGCCTGTGGAGGTCGAGAACAAAAAAAACAATTTCTGATGTTGATCCTCCTCCATTCATGAGTGAAAATATTTTTTTCTTATTTATCCTGTCACCCATCTGACAGGCCACAATCAGATCATGTCAGCCCCCATTCCCCAGAGAAAGCACATTCGGGCTATTGAATCGTTCCTTGATGTCATAGCCTGCCACACTATAGTGGACGTGTTTTGATAATGTTTCTGCTCAGTTTTGAACCCTCTGTTGGTGCCCACGACACGACAGATGTCCTGCGGCGCAAAGCGACCAATTCATTTTAAAGAACGAAAGGGGAAGGTCTGTGATTGAGTGCAAGGCATGATGAACTCACACAAGGAATGGCAAAGAAAGCAACTTTGAGCTGCCGATGGCAGATCCCGGGTGGTTTAGTGTTTCAGACTCAATGTTTTCAGGACCATGGCATGGGCTTGATGGTAGGTCACAAATAGGGAACTAAACAGAACATTTTTAATGAGAAATCTGTCTGTGTGTGACGGACCAGAAGAAAGGCAATCGCTAAAGTAATGATGGTAAGTTGATTGGCGAAGTCATTGTCTGCTTCCCTGTTGATCCATTGGTTAGGATTCGGAACTTTCATCACTGTGGCTTGGGTTCAAGCTCTGGCCAGAGAGTAACTATTTTGCGTTGCTGTGTGAACTGACAAATTTAAAGTGAATTCCTCATTCAGTTAAACTCGATCTGGCAGCATCCACGGAGTGGGAAACAGAGTGAATCTTCCAGCTGGATGATGCTTCATCAGAGCTGGAAAGGTCTGATATAAAACAGACGGGAAATAAGTCCTTGTCTGTGTTTCGGAGATATTATGAGAGAGTCGATGGGTTAGAAGTTCTATTCCTAACCCATTATGTGTTCTAGTGGTAGCGTGGCTGAAACGTTGAGTGCACTAGCGTTAAGCTGTAGTTTCTAAAGCAACCGTGTCTTCACATCCCACCACTGCCCCAAGTTTCTTCTCCTTTGGCTGTTCAGTGATTGGCATTGTGGTAAGAACAAAAACCGATGGTGCGTGCTGATTTCAGGGTGAACTCGTCAGGCCGAATGTTCCACTTTGTTGCTGTAACTATCCTGTGATTTCGTATGAGTGACACTAACTCATTAACTCGTTGACGTGCTGTCCAAGTGGTTTTGGTAATGGATCTGATATCCATTGTTGTTTTCCGCGGAAGATTTGAACAGCACCCACTGGGATGCTCAGCTTCCATTCTCTTCAGTACTCCAGAATTCGTTCAATAAAATCAAAACCTTCCAAATATTCAGGCCCATTTTTCATGCTTCAAATCCGCATTCCTTCATTTCTGTTCATCAACGAGAATTTACCAAATCTCCAGCCGGAAATGGATGAAAACTGAATCCAATTTGGTGACAACCTTGATTTATGGGTGTTTGCAATTCCTCGGGCCTTTGTCACTGTCGGTGTCAGCGTGTGTCCCTCTTTGTCCATCAATATGATTCAGTTTCCCGAAAGGGTGAACACATTGTTACCATCTGCATTCGCTTATTTGATGAATCCTCATGGTAAATGGTACAGAAAATCACAAGATGTTTGAAAGTTGGGAGACAGATTAGCACGTTCTCTTTTACTTTCGAGTGGATATTGCTTATTGACTCAGGGCCCGTATGTTACACAGTGGAGGATTGTTGAAACTTTCACTGAGCAACATTTAAGCAGACAGCGGATTCACTTGGTGTGATGCTGGGTTCCAGTTCTACATATGCAATCATACATTCAACTTATGTCAGTTGCTGTTCATCCATTTTGTCTCATAGTTTGTAATTATTGGATACTAAAACTGCGCAGAATGTTCCATATGTGTTCCCCGCAAAACCTTGTACAACTGCAGCAACAATTCGTTATTCTTGTTCTCCAGTCTACTGGCAACAAAGGCAAAAATGTAATTCCCCTTCCTAAATGTTTGCTGCAACTCAACGCTAGCTTTATGCATTCCATCTACAAATACTCCTCGGATTCTTTGAATATCAGCACCAACGTTCCCACCTTTTCAAAAATGTTCTGCTCTTTCTATTTTTACGAAAAGGTGAATGCCTATTCACTGTCCAAAATTGAACCCGCCCTTATCTGTGCATTAAAACTTGCCATATGGCCAGTCTCGCTGCCTTGTCCCTACAGATCATATGTGTTTTAAGCTGAAGTTCCAGCGAGAACTCACGAGCCCAGGCTTACAAAACCAACCATCTAATCACTGAGCTATGGAACCAATTGCCATTAAGAGCGCAGAGTGAGTGCCTCATTATCAGTGAAGTGAGGAACAGGCTGGATTTTCAGGTGGGTGATGTTTGATAGATGTGGAAATGTGAGATGGGGAGCAGAGTTAAACGATGCAACTTGATAGCGGCAGAGTGTGTCCGTTACTTTAACTGAAGAATGAATGCCATGGTATCCTTCTTTAGAGCTCAACTCTGAAATTTCCAGCTCTGGGACAAGTTCATCCAGCTAAAAGATTAACCGTGTTACACCCTTCACAGACACTGTGAGGCCTGTTTTCATTTAATGAAGAAATCAACAAAAAGTTATTCACTCCATGGCTGAGAATCAAATCTGCTACATGTCACTGAAGCCATGCCACTATACCCCCAAGGAAGCTGATGTGAGACATTGGAAATTAGATGATCATTACCACTGTACTTCAAGTTAAATAACATTCATGAAAGCTTTGTCATTTTACACTGACATTTTAACATCTTATAAACAATTGCATCAAAATGCGTTATTTCCGCTTGTATTCACGTTATTTCACTTCCTGGGACTGAGCAATTTCCACCTTCAAAATGTGTTGTTCAGTTAACCGTTTGTCATCAGTCCCGGGCTCTGGCGCTGAAACCATTGACTCTCAAACACTGAACCACCCGGGCTCCACTATCACCTGCTCAATTTTGCCCTGTCTATCATTCCTTGTAAGAAGTTTAACAACACCAGGTTAAAGTCCAATAAATTGAGTTTGTGACTTTATAAGCTCTGTTTGTGAACAGAATTCCCACTCACCTGAAGAAGGGGCTTGGAGCTCCGAAAGCTTGTGTGGCTTTTGCTTCCAAATAAACCTGTTGGACTTTAACCTGGTGTTGTTAAACTTCTTACTGTGTTTACCCCAGTCCAACGCCGGCATCTCCACATCATTCCTTGTGTCAGTTAATCCATCCTTTCTTATTCTTTATCCTGGATCCCCCTTGTGTTTTTTTTTACGGCGTGGTTCCTGATGATCATAAAATGCTGGAAATACTCAGCAGATCAGTTAATGTTTGGTGACAAAAGAGAATAATTCTGAAATTAACAGCATTCTGAAAAGTCCCTGCCCGGTTTCGACGCTGAATCCTTTCACGTATGAGGAGAATTTGATAACCACCACACGATAGAAAAATGACGATATTCGAAATGGAAGCAGATCTGGGTTTCTGGAGGAGCAACTAAACTGGTTCTGCAAGCCCTTGAACTCCTCACATCAATTTACATTTGCATTGTTTTTGCTGGTTCCTTCTGTCACAATTCATAATTATGCATTCCAATGCATTAAATTTTTGTGATCACATGTTCGGGCAAAGGTATTTCATTACGTTTAAAGTCAGCAGGATAACTGACAGAGGTGGGATTCGATCCCATTCCTCCACAGATACCTTTTCCCTAAATTCAATAGTTTAAATTTCTCATGATCGCTAACAGTGCAAAAGGTGGCTGTCATCTCTGGCATTGCCAGTGAACAGAATAAATGGAGCAGCGTTTAGTCAAATGTCCAACTGAACATCCTCCACCACTTAGTAAAATGTTGGCAGATCCCCAGACTCAACATAAATTACCCACCCTATCTCGAAAGCCCTTAATTCCCTCAGATTCCAAAATACACTCTATCTCAGCCTTCAATATCCTAATCATTGAGGATTCACAGATCGCTGGGCGAGAGAATTTCAAAGATTCACACATCTTTGATCGAATAAGTATCTCCTTGTCTCTATCCTAAATGGCTGACACGTGAGCAGGCATTTTGTAAAGTCTCATTCAAAATTTGAAGAAGTCCAAATATCACATCATTGTGAGATAACGTAATCCCTTAATATTTAACAACAAACGGGAATGAGACAACTTTTCCTCACACTGAGAGTTGACTGATTTTTAATAATAATGTCTTGCACTTTTCGAAAAGGTGAATGCAATAACCGTCACACTTCAGAAACAAATTACAGATGAAAACGGCAGAAATTGATGTGTGCCGGTTACTTTCAGCGATAAATATCTGTTCTGTGTTACCTGGTAAATTTCACAGGATCAACAGAGGTGAGATTGGTGGGTCCTGAAATTTGGAAGTTACACGTGAACAGTTTGTGGGGCTATTGTGGGGCTACTGTCAGGGAAAGGCACAAATGAAAAGTGGAAGTTTTTCAATGAACAAATACTGGGTGTCCTTGATAGGTATGTCCCTGTCACGCAGGGAGGAAATGGCCGAGTGAGGGAACCATGGTTCACGAAAGAGGTGGAATTTTTTGTGAAAAGGAAGAGGTTAACCTATGTAGGGATGAGGAAACAAGGTTCAGATGGCTCGATTGAGGGTTACAAGTTAGCAAGGAACGAGCTGAAAAAGGGGCTTAGGAGAGCTTGGAGGGGACATGAAAAGTCCTTGGCGGGTCGGATCAAGGAAAACCCCAAGGCTTTTTACTCTTATGTGAGGAATAAAAGAATGACCAGGATGAGGTTAGGGCCGGTCAAGGACAGTAGTGGGAACTTGTG
Source organism: Mustelus asterias (assembly GCF_964213995.1). Classification (NCBI taxonomy): domain Eukaryota; kingdom Metazoa; phylum Chordata; class Chondrichthyes; order Carcharhiniformes; family Triakidae; genus Mustelus; species Mustelus asterias. The sequence goes on from NW_027590156.1 coordinate 5,960, forward strand.
TATGGAGTCAGTAGAGATAGGCGAGGTGATGAATGAATACTTTTTTTCAGTGTTCACCAAGGAGAGGGGCCATGTTTTTGAGGAAGAGAAGGTGTTACAGGCTTATAGGCTGGAGGAAATAGATGTTCGGAGGGAGGATGTCCTGGCAGTTTTGAATAAACTGAAGGTCGATAAGTCCCCTGGGCCTGATAAAATATATCCTCGGATTCTTTGGGAGGCAAGGCATGAGATTGCAGAGCCTTTGGCTTTAATCTTTGGGTCCTTACTGTCCACGGGGATGGTGCCAGAGGACTGGAGAGTGGCGAATGTTGTTCCTCTGTTTAAGAAAGGGAATAGAAATGACCCTGGTAATTATAGACCGGTTAGTCTTACTTCGGTGGTTGGTTAATTGATGGAAAAGGTCCTTAGGGATGGGATTTACGACCATTTAGAACGATGCGGATTAATCCGGGATAGTCAGCACGGATTCGTGAAGGGCAAGTCATGCCTCACAAACTTGATTGAATTTTTTGAGGAGATAACTAAGTGTGTTGATGAAGGTAGGGCAGTTGATGCCACATACATGGATTTTAGTAATGCGTTTGATAAGGTCCCCCATGGTCGGCTTATGATGAAAGTGAGGAGGTGTGGGATAGAGGGAAAGTTGGCCGATTGGATAGGTAACTGGCTGTCTGATCGAAGACAGAGGGTGGTGGTGGATGGAAAATTATCGGATTGGAGGCAGGTTGCGAGCGGAGTGCCACAGGGATCAGTGCTTGGTCGTCTGCTCTTTGTAATTTTTAATAATGACTTAGAGGAGGGGGCTGAAGGGTGGATCAGTAAATTTACTGATGACACCAAGATTGGTGGAGTAGTGGATGAGGTGGAGGGCTGTTGTAGGCTGCAAAGAGACATAGATAGGATGCAAAGCTGGGCTGCAAAATGGCAAATGGAGTTTCACCCTGATAAATGTGAGGTGATTCATTTTGGTAGGACTAATTTAAATGTGGATTACAGGGTCAAAGGTAGGGTTCTGAAGACTGTGGAGGAACAGAGAGATCTTGGGGTCCATATCCACAGATCTCCAAAGGTTGCCAGTCAAGTCATAGAATCATAGAATCATAGAAACCCTACAGTGCAGAAGGAGGCCATTCGGCCCATCGAGTCTGCACCGACCACAATCCCACCCAGGCCCTACCCCCACATATTTACCCGCTAATCCCTCTAACATACGCATCTCAGGACTCTAAGGGGCAATTGTTTTTTTTACCTGGCCAATCAACCAAACCCGCACATCTTTGGACTGTGGGAGGAAACCGGAGCACCCGGAGGAAACCCACGCAAACACGAGGAGAATGGATAGAGCTGTGAAGAAGGCCTATAGTGTGTTCGCTTTTATTAACAGGGGGTTGGAGTTTAAGAGCCGTGGGGTTATGCTGCAACGAAACAGGACCTTGGTGAGACCACATTTGGAATATTGTGTGCAGTTCTGGTCACCTCACTATAAGAAGGATGTGGAAGCGCTGGAAAGAGTGCAGAGGAGATTTACCAGGATGCTGCCTGGTTTGGAGGGTAGGTCTTATGAGGAAAGGTTGAGGGAGCTAGGGCTGTTCTCTCTGGAGCGGAGGAGGCTGAGGGGTGACTTAATAGAGGTTTATAAAATGATGAAGGGGATAGATCGAGTGAACGTTCAAAGATTATTTCCTCGGGTGGATGGAGCTATTACAAGGGGGCATAACTATAGGGTTCGTGGTGGGAGATATAGGAAGGATATCAGAGGTAGGTTCTTTGCGCAGAGAGTGGATGGGGTGTGGAATGGACTGCCTGCAGTGATAGTGGAGTCCGACACTTTAGGAACATTTAAGCGGTTATTGGATACGCACATGGAGCACACTAGGATGATAGGGAGTGGGATAGCTTGATCTTGGTTTCAGATAAAGCTCGGCACAACAGCGTGGGCCGAAGGGCCTGTTCTGTGCTGTACTGCTCTATGTTCTATTTCACCTCACTATCGATTTCATGTTACAGAAAACAGCAATAGCTATTATTATTGGTTGAAAAATCATTTGTGTTCTAATTCAGCATGTCAAGTCACATCTGATGAGAACATAAGTAAATGAAATTAAAAGGGAATGGTTTCACGGTTACGCCAGGATAATTATGTACCTATCTGGTTAGATTGAGGATTGACGGGAAGCGGACAGGAAAGGATTTGAACTTCAGTTGGAAATTCCCAAAGCATCAGTGGGCCGGTTTTCAATCTTTTGTTTATACTGGCAGTCATTCAGCCTATGTTCCTTTGTGTGCTCTTTAAAGGAAAAATCCATTCCTTCCGCACACGTTCCTTTCACCTAACGGCTGGGACTGTCTCGTTGTTCCTGCCAGAAACGACACCGCTCACACTCTTTCATTCAAGATGAGCTGTCAGACTTTAGATGGAAGGACCAAAACCCAAGTTAATTCTGGCAGTGGTGGGATTTAAACCCATGTCTCCGCTGAGATTGGAACCTTAGACCGCTCGGCCTCGCGTCCAGACGTTGTAATCATGTAATTTACTGATATAGCTAGTGAAATAATTTAGAAGGAATGGAGATGGGAAGGGCCAGCAGAAATCTCCAACCTAATTTTTCATTGAATCTGGTCATCCTGAAATGTGTAACAAACAAAAATCATCTGCAGTCAGAAAAACAATGAGCTGCATTTAAGGGTCGGCACCATTTAAACTGTCCTCAAACTCGTCTGGTTCCCAATCTCCTGCCAGAAATTACAACAAAACTTTCTGCTGAATTTGCTCAGGGTCTTTATTTCAGAAAGGACAGGGCACAACGCGAGACTGAGATTTCTATGCATTTCCAGGAAATAACTTATTTGGTTTCACGGTTTGGACGAGAGCAGCAAATCTTCATTTTCTGATCTGCAATCAAAAGAGCAGTATCCAATTTCTAACCACCAAGTTACAGCGTGTTTTACAATTTGCTTCATCCACGCTCCTTTTGTTATTGTAATTTTCACTCCGGACGACTTTCACGACAAACAAGATTCTCCTACAAAATGGCACGTTGTGATTCACTACCAATGATGTGTCCGGCCAATGACAACATGCCGCACATACTCCACGACTGTTATCACTTTCGTTTCCGACGGTTCAAACCGCACTGAAATATTTCGAAATGTTTTTCATTGAAGAGTGAGGGATAAGTTTCATAATTCAGTGCCAGTGTACATGGCAAAATCTGACCCATTGCCATCCAGATTTTTCCTTATATCACCAGCTCTATTGGCAGCGTTTTGCAGCCCACTACTGTCCTTCTCTTTCAGTGTTTTTCCATGAACATTTGCGCTTGTGATATTTCCAATGAAGTAAACTTGAAAATATCACTCGACTGAATTTAATAGGTCCGCTTCCGATCAGAGAGTGAATCGGATTAGTTCTTACAGTTTTGCCAGAGCAGTAATTATTTTCCTGAGAGAGAATTGAACCGAAACCTCACGAGCAGAGTGCGGAACACAAACCAGTGGACTCCAGGGCAACGAGTGAACTTAGTTTCTCAAACCGATTGACCTCATATTCCTTTGCTCATTATTTTCATCTCAGATTTGTTTTACCATCGACCAGTTGCTCCTTCAAAATGTCCTGTTTGGATGGTACATAAGTGCCTCCTTCAGCCAATGACAACACGGATTGAGTTCGCTGCATCATGAAATTGACAGTGAGGTGAAATAGTCCCACAAGATGCTGAAGTTTAGAAGGATGAGAGGAGATCTGACCGAGGGAATAAAATTCTAAAAGGGATTGATCGATTAAACGTAAACCATCCCGAACAAGAGGTCACAGGTATAGAATGAGAGGCGGTGGATTTAAAAGTGAGATGAGAAGGAAGTACTTCTCGCAGAGTGTGGTGAATTGGTGGAACTCGCTGCCCCAGAGCACGGTGGAGTCTCAATCGCTGGATGATTTCAATAAGGAGATAGATATATTTCCAACTTAAAAAACTAATTAAAGGGATATGGAAAACAAGCGGGGATTTAAAGAGCAGCGAAAGATGAAATTAAAAAAAAACTTTGCTGATGCAGGCATCTCTCGCCAGAGACTCAGAAAAGTGCAATGTAATAGAAGTTGAACTGGCTGACAAATTCCACCTTTGTAAGGAATTTAAACAAAAGTTCCTTCGACAAATCAATCCTCAACAATGGCAAATAAGAGAAAGGATCCACCTAAATTTAGACGCAGTTTGCTGGGTTCAAAGTGCTCACCATTAGACCAGAGAACCTATAATTTCGCAGCCGGTTGCAAATGGTCACTCAAAGCATTTGACCCACTTACTGTTGCTGCCACATTGAATGAAAAAGGTCACATGCTTTGAGTGACCATTTGCTTCGGGCGGCTCTGTTCCTGTTTTTGTGCTGTGATGGTGAGCACCCTGGACTCCGAATGCAGTAATCGGAGTTCAGAGCTTGGTAAAAGATTGTTTTTTTTGCTAAAGCAGTTAATGGGTTTGCTGAAGGGAATTTAATTTTAAGTTCTCAGTAAGTGGAAATTTCAGCAAATTACACCGCAACCACGGATGTTGCAGCGAATGATTCTACTGGCGTCATTGCATCAACCCCAGAGAACGATTGCTCAAGAATACAAAGCGCTGAGAGGCAGGGAAGCTACAGTGGGCATTGTGTCCACCTGGACGTGTAATTCACTCTGTTATCTGTCTCAATCTAAACCAAAGTTAGGCGGTGAGAGGCCAGAGTGCGACACGTTACCCGTGGAATCAACAGCACTCTGAAGGAAGACTTTTATCCCAAAACACATACACACGCCCACACCTACACACACACACACACACACCCACACCCTCTCTCTCTCGCTCACACACACACCACACACGCTCACACACTTGCTCAATAATTGCCAGACTCCAGTCGAATTGTTATTGTGTGACACCAACCGCTTATTTTTTTCAACAGAGGAGTTGAAGGACAGCGAAAAGATGAAAAACACTAACGTTGCAAGGCTCTGGCGCCTGAGGCTCAGCAATGTGCATTGTAATAGCAGTTGAACTGGCTGACAAATTGTCCTCTCTATTCGTGCTTTGTGAGAAATTGAAACGAAACGCCCTTCAGCAAATCAATCATCTGCCTTTGCAAATTAAAGCAAGGCTCCGCCGAGACTTGAACTCGGATCGCTGGATTCAATGTCCAGAGTGCTCACCATTACACCACGAAACCCAACTCACGGCAGCCATCTGAAAATCGTCGCTCAATACTTGTGCCAATTTGAACAGCAGGGAGAAATATCAGTCCCGTTGCACAATCCCGTCAATTACCCACAACAATTCATAATTACATTGCCCTTGCTGGTTGCTCCTGTAAAAATGAGTACGCTACCTTCAACTGCATTAAATTTTACTGCAGCTGATCACATTCAAAGAGCAATGTTAGCATCGAACAGATATCAACCTTACTGTGGTAACTTGACTGAACAACATCAGCTTATCAGAGCTCTGCTTTCATCACACTGGAAGCCAATGTGAAAATATGAAGAATTTCAAATCTTAACAGACAGAAAGGGGTGTGTGACTGTGGACAATTGGCGCTGTGCATATTCCTGTAATCAGTCTCTCGGAAAATCAGTCGGATGGGATCCTGGTGGTCTCGTGGTTAGGATTCGGCGCTTTCAGGGTCGCAGGCTGCGTTCGATATATTAAGACTTAATTATTTTTATAAACAAACCAGCAATACTTCCTGGTCCAAAGCAGTTCTGCCAGAATCGGTGGAGTGAGATTTGCAGTTTTGCTTCCGAGTTGGAAATGTCACACGTGCAACAGGTCAAGAACAAACACAAATAGTGAAAAACAGTGATATGATGCAAAACGCTGCCGATAGAGGTAGTGATACAAGGGAAAATCTGGGTGGTAATGGGTCAGATTTAACCGTTTGCATTGACAGAAATATCACTCATTTCTGGATAACATTCTCGGGCTAAATTACAAGAAAACCTCTCCATGAATGAAATACTAAACTATTTGACTTCGACTGATTGCAAGCAGTTTTCATTCAGAAAGCAGTAATTGTGAAATTTACAAAGCGGGATGGAGAAAGACTCAGTTTCAGCGGTGACACTGCGGGAGGAATGGAGAGCTGGAGTACACTGAGAAAAGCAGCAAAGTTTAAACATAACCGGAACCAACCAATGTTGCCCTTGACCGTTATTCCTTATGTCAGTTAATCCATCCCGTCTGACTCACTGTCACAGACCTTCCCTTTTATATTCTTTACTGAGTTATTTCCGCTTGAAATACCGGAGAAAACTCAATAGTTCAACTCAAGTTTCGTGATAAACGAGGATAACTCTGTAATCCGAACCACTTTGAAACAAAGCCATCGGGAAATGTTTCCACCTGGTTTCGAACCGTGGGCTTTCGAGATGCAAAGCGAGCATGATGACCACATACCAACGTGGGTACTTGATGCAGCTCCGATTTAATGGGAGAGCAACTAAACTCGTCCGACAAGCCCGTCGGTTGCTCACTTTAACAAAAAGAGAAAACGCTGGAAAATCACATTGTGTCTGGCAGCATCTGTCGAAGAGAAAAGAGCTGACGTTTCGGTCGGGATGACCCTTTGTCAAAGTTTTGTGTGACACATTTGCTTTCAGATTCCAGCATCCACAGTAATTTGCTTTTATCCAGTTGCTCACTTTACATTCTCTCTGCTGGTTCCTCGAATCAAAATGAATGATGATTCATTCCACTGCATTAAATTTTAGTAATCACATGTTTGACCAAAGCTGTTCATAACGTTTACAGGAATTTAAGTGAAAATCGAACAGTGGGAGAATGTGATCCCCCTCCTTCATAAAAATCATATCCTAAATTTAGTGTCTTAGATTTCCCATCAAGGACACCAGCAGAAGTCATTGCTGTCAGAGCTGGTATTGGCAATGAACCAAATGAATGGAATTGGATTAGATCACATGTCCCATTGAGTCTCCTCCCCCACTTTAAATCAAATCCGAGCTCAACAACCGCCTCATTTCAGGAATCAATTCAGTTAAATTTGGTTCCACACAAACAGGGAGAGAAGAGATGGAACAAAAACAAAAAAGGGGAATGGATAGTTAGACTGAGAGAGGGAAGGACTGAGACAGATCTACAGAGAGAAAAGAGAAAGTGCCAGAGTGGGGTAGACACTGAACAGAACAGATACACTTCATTGTTCCATACCGTTTCAAGAAAAAAAAAACTTGAAGGCATTGGAAAGAGCAAATGCTACGGCTCTGAAAAATATTCTGGCAATGGTGCTGAAGAATTGCGCTTCAGAATTTGCCGCACCTTCAGCTAAGCTGTTCCTAACCTACAACACTGGCAACAACCGCCAATGCTACAACTTGCCCAAGATTGCCCGCTTTACAAAAATCAGGTCAAATCCAACGCCCCACATTACCACCAGTCTACTCTTGATCATCAGTAATGTGACGGAAGGGACAATAAACAATGATATCAAGAGGCATTCCAATGCAAACTGGAGGAACATCCCCCGATGTCACGATTCGGATCTTACTGCATTCCAGACTTAACACTGAGTTCAACAACTTCAGAGCATCTCCTTTCCTCCATCTTCATCCCATTTCCATTTATTTTGTTTTATTTAATTTTATGCAATTTATTTTTATTAATTAATATTTTTTCTTTTATATCTATATTTATTTTTTTGATTTCCATGTTTTGCACTGTTTATTTAAAATCTCACTTTCCATCTTGTTGCCCCCTCTCCCTCCACCCCACTCGGGCCAACTCTTACATTTCCTTTGTTCTGCCATTTGCACATTCTGATCTCTAAATGCGCAGCCTGCAGCTCCCTTCTCAGCCATGGTCACCACCATTTAATTTGTTTTTTGTTTTTCTTGATTGATATGTGACACCTTTGCCACCCACCCCTCACCCATATCCCTCACCATTACAGTATAAATTTCGTCCACGTTTCTTTGTCTTCAGCTCTGACGAAGGTCATCCTGACTTTGAACGTTAGCTCTATTCTCTCTTCACAGAGGCTTTCAGACCTGTTGAGATTTTCTGGCATTTTTTGACCTTGTTTCAGATTCCAGCATCCGCAGTAAATTTGTTTATATCAAGAGGCTCTTGTCAGACGGACTTGTCCCTGGAATACAAAAAAACCCCGCTGAAATTGAAAAAAATGCGCCAAGTTACCATAGATAGGCGAGATTCAAACCATTGCAGGCAGTTTCCCTGGTGGTCAATGGTTAGGATTTGTTGTTTTCACCATTGCGGCCCGAGTTCGATTCCCGGTCAGAAAATGAAGATTTATTGTTTTCTTGCAGAACATGATGCAAGTGGAGTTGCAATTACTTCTTGATCGAAAGCATGAGTGATATTGCTGCCATTTTCAACAGCAGAGAGAAAAATCCGCCCCATTCCACAAGCTCGTCAATTACCCACAGCAATTTGTACTTGCATCGCCTCTTTTGGTTCCTACAGTCAAAATTAACAATGAAACATTCTTGTAGAATCCCTACAGTACAGAAGGAGACCGTTCGGCCCATCGGGTCCGCACTGACAACAATCCCACCCACGCCCTATTCCCGGAAACCCACATATTTACCCTGATAATCCCGCTGACACGAGGGTCAATTTAGCATGGCCAAGCAACCGAAATCGCACATCTTTGGAAAGGAAACCGGAGCACACGGAGGAAACCCCCGCAGACAAGGTGCAAACTCCGCACAGGCAGTGACCTGAGGAATTTAACCTGAGCCAATGGCGCTTTGGGGCATCATTGCTAACCACTGTGCCACCATGCCGTCCTTTTCTAATGCATTTAATTTTACTGCAGTGTTAGTATCAACCTGTGATAAACCGTCTTGTGGTAATTCTGCTGAACAACATTAACTTATCACTGTTAATGGAAATGGGTTCCAACCCCAAGTTAGGCGGCACTGTTTTTAAACTTTGCTGCTTTTCTGGGTGAAATCCAGCTCTCCATTTCTCCGGCAGCGTCAACGCTCAAACTGACACCAGATGACAGTACAGCCGGTAAAACTTGAGAGCTATTTTTACTGACGCCCACGGACCCATTGCCAACCCGCAACTGTTTGCTTTTGAAGGATCATGGTAAGGAAACAGTACAAGCTCCGTCCCTGGGTGGTCTGGACCCACCAACCTTTCGGTTAACAGTCGAACGCGCTGACCAATTGCACCACAGAGACTGATACAGCAGCTGTTAACGATATTCTAATCCACGGTGTCAATGATCACAATTCTATTTCTGCGAAACCTGTTCCAGAACTACAGCATCACCGCACCATTTACAAGTCTACACAAGTCTCTTTGTGCATTTCGAATCCGTAATATTGCTGTGGTGTAGCGGTTATACCCTTTCTCCTATGAACGTGCAGCTAAAATGAATCCATGTCTCTTGTCAGAGGGAGGAATTCAACGGGAGGGAAGGGAACTGACCACCAGAAGCCCAAGGATCCAATACTTTCGATACAATCATCAATAACACCATTCACAACTGCATCTCCTTCCAATATTATGATCCGTTTCCCTCAGGATTTGTTCCACAATTTAATATTTTCTTTGTTCTCTCCTCATTTTGAAATGACAGGCGCTTCAATGTACAACACAAACACAACCTGACGGACGAACAGTGGGAGACAGGTCTCTGGGTAACACAAATCCCAGGGTGCCCATTTTCAGATTCACAACAGTCAGATTTTCAGCCAAATGAAGGAATTTATCACTGAAAAGTTTTGGAAAGTTGCTGTAAATGTTGTTTGTGACTCGCTCGGGTATTATGTAAATGCTACTCGAATGCTCAGTGAGTGGGCGATAATCTATCTGCGATTTGATGAGTCTCTGATCGGTATATTGTGACGTTTTACCTGGGTTGGAGTATTCTGTGTCCCTGGCATGGGCAGTAACTCCCTGATTGAAGCTGCAGTTGCCACTTACCACTTTCTGCTGTCTGTGGGCGATTGGAGAGTGCGGGGTAAGATCCTGCTGCCTGTCCCTGTCTTACTCATTGTGGAAGAGAGAATCTTTGATGGGTTTGTTCCCCTCTCTGAAATGTGGCGTCAAATGACTGTTATTAATGGAGGTGACGCTGTGGTAGCCTTTAATATTCTGACACAAATGCGTAGGGCGCAGTGCCCCAGTGGCGCAATCGGTTAGCGCATGGTGTTTATACAGCAGTGCGTCCTGCGGGCTATGCCCAGGTTTTAAATTCGAGCCTCACCTGACGCGCAGATGCTTTAGGTCGGGCGAGTTATCGCTCGACCAGCTAATCATAGAAGCATAGAAACCCTACAGTGCAGAAGGAGGCCATTCGGCCCATCGAGTCTGCACCGACCACAATCCCACCCAGGCCCTACCCCCACATATTTTACCCGCTAATTCCTCTCACCTACGCATCCCAGGACTCTAAGGGGCAATTTTTTTAACCTGGCCAATCAACCTAACCCGCACATCTTTGGACTGTGGGAGGAAACCGGAGCACCCGGAGGAAACCCACGCAGACACGAGGAGAATGTGCAAACTCCACACAGACAGTGACCCGAGCCGGGAATCGAACCCGGGACCCTGGAGCTGTGAAGCAGCAGTGCTAACCACTGTGCTACCGTGCCGCCCCTTTTATTATGGGGACCAGCCAGGACAGCTGGTGGGATTTGAATACAATACGAAAAATCTGGAATTGAGAACCATTGATGACCATGAAAGCATTTTCGATTGTTGAAGGAACCCATATGATTCACCAATGTATTTTTGGAAGGAAATCTGCCCTTCTGACCTGGCCTAGCCTGCATGTGACTACAGAGCCACAGCAATATGGTTGCATCTCAACTCGGGTTGGGCAGTGAATGATGGCCAGCGACGGCAATGTTTCAGGAATGAACAAATGAAAAAGCCCGAATGTGCAAGTTTGAGAGAAACTTTCTGAACTGTCAGAGGTGGAAACGGTAACCAGTTCGAGATATTCTGTCGGGTTTGAGTGTGTACAGAAATGGGGAAGGGAAAATGCAACTCTGTGTAAGATACTGTATTCAGCAATTTCCTCTCACTCAGGTTAAAAATAAGTATAAATGTTTCCACCCGTTTTGGAACTGGGAACCTTTCATGTTTCAGATGAATGTGATAATCACTACACTACAAAAACGATGCTCGACAACTGACTGGAATTCGAACCGCGCTGTCTGACTGTACTTCAGAGTCATGTATTCTCTGTTTCTGAAGTGTGGTGTTTAATAAATTCACCTAACACGTTAATGGTTCCCTGTGTGAAATAGGACAACAACAGTGTTCAAATTTCCTCATCTCTCAGTGTGAGGAAAAGTTACCTAATTTCCGTTTGTTATTAAATATTGACAGAAAACATTATCTCTCAGCCTAACTGCAGTTGCATTTCCAAGTGTTAAATAATATTCTGCAAAATGCTCAGTTAAAGTAAAGTTTATTTATTAGCTACAAGTAAGGCTTACACTGCAATGAAGACACTGTGAAATTCCTTAGTCGCGAGCCTCCGGCGCCTGTTGGGGTCAATGCACATAACCAGCACGTCTTTCAGGCTGTGAGAAGAAACCCACGCAGACACGGGGCGAACGTACAAGCGCCACACAGACAATAACTAAAGCTGGGAATTGAACCTGGGTCTTTAGCGCTGTGAGATAGCAGTGCTGACCACTGTACCACCGTGCCGCCCGAGACATGGCAAAAGAGAAAAAAGGCGCAAATGTCATTTTATGATTCTAATGTGAGATGAATTTCTCTGCCGCATCAAAAAAGGGTATTGAGCCGAATTGTACTTCCACAAATCAGGTTGTGAAGTTAAATCAGACTGCACGGTTTGACCTTCTAGACCAGCCGCTTTTGTCCTCAGCGGATTTTCTGTATTGAAGGTGTTATCACATTCTATTCATAGAAACATAGAAACATAGAAACCCTACAGTGCAGAAGGAGGCCATTCGGCCCATCGAGTCTGCACCGACCACAATCCCACCCAGGCCCTACCCCCACATATTTTACCCGCTAATCCCCCCTCTAACCTACGCATCCCAGGACTCTAAGGGACAATTTTTAACCTGGCCAATCAACCTAACCCGCACATCTTTGCACATATTTGCGCAGGTCCCAGGCAATAAACGGGGCAGAAACGTTATCAAAACTCACTGCTCTGAAGTTTCCGAATTCCAGTTTATGGTTAAATGTGAACTGAAAAGGGGATCAATCAAAATATTGACAAACATTGGTCTTCACCATTTCTTAGAAAACTTATGCAGCTAAATCGCCAGTGCTTTTTGCCGGCAGGGGTGTTTGGAGAGTGGGGGAGACTGAAATATTGCAGCTTTTCCCTGTCTCATTAACTGTGTAACTGAGTAAGAGAGAATAATTTATGGGTTGGTGAGAATGGAATAATTGAACGGATTTCTAATGGGTTAGCTGCAGATACAAGTTAAGTCCAATAGTCAGAGACCCCCCATTGCAGACACATCCATGTCATCGGGAACCGGCTCTCCAACAACCGGCGCCGTCTCCATTCAAGCCTTTCGGTGTCTTGTCTGAAACCAAATATTCTGACTGTTCCGAAATTGATATTCGGTTTGAATTGCTGATGTGCAGTAACGAGAATCCTTTCAATGTCTCTGATCAGTTAATTTTACTGAAAACATCAGAGTCAACGTTCCAGCCTCTTAAAGAATGGAAGGTTGCCTTGATTGTCTCTGCTCAGTCAGTCAACCCTTCAATCTCCTCTGATTCCAGTTCCCAAACAGTTTCTAAAGATTCGCAAAGCTGGGGCAGTGTTTTCTGGTTTGCTTCCTGCTCCATTTTCCCCATCTGCCAACTGACAATATTTTCCAAAATCTCCGCTCAATCCTCCGCCTTTCCAGGGATGAGGAAATTCAGTTTTGTGGTGAGGTTATAGAGACCGGGTTTGTACTCTTGAGAGCAAAGTTAGTTAAGCAGAGATTTCACGGAGCTGCGGGGAGAATTGGATGATTTGGAGAACTCCTCCAAGGAAACATAGATACGCCGGATGACCAATTTGCCTTTCAAAGATTCTATGGTTCTCCTTGCTTCATGTCGCAGTCGCTTTATTTATTGTTAGACACCCTGAAAAGTGAGTAGGCGCAGGATGATAAGAGACTTCTGTAGTTTCAACTGGTTCTATTTCCGCCCAACAGTTCCGAGTGCCGCTGAGAGTCACCGCACGCGTCACTCAATATTGAATCTGCGGTACCCCGCCCACAGCTTCCGTTTGCTGCTCTCACTCTGACCCGATTGTGTGATTGGACAGATTGCTGAAGTTGCGCCATTCCTCTCATTGAGGTTGGATGAGCAGTGCAATGGGACGGGGATCTGTGTTTCTGTCTCTGACGGAGGATTCCTCTCACTGCTGAGTTACAGACTGAGGAGGATCATGGAAAACTGTCTCGCTCAGATCCTCATCATTATTTCAGTCCTCAGAAAGTTTTTTTCCTTCCCAGTAAAACTACATGCTCCTCCTGACTGCTGCAACCCAGATGTTATTGTTGCTAAAGCAACAGTGATGGTGGAGATGATAATTGTATCGCTCAACATGAGGCTGACTCTGATTCTCATTATTGTTGTTATTTCTGTTAGAATGGAGCCACCAAGACAAAGTGGAACAACTGGGTCCTGAAATATCTGTTAAGGAGGAAAGTAACGTGACACTAACCTGCACCTTGGAAACTAGCCATTCTAATCCTTATGTGTACTGTTATAGTCAGTGGAGGGGGCGTGGGGGGGGGGCGGGGGTGATGGTATAGGGACACAATGAAGTCCTTTTATTTACGACGCGAAACAGATAGTATTTTTATTTAGTTTAATGTTTCTTTGCGTTCATACAGGGCATTGTGTATTTTTGAGCACGCACCACTATTAGACATGTTTCAGATGGTGATTAACTATGTTAATCTGCACCTATTAAACCAACTAAATTCTGTTGTAAACTGCAGCAGATGCTAATATGTGCACGGTGTCAAAGTGGGAACGTTTCTTTCCTGACATTGCGTCATAAAATTCAGCATTTCTGATTTTGGGGAAAGCATTTGAGGCCGAGGTCATTGCACTCAACAGCAAATTTCAAAGCTATCTATGTAGAAAACAACTCGCATTCAATTTCACAGGAGTCCTAAAATCTACAGGTTGCATCACAGTAACAATAATACAAATCAGGAAAGATTTGGCAGAAACATATTTTGAACATATAATGAATACATTGAATCTCCAGAAAGAAAGCCATTTACCACTCAGCACCAACAGAGCATCACGTATTCATGACCACTGCAGCTAATCAATCAAGAAGTCGCATGGCACTGGGGAATGGGTACTTTCATTATTCTCATCATAAGTCACCAATTCAGAAATCTGCAAACATCCTTATAATTTGCCTTACTTGTTAGGAGACCACTATGTTTGTTTTGGACTCTGTTACATTGATCAAATTGCATTGTAAATGATGACCACTCTCTGCATAACCAACTGTGCCCTGACCTGTGCCCCAAATTTAAACTTATTTAAATGAACCAGTGGCCTGATGCTCTACAATCGCAGTTCAATCGAGTAGATGTTTCAGGATAAACCTTTCCCATATCAGATTGTACTTTATATTGTTGACTTCATATATTCCTTGAATCCCTGTGCCCTCTAGTTTTAGACTCCCCTACCTTTGGGAAAAAATATTGACTATCTCGATGAACCATGCCCCTCATTATTTTATAGACCTCTATAAGATCACCCCTCGGCCTTCTACGTTCCAGAGAAAAATGTCCCAGTCTATCCAGCCTCTCCTTATAGCTCAAACCATCAAGTCTCGGTAGCATCCTAGTAAATCTTTCCTGCACTCTTTCTAGTTTAATAATATATTTCTATAATAGGGTGAACAGAACTGTACACAGTATTCCAAGTGTAGCCTTACCAATGTCTTGTACAACTTCAACAAGACGTTCCAACCCCTGTATTCAATGTTCTGAGCAATGAAACCACGCACGCTGAATGTCTTCTTCACCACTCTGTCCACCTGTGGCTCCACTTTCAAGGAGCTATGAACCTGTACCTCTAGATCCCTTTGCTCTGTAACTCTTCTCAATGACCTACCATTAACTGAGTAAGTCCTGCCCTGGTTCAATCTACCAAAATGCATAACCTCGCATTTATCTAAAGTAAACTCCATCTGCCATTCGTGAGCCCACTGGCCCAATTTATCAAGATCCCGTTGCAATCCGAGATAACCTTCTTCACTGTCCACTGTGCCACCAATCTTCGTGTCATCTGCAAACTTCCTAAACATGCCTCCTTTTTTCTCACCTAAATAATTAATATAAATGACAAATAACAGTGGACCCAGCACTGATCCCTGAGGCACAACGCTGGTCACAGGCCTCCAGTTTAAAAAACAACCCTCTACAACCGACCTGTGGCTTCTGTCATCAAGCCAATTTTGTATCCATTTTTAGCTACCTCCTACAGAGCGACATTAGCTACATAGAAGCGACTTTTAAAAACATATGCTTTATTTTCATAACTATCAGTATCTTTCCGCACTATAAACACGGGCTGTGTGTCTGGATGTTGTCGGTACCAGTACAGCCTATAGTCGCTCTCTGCTCCTTGAAAGTGGAGTCACAGGTGGACAGAGTGGTGAAGAAGACATTCAGCGTGCTTGGTTTCATTGCTACACGTTAAAAACACGATCTCGCCTTCTCTCTTAACATCTGATGTGAGCGGCTGGGTGACAGAATCTCCATGTCTCAAATATGGAAATAACAACACAGAAAATGGTCAGAAGGGCGTATGATTAATTTGTGGTCTGGAACCAAGCTTGGGAAACGTGTGAAACAGTGCAATGTTTTTTGCACGTAATTACCTGTCAGGAATGATCCCCACAGCAGCTGCATTGCCGCTGTCGCTCTGTAAAAGGGGAGCTGCGTGTTTGATTTTATCCGGTCTAATCCCAGCCTTCAATAATCAGCTTCCTTTTTCGTATGTTCTCAGCTCCCTCCCTTCTGTCTCCAGTGGTGCTGTGTGACACCCAGGTGGTGAGATAACAGACAGTAACCAGACGCACCGTGAGCTGGATTAACATAATCATCCTTACAGAGAGAACTTACACATTTAGCGATTGACTTGGGGAAGAATGTAGAAAAATGGGGTACAGGAACATGGGAACAGCAGTAGGCCATTCTGTCCTTCGATTCTGCTTCGTCATTCAGTTAGATCAGGGCTGACCAGCCTGAACGCCACTTTCCCGCGCTATCTGCATAGCGCTTAATGCCATTCGGCTTCCAAAAGCTGTTGATTTTTTTGAACATGCTCAATAATTGACATTCCACAAAAAACCCTTATTTTCTTACTGTGACCCGGAAGCTAATGGAGGCTAAATAGTTCTGTCCTTGTTTTTTTTTTCTCAATACGTCCATTAGCCTTATTATCAGGACAGTTTTAACAGTGATTCCAGTGAATTTTTTCTGTGTGTGGGACATGGATACCACTAGTTGTCCATCGGTAGTTGAGATCAACCACATTGTTTTGGCTTTGGAGTCACGTGTAGGCCAGACCAGGTAAGGACGGCAGATTTCATTCCCCAAAGTACATGAGTGAACAAAGTGGGTTTTTCCGACAATCGACAATGGCTTCATGGTCGTCAGTAGATTCTTAGTTGTCGATATTGTTTTCATTGAATCGGGTCCGCGCAACATTCACTGAGTTTCTGGATTAATAGTCTCAGGATAATACCCCCTCGGCCATCGCCTCTCCTGTTGTGAGTATCAGCAATACCGAAAATGTATAGAAGCACCACAGAGTGAATCATGCTCTATTTATAGCCCAATATTATTACCATTCTCTGGTCCGTTCATCTTGTCACTCTGGGGCAATGTTTTTTTTTTCATACCAGGCTCCCTCTGGTTTCTGTCATTGCGTCTCTCAGTCCACAGTAATACACCGCGCTGTCCGACAGCCACAGCTCACACATGCTGAAGTTCCCCTCGCTTTTCGACCTCTCGATATATGCAGAAAATAGTGTTCCCACGCCCTTTGCACTGGAAATATCTCCATAATAAGAGATATAGATCAAGAAGATGGGGGCTTTCTCCGTTCTTTTTGCTGGGAACCTTCTCCCGGTCCTGGCGATACAATTGAATGTAATATGCACCAGCTGCTATGCAGTTAACCTATTGGTCACCGGGGCATTGAGTTTAAAAAATGGCGAGTCATATTGCAGCTTTATAGCACGTTAGTTAGGCCGTACTTGGAATATAATTTTCAATTTTGGTCGCCACACTACCAGAACGATGTTGAGGCTTTGGAGAGGGTGCAGAAAAGATTTACCAGGATGTTGCCTGGCATGGAGAGCATCAGAATCATAGAAACCCTGCAGTACAGAAGGAGGCCATTCGGCCCATCGAGTCTGCACTGACCACAATCCCACCCAGACCCTACCCCCACATGTACACGTTAATCCCTCAAACCTACGCATCTCAGAACTCTAAGGGGCAATTTTAGCATGACTAATAAACCTAACCCGCACATTTTTGGACTGTGGGAGGAAATCCGAGCACCTGGAGGAAACCCACGCTGACACGAGGAGAATGTGCTTACGCCACAGACCGTGACCAAAGCCGGGAATCAAACCCAGGTCCCTGGAGCTGTGAAGAAGCACTGCTAACCACTGTGCTACCATGCCGCCCATTAGCTAAGAAGAGAGGTTGGAGAAACTTGGTTTGTTGTCACTTGAACGACGGAGGTTGAGGGACGACCTGATACAAGTCTACAAGATTCTGAGGGGCATGGCTAGAGTGGATAGTCAGAAGGTTTTTCCCAGGGTGGAAGAGTCAATTACTAAGGGGCATAGGTTTAAGGTGCGAGGGGCAAGGTTTAAAGGAGATTAATGAGGTAAGTGTTTTACACCGAGTGTGATGGGTGCCTGGAACACGCTGCCGGGGGAGGTAGTGGAAACAGATACGATAGTGACATTTAAGGTGCGTCCGGACAAATATATGAGTAAGATGGGAATAGAGGGATATGGTCCCCGGAAGGATAGCGGGTTTTAGTTCAGTCGGGCAACATGATCGGTGCAGGCTTGGAGGGCCTAAGAGCCTGTAACTTTCTTTGTTCTTTGTTCTTTGAGTCCCATTCAAACTTCATCGCTGTAACCGGCTCCTTTGATATTGAGTCTCCAGTAGTGACACCGGCAGAAATTTAGAAATATTGAAAGTTAAGGTGTTATTATCATTCTATTGTAACTCATAACATCAGAACACGGATCACATTATCATCTACAGCAAAGCGGACCTAAATTACTGTCGACATCGCTTGCAAGAAGAAGTTTATGTCCCTTGTAGACTTACCAGGCAAAAGAGCTGAAACAGTGAGAAACGAATACAAAATGATACCCAACATGTTTGCAGCGAGTTTATTGCGGAATTAAACAGAATGGGTTCAATCTGTAATTGTTTGGGTGAAGATATTTACATGTATTTCCGGTCTCTCCAGCGATTGGTTAATTCCCAAACGAATCAACTGGTGACGTCCAATCATGTCCCTGATTCTCCAATTCATCCAATCAGCTCACAGACCCTTTGTTCTCCAGTTTATTACGTCAGAGCAGGGCCAGTGAATCAATGAAGTTGTTTTCCCCACAGCGGGACCGAAACGAGGATTCATCGCAATGTTGGCCCTTGAGCCAAGACAGCTTCTGAGGTGGTGACAATGAGGTAAATGGTTAATGTTGTCCTTGTAACAATGTCGGGAGTTCCCATTCAACAGTCTGAATATTTTGCATATCCTTTTTCACGTTATATGAAATTGAAAATATCTACAACGAAGAACGAATGTTCCAAAATACCCTTTTTGATTTTGATGCCCTTGCATTTAATATCAGCGGGGTTCTTGTCAAACGTTTTGGAGGGCCGAAGGGCCTGTTTCCTGTGCTGTACTGTTCTCAACAGTGGGTGGGGGCGGTGGCCGGGGAAGGGGTGTGCTTCCACAGGTTGATCTTCAGATTCAATGTCACCGAGGAGATCCATCTACCTGCCTAAAGAATGTTCCTGGAGACCCATCTTCTTTCTCAGGAAGTCCATGTCCACCTCAGAATTTCTATTACCTAAATTGACCGCATCCAACACTCTCGGAGGCAATGAGTTCCAGGTCCTGAGCACTCGCTGTGGAAAAAATGTTGCTTCCAAATCTTCTTCGCCCCCGCCTTGCCCAATATCTTAAAATTTGCCCCTCCCCCTCTAAACTTGCCCTAATCTAGTCCACCTCGATTAAATCGCTCCTCAATCTCCTTCGCTCCAATGGACAACAATCCCAGCATCACAAACCAGAAACTTCTGGCTAATTTGAACTTTTCAAAACTAAACTTACTCCAAAGAAATTCCTCCATCTGATTTAACTGAAATTTGTCAACTTTTAAAAAACATTTCTGTGTATTTTGCTTCTTAAAATTAAACATGTTTAATCAGAGTTCATCAACTTTTTAGAAAATGTTTTCACCATTTTGAAAAATGTAATGTTTCCTCATATTTTTCGAGAAATTTCCAACTTTTTAAAGAGTAGCTTAAACTTGCTAACATATTTTCCCCGAATACTTTAACGAGAATTCGTCATTTAAATAAACTATTTTTTTAAAAAAAACTTAATTGAAGTTTATCAGTATTTTTTTTCTTAAAATAGTCAACACTTTTTTGAACAATCATTAGCTAAGATAAATTTCATCATAGAAGCTGACTGCATTTGGTCAACATTTCTCTGAATTGGTCCAAAATTTGTCAACACACATTTTTCACCCACACGAACTACTGTTTGTGAACTACTGTTAAATTATCACACAGAGCCAGCCAGGAGTCGAACCTGGAATCTTCTGATCCGTAGTCAGACGCGTTATCCATTGCGCCACTGGCCCATGGCAAAGCAGCGTGCAGCAATGTTTATATATCGGTCCGAGGCTTCAAAATCGGCAGAAACATGGTCAAAACATATTCGTTTTTGTGAGGAAATATTACATAATTAAAATTTTCTCTACTCACTTACAGTAATTCTACTTTGCCTTGAATTGAGTTAATCTGCTGTGTTGGAATTCGAACCCTGGTTCCCAAAGCTTCAGCCTGCTTCTCTGCTTTATCAATCCAGCGTCAACAACATGACTCGAAACCGTACCCCTCCCGCTCGTGAATCCACGATTGAATATTACCTGAATGTAGTATCTTACAATCATATGGCATTGGCCCTTACTTGAGCCTCAAAATACATTCAGGAAAAGACAAAAGTGCGGAAAATTCACGACAAACTGAGCAGGAAAGAAGACACACCTATTCTGACTCAGCACGCATGTTATCAGTTTATTCAGTGGCAAAAAGAGCAGGGCAGAGGATGGGAATCCTGTGGGAGTAACTCACCTCCCGACTCCCACAAAACAGTCCACGATCGACGTGGCACAAGTCAGGAGTGCGATAGAATATTCTCCACTTGTCTGCATGGTGCAGGAATCCACCAAAGGCACTTTAGACAGCATCTCCCAAACCCAAGACCGCTTCCACCTGGCAGCTCCCCTGCCAACCCCCCCCCCCCCCCGCCCCCTCTCCCCCCTCCCCCCTCCAACGCCACACAGCCAACACCACCCTCAATTCCCTCAGCATTCTGATTTGGAAATATATCGCCGTTCCTTCACTGTCATTGGGACAAATTCGTGGACTTCCCTCCCTAACAGCACTGTAAGTGTTCCTGTACAAATGGATTACAACGTTTCAAGAAGGCAGCTCACCACAACTTTCTCAAGGCTAAATACTGATGGGCAGTGCATGCTGATCTAGCCAGCGACACCCACATGAACAAAAAGAAACATCCAGGCAGCTCCCTGAACCCATAATCATGGGGCCAGCTGAAGAGGTGAATGGAGATAAAATGAACGTCAAGTTACAGAGCCAACCCTGTTGATCATATATTTATTTTCGAGCGAGTGTGTTGTGCTGATAGTTTCCTCACAGTTTGTGCTCAGGTTCTCAAACGAAACCCCATGTGGACCAATCCCAAAGTCTGCAATGCAAAGAAAAAAACAAAATCTGCAGCTCATGAAATCTGATCAAATCTTCGTGGGAGAGGGCGGCACAGTGGCTAGTTCTGCTGGCTCACAATACCAGGGACCTGGTTTCGATTCTGGGGTTAGTCACTGTCTATGTGGATGGAGATATACAGCTTTTTAAAGTTGCAGCAGTAGCTCACCGATAGTCCCAGTAACCTAACGCGTAAGGCACTGGCTTCCTAAACCAGGGAGCATGTGTTCGAGTCACTTCTGGGATGCGGCTTATTTTAACACTTAGGTGTCCAACATTGGCAAATGCATTTCTTGCCAACTAATCCTGGCTATTTCTGGGCAGATATGTTTTGGGTGGTACATTGGTTAGCACTGCCGCCTCAAAACGCCAGGGTCCGAGGTTCAAATCTGGCATCGGGTCGCTGTCTGTGTTGAGTTTGCACATTTTCCCCGTATCTGCATGGGTTTCCTCCGGGTGTTCCGGTTTCCTCCCATTGTCCAAAGATGTGCGGCTAATGTTGATTGACCGTGTTAAATTGGCCCTAGTGTCAGGGGTATTAGCAGGGTGAATGCACGTAGTTACAGGAGTGGGGCCTGGATGGGGTTGCGGTCAGTACAGACTTGATGGGCCGAATTGGCCTCGTTCTGTACTGCAGGGAATCTATGATTCTAATGGAACCTTATAACATTCTGACCGGATGAAACAGGGTAGATTCAGAAAGAATGTTCTCTTTAGTGGGGAGTCCAGAACTCGGGATAATAGTTTGAGGATAACGGCTGAGATGATGAGACTTCCTTCAGCCAGAGAGTGGTGAATCTGCAGAGTTCTCTCCCACAGAAAGTAGTTGAGGCCGAACACTATGATTTCAAGAGAAGTTTAATATACTCTTGGTGCTAAATGGCGGATCAGGGTATTGAATTTGATTATCAGGCATGACAACAATGAATGGGAGATGATGTTCCAATGACCTACTCCTGGTTTCGATGTTTTGATGTAACAGGGATAAGAAGAAACAGTAGGGTTAGTCTCGGATTTCAACTCGGGATCTCGGTGGTTCAGGCATACCAAAATGCGATTCATACCCCTACACCAAGGAGCCTATAAGCAGCCACTGATTGAAAGAAAAGATGCTCTCTGGGCCATTCAAAACCGATCAGATAACTGCAGCGAAGGCGGAAGATGCTGCAGAAACTTAGAAATTCAGGCAGAATTTGTGGACAGGGAAACAAAGCTCATCTTTTACGTCCATGGCCTTTCATTACAACAGGAAAAGGTGAAAAATGTGGGAATTTGAAACGACTGAAACTCAGGAGGGAGGAAATGTAGCAACAGGAATAGTCTGGACGTCAGGAGAAATGAAATGATTTGATTTGGTTTTATTGATTATTGTCACATGTATTAGTATACAGTGAAAAGCATTTTTTCTTGCGCGCTATACAGGCAAAGCGTACCGTTCATAGAGAAGGAAACGGGAGAGTGCAGAATGTGGTATTACAGTCATTGTCATGGTGTAGAGAAAGATCAACTTAATGCAAGATAATGTCCATTCAAAATTATGATGGCAGCAGGGAACAAGCTGTTCTTGAGTCGGCTAGTACGTGACCTCAGACTTCTGTATCTTTCTCTCGAAGGAAGAAGGTGGGAGAGAGAATGTCCGGGGTGCGTGCGGTCCTTAACTATGCTGGCTGCTTTGCCGAGGCAGCAGGAAGCCTCGACAGTATCAATGGATGGGAGGCTGGTTTGAGTGATGGATTGGGCTACATTCACGACCCTTTGTAGTTTATTGCGGTCTTGGGCACAGCAGGAGCCATACCAAGCTGTGATACAACTAGAAAGAGTGTTTTCTATGGTGCACCTGTAAAACTTGGTGACAGTCGGAGCTGACATGCCAAATTTCCTAAGTCTTCTGAGAAAGTAGAGGCGTTGATGGGCTTTCTTCACCATAGTGTCGGCATGGGAGGCCAGGACAGGTTGTTGGTGATCTGGAGACCTAAAAACCTGAACCTCTTGACCCATTCCACTTCGTCCCCTTTGATGGAGACAGGGGCATGTTCTACTCTACGCTTTCTGAAGTCAATGACAATCTCCGTTTTGTTGACATTGAGGGAGAGATGACAGAAATGAGAAATGAGAAAATACTTTGCGGTTCACGGCCTCAGGGTGCGGTACGCACTAAATCAGAAAATGAGTACACCACAGAATAAGGCCATGCTAAGGAATGGCAATATAATTCCAAGTCAGGATGGTGAGTGACTTGGAGGAGAACTTGCAGGTGGTGATGTTCCCATGTGTCTACTACCCTTTTCCTTCTGTATGGAAGTGGTCGTGGGTTTCGAAGGTGCTGTCTAAGGATCTTTGGTGAATTGCTGCTGTGTATCTTTTAGATACACATCGCTGCTACTGAGCATCGGCTGCGGTGGTATTGAATGCTTGTAGATGTGGTGCCAATCAAGCGGGCTGCTTTGTCCTGGATAATGTCAATCTTCTTGAGTGTTTTTGGAGCTGCACCCATCCAGGCGAGGTGGGAATATTCCATCACGCTCCTGACTTGTGCCTTGTAGATGGTGGACAGACTCTGGGGAGTCAGGAGGTGAGTTATTCGCCACAGTATTCCTGGCCTCTGACCTGCTCTTGTAGCCATTGTGTTTATGTGGCGAGTCCAATTGAGTATCTGGTCAATGGTAACCGTAAGGATGTTAACAGCGGGGGATTCAGTGGTGGAAAAACTATTGACAGTCAAGAGACGGTGGTTAGATTTTCTCTTAAGGTGATGGACATTGTCTGGCATTTGTGTGGCGCGAATGTTACTTGCCACTTGTCAGCCCAAAACCTACAGTCTTATATAATGCAGCACACTGCGGACTTTCGAAATATGAAATAGAAACAGAAAATACTGGGTTATGCCAGTATTTCTGGCACTATCTGTGGAGCGAGAATCAGAACTAACGTTTCCCGTCCAGATGTCACATGTGGGTGTCCGAGTGGGCTCTTTCCGTGCTGTAAAACTCTGTGCCTCGTTGACTCTTTTTCGGAGCCAGTCAGCAGAAAGCCCTTTGCACCTGAAACAAATCACAACATCTGACTTGGTCAAAAAGAAACAAATGAGGGGCTCGTCCGGGATTTGAACCCGGGACCTCTCGCATGCTAATCAACTGCGACACCCTAAGCGAGAATCATACCCCTAGACCAACGAGCCTGCACGTCAGCCGGTAGTGAAATAAAAATTGTTTAGCTTTCTACAAAGCAGTTCTGACACCTTGAGTGAACGCCGAAATTGTTTAAATAACTCACCGCATCGGCATTTGTGGACTTTAAGTTCCAGCAAAATATCCGTCCAATGTTGTAACCTCGACTGTTTGCAACTGGGGGCTTTTGTTTATAAAGCACACATGTTACAGTCAATTATTTTAACCCAGCGACTTCAACATGTGACAACTCTGAGTCTGCCTTTGATATTTGATCACTTTTGAAAGGTGTTGTCTGTCAGACAGTTAAAAGATCTGGAACATTTAAAGTACAGATTGATGACATCGTTCACCTGGGAGATCTGCGGGTTTGTGTGAAAGGATCGGGGAGCGATTGGACTTGATGTGATAGTAATATGAGTAAAAACATGTCAAATTTCCCAACAGTGACAATCAGTAACCTCAGTGAGAGAAAACACTCAGACGGGGCTGTATTGTCACGTTCACTATGAGTAAATTTTCTCTGAAGTTTAACCCCATGTGTTGTCCTGACAATGAATCATTGACTATCGACCTGTGCCAGATTTTGTCTGAGGTCCGCGGGAGCCTCATTCACTGTGGCTCTCAGTGCACAGTAATACTCGGCGCTGTCTGTCACCTTCAAATCTTTCATGGGCAAGTGAAAAGAATTTTGTTTCAGGTTGAGATTCCCGCTGCAGTATAAGAAACCTGGAGCCGTTTCGGTACATTAGCGGCTCTGAGCAGTCAATGAGGAGCTCGGTGTGTGTACTGGCGATACCAGAACAGTTAATGTTGTGTACTTAAACTCGATCCCGAGTAACTGCAGGGTATTGCTGAATCTTCACCCTCTGCTGCTTGAACTCCTTGTTCTGACTGGGACACTGAGTCACCGTTACTGATGTCTGAAAATAGGCAACAGACACGCAGCGGGTTAGAAGGAGTAACAACAATGGAATAATCCCCTCGAGATGGAAATGGGGAATGAATGTGGTGACTGGCAGATGTCACGCAGAAGTTCAAAATGACAAACCTGCAATCAGGACAATAACCAGAGTGAGACAGAGTTTCACCCCCATGGTTCGAGTTTGAACACCAGAAACAGAGAGACTGATCACTGTCTGAATCAGATCTGCAATTGGAGATGTTGAAACAGTCAGGGGGATGCTAGGGGGTCCAAGGGGACTCCATCTCTCCGCCCATCTTTACATCTTCAAACAGACAACTCCTTTAGAAAGGGGTTGTGATCTTTCATAAGTGATCAGAGAGTGTTCTCCCGTGGACAGCACAGCCGCACATTGGAAACAGGTACACACACGGCAACCTGAAAAGACTGACACTTATAAAGATCGTAGAATCGTAGAACCCCGACAGTAGAGAAGGAGGCCATTTGGCCCAGAGTGTTTGTACCGACCACAATTCCACCGAGGCCCTATTCCCGTAACCGCACATATAATCTCCCTGACACTAGGGGTCAATTTATCATGGCCAATCCAACTCATCCGCACATCTTTGGTCTATTGGAGGAAACCACAGCATCCGAGGAAACCCAGCAGACATGCGGAGAACAGATACACACACGGTCACGCGGAAAGACCAACACGAATAAGGATATATAACCATATAGATATATGCCCAGACAGTGACATCAATTCTAACGTCCCTCGTTAAAAATCCAGAATTATTCTGCAGATTTCTGACACCTATTAGTTTGCGTTGCTCACCATGATAATGCATGAATACCTCCACCTCCGTGTTCACGAGAAGCCTCGGATACTGCACAGAATCAACATAGAGACATGTAAACTATGTGATAGATTCCCAAACCGATCGACTCAAACATAGATTCATAGAGGTTTACAGAATGGAAACAGGCCCTTCGGCCCAACTTGTCCATGCCGCCCTTTTTTTAAACCCCTAAAATAATCCCAATTGCCCGCATTTGACCCATATCCCTCTATACCCATCGTACCCATGTAACTGTCGAAATGCTTTTTAAAAGATAAAATTGTACCCGCCTCTACTACTCCCTCTGGCAGCTTGTTCCACTAGACACACGGACAATCACTAAGAAAGATAACCAAGCACATTAGCACAGCCATTGACACACAAAAGAGAAATGAACTCATTGGCAACGGAAAAAGCGTGCTAGCTCCAGAGTAAACTTCCTGAACTGGAATTCCCTGGTGTGGTGTAAGTGCGGCAATATCGTGTTAGATATTCATTGCGATGGAACACAACATTTTAACAACAGGAGCAGCCGGAAATCTATTTCTCAACAATGCTGATCATTGATTGACGACTCGACGTGACCCTTTTGCAGACTAAGCAATAATGGATGTATTTATTTTTACCGCCAAACATATCCTGATGTGTCCGTGTCCAGAATTTATTTACCAGTGTCACAACCAGGCTTACATTAATACTGCAAGTTACTGTAAAAATCCTTTCGTCGCCACATTCCGCCGTCCGTGTATCATAGAAACCCTACAGTGCAGAAAGAGGCCATTTGGCCCATCGAGTCTGCACCGAACACAATCTCACCCAAGCCCTACCCCCATATCTATCCACTAATCCCGCTAACCTCCGCATCTCAGGACACTAAGGGTAATTTTAGTATGGCCAATCAACCTAACCCGCATATCTTTGGACTGTGGGAAGAAACCGGAGCACACGGAGGAAACCCACGCAGACACGAGGAGAACGTGCAAACTCCACACAGACAGTGACCCAAGCCGGGAATTGAACCCAGGTCCCTGGAGTTGTGAAGCAGCAGTGCTAACCACTGTGCTACCGTGCCGCCCTGTGTACACTAAGGAAGAAATTGAATTGAACCCGGGTCCCTAGCATTGTGAAACAGCAGTGCTAACCAATGTGCTATTGTGTTGCCCTGTGTGAAGTCCGTGTGAATACGACAGATTCCGCATCCATTCTCGAGGTTCTCTGTTCGGATGTTCGGGACACAGGAGGACAACACAAGAAGACTGTTTCAGGTGTAGGTGATTCATTCGCGTCTGTTATATTCCACACTCTGTGTAATGTTGTGGAGTAAATGTCTTTATATTAGATATAATTCAGAAATAATGAGGAGATGCTTCATCAGACTTAAATTCGTTTTCTAAAATCGATATGAAATCAATTGCATAAATAAATATATGTTTACATTGAAAACTATATCAGGAAGCTAAATCCAATACTTCCTGCCATTGGGTAAGGGAAAGGTTGTTAAAGCAAATTGTACATGGATTCCGCAGAAACTCCTTCTTCAAATGGGGATTTTTCAATGAATTAAAAGGGAGAAAAATCAGCTTCATGGAATGAGAGGAGGAAATTGAAATTGGAACAAAGAACAGTTCAGCACAGGAACAGGCCTTTCGACCCACCAATCCCTCAACGACATGTTAATTGTTTAGCTCCTCATAAAATAATTCGCATAGATCTGATGGATTGATGAGCCTCTCATCGTTCTGTGCCATTGTCAACCATTTTCGATCATTCTTAGATTAATGTGTCTACAGCATTCCCAATGAATGTTGCAACATTTCAAGACAGTCCCCTTGGGCTACGGAGCAGCCAACAGTTTCCGTGGTGTCGTGCTGATTGCATTTGCCTCACGCACGCAACGGCCCACGTTCGAAATCGAGCAGAAGCATTCATGAAATTTGTTCATTAAGGTTGAGGGAAGTCTGTATAATTTCAGATTGTAGCTGAACATTATCCGAAACTCGATGTTACAGCCATGTTATATTTGCGCTCACCTCGGCCTCAAAAGCTTTCAGCAAAATCAGAAACCTTGTATTTTCATGACGCAATAGATGTTCCTTTTTTAAAACCGTGCACATATTAGCAATATTTTCAGTCCACACCAGAATTTAATAGGTTTATAAATGCAGACTAACATAATTCATCACCAACTGAAACATGTCTAATAGTATTGTGTGCTCAAAAATACAGATACAAGTGATACTGTCACTGAACGAGAGGAAATGGAGCACATTTTCCCGAAGCATCTTTTTAAAATTGTTCTTCATAATAACGAAATAGGGAAAACCTCTCAGACAGAAGAGGAAATCGAGAATCAAAGCAGACCGTCTGGATCTCCTGTAGATGAACGAGATTTAGGCGCCAGAATGTTTGTCACACAGAATAAAGAGGGATCAAGTATAACTAACAGATCATTCTTGAATCTCTTCCCTTTAAAGATATTTGATTTGGTTTAAAAGCTGATCATGGTCAAACTCAAGAAAGCACCATGGGATGTGTATTACCCGTGACTCGATTTATTTTGTTGGTCAATAATGTTTGCAATTCAATGCTGTATATTTCAGACATATTCAATCCGCAATGAAGACATCTGTGTTACATAAATGGATTGATATTAAATGTTGATTACCGAACAAATACTCGATATAACTGTTTGAAGTTAATCGATCGTATATGAGAATGACGCATCAATGATGGAGCAGAAATCATTGCTCCCTTAGACATTTGTCCGATGAACGCTTTTAAATTTTGAAATTCGAGACAAGTTGAGACATCACGTTGAGAGTAACGGTTGTCTTCTTGCACTGAGGTAAATGGACTCTCAGTCCTAACCATTCGAATCTGCAGCAATAGAGCGGAGTTGAACAATGCAGTCAGACCGATTGTATATTCCAGAGATATTAAATTCAGAATTTGGACATACATATTGAATAACTGTGTTGATATTAAAAATTGAATGAAGATCCAAGGTGGATTGGGCATGCTAAATTACCCTTTGGTTAGATTGAATAGCCATGGGAAAGGAGTAGTGTTGCGGGGGAAACGAGGGAAATGGCCTGGTTATGATGTCCTGGCGTCGCTGCTGATTCGTTCGATCGAATACCTTTTCTGCACTGATTCTATGATTCTATGAAAAAAAATACTGAGTATAATTGGTTGAGATTATTCGCAGGAAGATAAGAATGAAGCATTGATGATTGAGCACAAATCAGTGCTTTCTTAGACATTTGCCGGACGAACTCTTTTTAATTTTGAAGAACAAGATAAGTTGAGATATCAGGTTGAAAGTCAGGGATGTACTCTTGTATTAAGTGATATGGGCCCTCAATCATACCATTCAAACCTGCAGCAACACTGTGGAGTTAACATTGTAGTCAGGCCCATTGAGGCCCCAATCCTATCACTTGTTTCTGCAGTGGAGTGGTTATCCCGTTCGCCTAAAACACAAAACGTTCCCGGTCCGAAACAGGGAAGCAGCATTCTTTAAGCTTTCTCATGGAAGATGAGGGAAATCCTGTATGATTTCCGTTCGTTGCTGAACATTATCCGAATCTCGACATTACAACAATATTATCTTTGCTCTGACCTCAAACTCAAATGGTTTCTGCGAATAAGAAATGCTGATTTCTTTTTGACGCACTGACAGGAAAGAAACGTCTCTACGTAAAAAATCTGCCTCGTACATCTCCTTCAAACCTTGCCCCACGCACCTTAAACAGATATACCCTAGTAATTGACTCTTCCGCCCTGGGAAAAAGCTTGTGACTATCCACTCTGTCCATGCCTTTCACAATCTTGTAGACTTCGATCAGGTCTCCCCTCAACCTCCGTCGCTCCAGTGAGAACAAACCAAGTTTGTCCAATCTCTCCTCGTAGCAAATACTCTCCATACCAGGCAACATCCTGGTTAATCTTTTCTTTACCCTCTCCAAAGCCTCCACATCCTTCTGGTAGTGTGGCGAACAAATTTAAATATTATATTCCAAGTGCGGCCTAACTAAGGTTCTATAAAGTTGCAACATGACTTGCCAATTTTTAAACTCAATGCCCCGGCCGATAAAGGCAAGCATGCCGTATGCCTTCTTGACTACCTTCTCCGCCTGCATTGCCACTTTCAGTGACCTGTATACCTGTACACCCAGATCCCTTTGCCTATCAATACTCTTAAGGGTGCTGCCATTTACTGTATATTTCCTATCTGTATTAGATCTTCGTTGCTGAACATTATCCGAATCTTGATATTGCAGCCATATGATCTTTGCTCTGACCTCGGCCTCAAATGATTTCTGTAAAATAAGAATGTTGATAGCTTTTTGACGAACTGACAGGAAAGAAACCTTTCGATTTTGACACTGTGCACATATTCGCATCACGTTCAGTCTACAACAGAATGTAAAGAGTTTATAGGTGCAGATTAACGTAGCTAATCACCATCTGGAACTTTTTGAATAGTAGTATGTGCTCCAGGGGACTGACACAAGTGATACGGTAAGTGAACTATAGGAAATGGCGCATATTTCCCAGAAGAATCTTTTTTTTAATCGTTCTTCAAAACAAAGAAATAGGAAAAAAAACAATCAGACAAATGAGGAAATCGAGACTCAGTGCGGATCTACTGAACTTTCATTTAAATGGCCGGAATTTATGCGCCTGAATGTTTCACACCCAAAAAAGAAAAGACTCAAGTGTCAATAACAGATAATTCTTCAATCTCGTCTATTTAAATGTAGTTCACTTTGTTTAAATGTAGTTCGCTATGGTCAATCTCATAATTGTGCTCTGTATTCCCCGGTGACTCGATTCCTGTTGGTCAGTTATATTTACAATTCTATGATATTCAATTTCAGAGATATTCAATTCATAATGAAGACATATGTGTTAAATAATGCATTGAGACTAAATATTGAAACAAATGCTGAGTACAATTGTACAATGAACGTTGTTGAAGTGTCATCTGGACTCGAAACGTCAGCTCCTTTCTCTTCTTACAGGTGCTGTCAGACGTTGTGAGATTTTCCAGCATTTTTTCGTTTGGTTTCCGATTCCAGTATCCGCAGTAATTTGCTTTTATTGCTGAGTACAATTGGTTGAGATTATTCGAAGGAAGATGAGAATAAAGAACAAAGAACAAAGAACAATACAGCACAGGAACTAGCCCAAGCCCGTGCTGCTCCCTGGTCCAAACTAGACCATTCTTTTGTATCCCTCCATTCCAACTCCGTTCATGTGCCTATCTAGATAAGTCTTAAACGTTCCCAGTGTGTCCGCCTCCACCACCTTGCCTGGCAGCGCATTCCAGGCCCCCACCACCCTCTGTGTAAAATATGTCCTTCTGATATCTGTGTTAAACCTCCCCCCGTTCACTTTGAACCCATGACCCCTCGTGAACGTCACCACCGACCTGGGGAAAAGCTTCCCACCGTTCATCCTATCTATGCCTTTCATAATTTTCTACACCTCTATTAAGTCTCCCCTCATCCTCCGTCTTTCCAGGGAGAACAACCCCAGTTTACCCAATCTCTCCTCATAACTAAGCCCCTCCATACCAGGTCAACCTCCTCTGTACTCTCTCCAAAGCCTCCACGTCCTTCTGGTAGTGTGGCGACCAGAACTGGACGCAGTATTCCAAATGCGGCCGAACCAACGTTCTATACATCTGCAACATCAGACCCCAACCTTATACTCTATGCCCCGTCCTATAAAGGCAAGCATGCCATATGCCTTATTCACTACCTTCTCCACCTGTGACGTCACCTTCAAGGATCTGTGGACTTGCACACCCAGGTCCCTCTGCGTATCTACACCCTTTATGGTTCTGCCATTTATCGTATAGCTATAGAATGATGCATTAATGAAAGGCTAGAAATCATTGTTCACTTAGATATTTGCCAGAAGAACGCTTTTAAATTTTGATGTTCAAGATAAGTTGAGCAATCAGATTGAAAGCAACGGTTATCTTCCTGAATTAAGAAGCATGGGCTCTCAGTCTGACCATTGGAACCTGCAGCTGTTGAACATTGCGGACAGTCCGATTTGCTGCAGTTTGCGTCCAGCTGTTTCTCCAGTGTAGTGGTTATTATGTTCGTCTGACACGCGGAAAGATCCTGGTTCGAAACGGAGCAGAAACATTCATTAAGCTTTCTCATGTCGCGTGAAGGAAAATTGCATGATTTCAGTTCGTTTCTCAACATTATCTGAACCTCAATATTACAGGCATATTATTGTTGCTCTGACATCAGCCTCCAATGTTTTCTGTAAAATAAGAAATGCTGACTTTTTTTTGATGCACTGACAAGAATGAAACGTTTCTAATCGTAGTGTCTGCTCCAGAAGACTGACACAAGTGATATTGTAAGTGATCTATCAGAAATGGCGTTCATTTCCCAGACGATTCTTTTAAAAAATCGTTCTTCACAAAAAAGAAATAGAAAAAAAAACACTCAAACAAATGAGAGAATCGGGACTCAGTGCAGATCTTCTGGACCTTCCTATAAATGGCCGGAATTTATGCGCCTGAATATTTCACGCCCATAATAAAAAAAGGCCACGAACAGTTAATTCTTGAATCACTTCCATTTAAAACGTAGTTGACTTTGTTTAAAAGCTGGTTATGATCAACCTCAAAATTGCGATCTGTATTACCCGGTGATTCGATTCGTTCTGTTGGTCAGTTATGTTTGCAATTTCAGTGATATTCAATTCCAGAGATATTCAATTCATAATGAAGACATATGTGTTAAATAATGCATTGATACTAAATATTGAATAATAAAACAAATACTGAGTCCAAGTGCTCAATGAGCTTTCACAAAATGTCATCTGGACTCGAAAGGTCAGCCCTTTTCTCTCCTAACAGGAGCTGTCAGACATTGCGAGATTTTCCAGCATTTTCTCTTTTGGTTTCCGATTCCAGCATCCGCAGTAATTTACTTTTTGATTACAATTTGTTGAGATTATTCGAAGGAAGATGAAAATGATGCATTAATGAATGGGCAGAAATCAATGCTCACTTAGATATTTGCCAAACGAAAGCTTTTAAATTTTGATGTTCAAGATAAGCTCTGAAATCAGGTTAAAAGTACCGGTTTTCTTCTTGAATTCAGTGACATGGGCTCTCAGTCTATCCATTGGAACCTGGAGCAACGCAGCGCAGTTGGACATTGCAGACAGGCCGATTAGCTAAAATATGCTGTCAGCTGTTCATGTAATGTCATGGTTATCGCGTTCGCCTCACACGTGAAAGATCCCCGGATCAAAACCCGGAAGAAGCACTTTTGGACCATTCTTATTCAGGGAGTGCGAAGCCTGCATGGTTTAACTTCCTAGAATCATGCAGTGAAGAGGGAGGCCATTCGGCCCATCGAGACTGCACCGAAAACAATCCCACCCAGGCCCTATCCCCATGACCCCATGTATTTACCTACCTCGCCCCCTGGCACTAAGGGGAAATTTAGCATGGCCTATCCACCTCGCCTGCACATCTTTGGACTGTGGGAGGAAACCAGGACCCGGGGAACACGGGTAGAACGTGCAAACTCAACACAGACAGTGACCCAAGCCTTGAGTCGAACCCAGGTGTCTGTGAGGCCGCAGTGCTAACCAATGTGTCACTGTGCCGTCCCACTGTGCCACCATCATTGCTCACCATTATGTGAATCTCGATGTTACATCAACTCAAATGCTTTTCGGAAAATCGGACCTTACATTAATTCAACTGCCTTTAGGAAAATCAGAAATGCTGTTATTTAGGATGCAATGGCAGGAAATAAATGTTTGTCTTGTTTGTACATATATTCGCAACTCGTTCAGTCCGCAACAAAATTTAATGCGTTTACCGGTGCAGACTAACAGATTTAAACACCATCTGAAACATGTCGACCAGTAATGCGGGCTCATAAAGACAGACACAAGTAAAACTGTAACTGAGCTAGAGGAAATGACACACATTGCTTCGAAGCTTGTTTTTAAAATTGTTCTTCCGAATAAAGAAATAGGAAAAACCACTCAGACAGATGAGGAAATCGAGGATCAGTGCGGAACTGCTGGGCCTCCTGTCGATGAAAGAGATTTAAGTGCCAGAATGTTTCACACACCGAATAAAGAAGGATCACGTATAACTAACAGATCATTCTTAAATCTCTTCCCTTGAAAGATATTTGCTTTTGTTTGAAAGCTGACTGTGGTCAATTTCAAAAAGTACCATGGGATGTGTATTTCCCAGTGACTCGCGCTCTTTTGTTGATTAGCCATGCTTGCAATTCAATGTTGTCTATTTCAGAGATATTCAATTCAGAATGAGGACATTTGTGTTAAATAAATGTATTGAAGTTAAAGGTTGAATCAAAAGAACCGGGAAGATACAATGTGATGGGATGGGATTTATTTTCTCCGCCCATTTGCATATCGGCAAATATTCACTTTCTGCAAAAAGATGCCATGATTTTCGGTAAGCGATCAGAGAGCGCCCTCCGTGGACAGTCCAACAGCATTGGAAACAGACGGAATACCAAGAGCCCACAAATGTACACTCAGAGACATATCCAGTGCAGCTACAACATTGGACAAGAGGAATCATCCGCTCAACATCCACACTGTTGGCACCCCTTCGCGTTTTAAAGCTTTCAGTCAATTTGCCTCTTACTCTTCTGAACTCCCGTGGATACAAACCTGGCGTCAACATCCTTTCCTCATCAGATCACCCGCTCAGAGCTGGTGATGGTTTCGTAAAACTCCTCTGAACTTTTTCTCATGCATTAACATATTTCTTAAGATAAGGAGACAAGTAGTGTGCACAATATTTGATATATATCCAATGCCCTCGCCAATGCCCAATTTTACGATCTATCCTTGTGTCGCCAGCAGATATAACATCCATATCTTCACTGCCTTCATCACTGCAGAAATCATCCCACTTTAATGCTTTTTGACAAATTCAGCCAGAATGTATTTGTTCAGATCAAATCGTTTTTCGTCAACTTGCTTGAGTTTAATGCTGAACAACAGAGATGGTTTGTGAGGGTATTTCTCTTAATGGGCGTCCAAAGGTCATGTGATATGGTGCTACATCACAGCTTGTGAGTAAATGTGGAGATCAGAGAATAAAATGGATAGGAGCAACACGGATAGGAAATTGGCTGAGTGCCAGGAAACAACTCATAGCTGTTTTTCGGACTGGAACAAAGTTTGCAGTGAAGGTGCCAGGAACAGGTTATATGACTCTTGATCTTCCCGGCATAGTAATGGCCGAGAGCTTGGTATGGAGGTCAGACTTTCAAAATCTGTGTATAATGCAAAACATGGAAACATTGCCAACCATCAGAAGACCGAGCAGAACTTCAGAACGAAAAAAAAACTAATTTGTGGAATTGTCCTGCAATTGGGAGATTTAATTGATTGCATGTAAAGTTACAATATAGTTTTGTTAAGCAGAATGTGAAGAGACAAAGGGAAATGATGAAAACGCTATGAATGTGGCGGTAAGACGCCGAGGGACCTGAGTGAATATGTGCATAGATCATTCATGGTGGAAGATAGTTTGAAAGAGCGGAAAAGAAAATAGTTAACAGTCTTTGTTGGGGAAAATAATACAGAAGCAAGGAAGTTATGCTAAATTTGTAAAAAGCACTGGAAAATAGTCAACTGAAAAATTGCGTCAAATTCTGGGCACCAAACGTAAGGAGAAATGTAAAGCCAATAGGCTGGATGCAGGGGGAAAATACGAGATTAGTTCCAGAGATCAGAAACTTCAGTTCCGAAAATATATTGGTGAGGTTCGGACTGATTTCCTTGACAGGAAGTTGCTGATGTGATCCCATTGAGGCCTTCAAAATCCTGAGGGGTCTTGACAGAGTAGATAGAGAGTAATTGTTCAATAGCAGATGGATTTTGTAACAGAGGGCGCGGGTTGAAGTTAATTGGTGAAAGAAGCATGGAGTCATAACGAAAAACATTTTCGGACAGTGACTGATTCAGACCTGCAATCTGCTGTTTCAGAGTACGGTTCAGGGAGCGCCAATTGATGGTTTCAAAATGGGATTGGATTATTGTCTGGAATTGAAAAAAATGCTGGACTGTGGGCTATAGAGTGTTATTGGATGAATTGCTCCTTTAGAGGACCAGCACATACATGATGCTTCAAAATGGCCTTCTTCTCTCCTGTAAATAGTC
Source organism: Mustelus asterias (assembly GCF_964213995.1). Classification (NCBI taxonomy): domain Eukaryota; kingdom Metazoa; phylum Chordata; class Chondrichthyes; order Carcharhiniformes; family Triakidae; genus Mustelus; species Mustelus asterias. The sequence goes on from NW_027590156.1 coordinate 42,134, forward strand.
TATCAGTATGGAAAATGAAGTCAGTGGCAAAGTGGTAATATCACTGGGAGAGGATTTCTGAGGGGAGGCAATTTTCTCAAGGTATATGTTCAAATCTAACTGCAAAAGAACGTGGGTTTTAAAATGCAATTGCAATTTTGAATTTAAACCTCGTTCCGTAATTGCGGCCAATACAAGTAATATAGCAGATCCTCTAATGCCCAGCAGAAAAGGAAACCATCCATCATTTCCCAGTTTGGCCCATAGCTGACTCAAGGCCCACACGTGTTTGGCGTTTACATGACTTCTGTGATGATCTAGGAAACCAATGAATTCAGAGTACTCGCGATTGCCAAATTATGCTGGCCTGGCCAGCTGTGTATACACCCCATGAAAGAATAAGAAACAGCAACGAAAATCAGCATTTCATAACATCTGCAATAGCAAAGGACGTCCAGGAGATGGCAGTGAAACCGTGCTCTTTGGCACGACGCGAAACAGAACGTCTCAGTTATTGCTGCAATAGATGCAGTCTTTATCCATCCTAAACTAGACCCAGTTTATGTGACACAAAATCATATTTCTGATTACGTGACAATAATTCTCAATTGATTCTATACTCAGCAAAATCCTAGTTGTCACTATACCGCACCAAGCCTCATTTGATATTACATTGCTGGAATCTGCAACGTATAAAGAAACCTCGACGATACCTCAACCACTGCTGCACCAGTCCACCTCCCTCTTTATACCGAATAATATCCTGTCTCTAATTATTGTTCTATTTCATGACTCGTTCATTGCTCTAATGTCCCTGTCAAATCTTTTATCAATCTGAAGCCTTAGTTTGAAATTATTGCATCAGCTTTGTCTCAGTTTATATCATACAATGCCCAGATTCAGATTCAACAGTATTTGAACCGATTGAACAGGTGGAGTTTTATTGCGCTAGCTGCTGTGTCCTTTATTAATGCGCCAAACCATACCACTGTTCATTTTACACATTATCCCCTCTCAATTATTGCTTTACTCTGCATTGCCTCACTTTTTATTCCACTGGGTCACATCTCTGTTTATATCACACGAGATTATATCCCTATATTCTAATAGCGTCCATGTGAGATTACATTACACTAGAACCTGTCTCAGTTTAAATTATAGTACACATTGTCTCTGCTTACATTAGAATAAACCTTGACTTTGTTACAGCTGCGTAATTCATTTTTCTGTCTATGTGAGAAAACATCACGCTGGTTAGTACTACGCTATACAAATTCCGGACAAATGTGAGGTAATGCATTTTGGAAGGTCTAATACAGATAGGACATTTACAGTAAATGGCAGAACCCTTAGGAGTATTGATAGGCCAAAGGGATCTGGGTGTACAGGTACACAGGTCACTGAAAGTGGCAAGGCGGGTGGAGAAGGTAGTCAAGAAGGCATACGGCATGCTTGCCTTCATCGGCCGGTGTATTGAGTTTAAAAATTGGCAAGTCATGTTGACGCTTTATAGAATCTTAGTGAGGCCGCACTTGGAATGTATGGTCAATTCTGGTCGCCACACTACCAGAAGGATGTGGAGGCTCTGGAGAGGGTACAGAAAAGATTTACCAGGATGTTGCCTGGTACGGAGGGCATTAGCTATGAGGAGAGGTTGGAGAAACTTGGTTTGTTCTCACTGGAGCGACGGAGGTTGAGGGGAGACCTGATAGAAGTCTACAAGATTATAAGAGGCATGGACAGAGTGGATAGTCAGAAGCTTTTTCCCAGGGTGGAAGAGTCAATTACTAGGGGGCATAGGTTATGGTGCGAGGGGCAAGTTTTAAAAGAGATGTACGAGGCAGATCTTTTACACAGAGAGTTGTGGGTGCCTGGAACTCGTTGCCGGGGAGGTAGTGGAAGCCGACACGGTAGTGACTTTTAAGGGGCGCCTAGGAAAGTACATGAATGAGATGGGAATAGAGGGATATGGTCTTCGGAAGCGTAGCGTGTTTTAGTTAAGTCGGGCAGATGGTCGGTGCAGGCTTGGAGGGCCGAAGTGCCTGTTCCTGTGCTGTAATTTTTCTTTGTTCTATACCCGCTCTCAGTAAGCACTGAACTGGACCCAGTCTACATTCATATTAGTACAAGTGCTGTATCAATAATTGTTGCACTCGACACTGTCTCTGTATCACTGCACAAAACCCGTCCTTCGTTCATAATACAACAGATCGTATTCGATGGATTGGCTATGCAAAATTGCCTGTTATTGTCCATAGGGTATGTGGATTCGCCATGGTAAATGTGTGGGGCTAACGGGGACAGGGCAGAGGGGAGGGCCTGGGTGGGATGCAAACTCGGTGAGCCAGATGGTCTTTTTCTGAACTCTAGGGATTCTATGGTTCTATGTCTAAGAATTATCATATCATACCTTGCTTAGACATTCGAGTGCTTATTTCTTTTAAATATTCTTTTCTCCAATTACCCCCTTTGGAGCAATGATTTCTTTCAGCAATTTCCCTTCAGTTTTCCAAGTGATAACCTTCAGTCCATCTCTGCCTTCCATGAGTGTATGAAAACACCAGACAGTTCATGTATTTCAACTGAAGAACATTTAATATGTAACTATTTATTGACAACCATTCTGCTGTGTGCTCTTGCACACAAAACGATTTCAATCTGACTATCTTGCTCCCAGCGTTGACTTATCTGTCATTAAAAATCTGTTGGAAAATGGATAAATCACATCTCGAATGACGAGGAGATTACTGGAAATTGATCCTCTTCGTGTCTCACTAAAGTTCCTGATTTTCGACTCAATTATGTGCTGATTTGTGAAAATGATGGCGGCAGGAGATAATTACACCTGTAATTCTCAGACTTCTTATTCCTATTAATGCAAATGATTGAAACATCAGCTGCTCTCCAGAGATGGAGCAATATTTCTGTTTAACCGTTACATTCGCCAATTCCATGGTAACCATCCTAAATATGTTCTACTGTGTATAGGTTGTACAATCTCTGTAACACGATGAATCAGGATCAGGTATATTATGAGGGTGGATATAAACAGTGATATTGCCTGGTGAACATGGACAGTAGCTGTTCAAGATGGCAGCTCATCATCACTTTGTCAGGGGCAATTAGAGAAGGGCAACAGATGCCAGTGATGCCCACGTCCCATAAATGATTAAAAATTATGCGGTAACAACAGAGACAGAATCTAATCTAATATAGACAGATATGCTGGCGCAATGATAACATAAACTGGCCGGGAGAGTCATGTAAATTAATGTATGAGATATATAGAATATGAGAGACAGAACATGATATAACATTTAAATAAACATTTTTTTCCGTGTGATCATTCTAGAAAAAAGTAAATTGTTCAATAACAACTGGCAGGTGTCAAACGTAGCAAAACCAGATATTGGTTCCAATTCACTGTTAACTGTTAAGGATTATTGCACTTTTCCGAAACAAGTTCGATCCAATGCTAATTTGTTCAAAGTGATGGCTTGTAAATAGAATTGAATAATTGAATTTCGGAATCGTTCCTGGCAAATGTCCACCTCCAACCCTCCCATACACGAATAAAAGTGTTCAAAACACTGGCAAGGAGATAGAGAGAGAGAGAGACACCGGGAGAGTTAGGAGAAAGAAAAACGGGGTGCTGACAGATAAAAGCTGAAGAACAAAAAATAAATAGCAGATGGAGAGAAAATGATCGAACAATGCAAGATAAGAGCTATCATTTCGTTTCTTCACGAAACCTGGGAGAGCTCAGTGACTGATCCACTGACCATCCAGTTATGTCCTGGAATGGAAACTCTGAACAGATCACAACAGACTCATTTGTAAATGTCACCACAATGTGATCTGTGTGTCTCTGCCCTGGCTCTGTGGACAGATATAGGCCGCACTGACAGATGTTCTCGTCAGATTGTGGCCCCTGGATTTATTTTCTGCTCAGAAGTGAAATGTGTGGTTTGGAACTGGCAGCAAGAATCAGGAAGTTATATTACCTGAGAATGAAACAAACGGGGCCAGTTTAATGTTATCACCGTGAACAGTCTTCCTGCCTGCGAGGGTGAACTCATTCTGAAAGCTTCAAGAACAGTCACAGAATTGCTGCCGGTCGCAGCATTACATTCACTTCGATTGCCATGTTAATGAATCAAGAAAATGATCATATTTGGGGTTTAGGTAGGTTAATTGAAAGGAAGACGGATTGAAGATTATCGCTGAGAGAAAAGAGGGAAAATTAAAGCAACATTTTTCCCCGCACAGGTGTTCTAAGATAGAAAGTTTAAGTGTGTTAGGTGTTGTGTGAGTGAAATCGAGGAGAGCGTATAAAAGAGTGAACTGGTCTGTTTCCGGCGCTGAATTTTCCTCTGTTGAGATTGTTGTGCTTCATCTTTTCAGTCACAAGTTGCCTTAAGCATGAAAGTTAAACATTTTTGAACGAGTAGCCAGATCCGGCTCATGGGTACCTGTGTAAGTGAGCTAAAGGAGGTTGAGAGAGAGAAGAGAGGTTTTCCGATTTAGGTATTGTCTGAGACAGAGAAAGAGAGGAGAGAAGTTCAATGAGTCATTTGAAAGATGCAATGCCTTGGCAGTGGAATGGCCAGCTGTATATCACAATCAAGAACGTCCAGAGCAGTTCATTTACTTTAGGCATTGACTGAGGCAAAGAATGTGCAAGTAAATACTGAACAAATTACCATAAAATGCTTAAAACTAATTGCAATTATTTACATAGGAGTTATGACTGGTACCTCACATTGTTATGGGCATAGGGTCCATTTCGGCCTTGTGTAACTGTCTGTGTGGTTTTTGCAAATTGTGTGCGTGGGTTTCCGCCAAGTTTACCACTTTCCTCCTGCAGTCCAAAGATGTGCAGGTTAGGAGGACTGGTCATGCTGAATTGTCCCTGAGCATTTGCAGTCCAACGTGGCATACGTTTATCGTATTCCTCAATTTCTTTTGAACAAGAGGATGTTACAAGATTCATCCCAAGCTTTCAAGAAATTATTGCACACAATACGAGAGCAACTAGATAGGATGTGCAACACCGAATATTTATTAACAAGATGAAATGCATACTTCCAGCCCCTTTCATCCACACGAATACGTTTCATTTCTTCAGTTAGTATCTATTTATTCAAAGTTAATTTATTAGTCACATGTCGGCTTGCATTAGCACTGCAATGAAGCGGCTCTGAGAATCCCCCAGTCGCCACACTCTGGCAGCTGTTCGGGTACACTGAGGGAGAATTTAACATTCCCAATGCACCTAACTAGCACAGCTTTGGAATGTGGAAGGAAACCGACACAGACGCAGGGAGAACGTACAAACTCCACACATATAGTGACCAAGCCAGGAATCGAACTCGAGTCCCCAGCACTGTGAGGCAGCAGTGCTAACCACTGCTCACCACTGCGCCATCCAGCTAGCTTGGTCTTCCTCTTTTTCCATCCATCAGACGCATTTTATAGAAAATTAGTAACTGAGGCAGTGCCTGCTATTTTATTCGGACCCAATGTAATGCAACGTGAGGTACGGGTGTACTCAGTAGTGCATGGCATACAACCTACCAAAAATAATATCTGAGATGGAACCTAATGTAACATATGTGGACTATTGACTGAGCAACAACAGCTCAGAAATGATTAATTGTAGCATATATCACGGCATGTCTTCATGTAATATAAAAGAAGCGGCATGTAATGTAATGTAAACAGATACAAGGTATATTGCAATAATGATTCAAATGAATCAAATGCAGTATATGAAGAGGCATGGCCTAGTGCATTACTGTATACGACTGCACCAAATGGGTTATTGCAGCGAACATCGTCAAGTACAGTACTAACTGAGACAGGGTTAATTGTAGCCCTTATAGATCAAGGCCCAGTCCGTTAATAAATTAAACTTCAGGTTGCGTTATATAGTGCAGAAAGAAAGATAAAACGAGATATGGTGGCGTACAGACATGACTGAGACAACTCCTGTGCAATAAAAAAAATTACATGGTGAAATGCAGTAATAACAGAAGGAGGGGCAGTGTAATAAAACTAAACTCAATATATAGTGAAATTTAAGCATATACATCGTCGTACCATAGTAAGCAAGAGAACAAAAATGGCCATTAATATGTTCCTCGGAATCATAACCTAATTCAGTAATAAAATGCTATGAATCCTGGAGGATGAACTGCAGTGTTGACTGAGGGAGGAGAGAGAGAGAGAGAGACAGATGGACAAGTGCACTAATATCACTCCATTTATGATGAATGATCTGCTGAGTGTTTCTGGCAGTTCATTTTTCAGATCCCATGCATCCGCAGTATCTTGTTTTTGAGCAAGGAGATATTTGAACAGATTACTAAAAGGACGATCAATACAGGGACAGTTTTATGCCTTGATTTAGACGAGGAAAGTGAGATAAGGAGATTTCGGGAGGGAATAACAGAGCTTCGGGCCTGGGCAGATTAACACATCCCAAACTGAAAAATAATTTTGAAGATAAGAATGGAAATTGCAGAAAATATATATATTTAAATTCTATTCAAACATAACTTGTTCTGTGGCCATTTCGTTTTATTTCTTTCTGAAACAGATGAACAATGAACCATTGGTTAGAAAATTGGCCTGTGGGAGCCCATCTGGCGATATTGCGAGTACAAAATTCTGTCTCATACCGCCAGTGTATCAGTTGAATGCTATTAATAAAATACGACAGGCGAAACAATCTTTATCGCTAAAATCTGCAGCAAATTGACATAGTGCAGCACAATCTACAACGAATAAAAGGCATCATAACAGAGATTCCTAAATATATTGCAAAGAGCACTGCACTATTGTTCATATTGACCTGTCCCTCAATGCCAGTTTATCACTGAGAAAATGTTATAACGTTCACGCTAAATATTACCCACACAATAGCAGAGTGATGAGACGTTTCTCACAGCTACTTATAAATATTAGCAAAAAATAAACCGACTGTTTCAAACAAGAATGATTGGTATCGGACAGGCACACCCACATATATCGTGATTGATAATATCTCGACAGGCAACATATTCATGGTCGCATGTTGGACTAACAGATACAGGCTCTGACGTAATGTAAAGAGACAATTCCTGTGTAATATAAAAAGAGGTGGGATCCGACGTAATATAATCAGATCTGTGGTCCACTGTAGGACTAATTGAAAGGACCTGATGTAGCATAAATAGAGAAATGGCTGAGTGTAGCATAACGAGAAAAACGACCGAATGTAGTATAAAGAGAGACAGGGTCCACTACCATATCATTAAAGACTGGGTCTGGTACAACATAAATAGAAGTATGGACCAGTGTAATGTAATCAGAGGATTGATTCAGTTAATTAATAACTAATAAAGCAGGGTCTTCTACATACTGGCCCTATTGCCAATGGATAGCGTTTTCTTCCTAATGAGCAAAACATGCTCATTCATAACTTTGAACTTCTGTACTAAATCTCCCATAAACTGCACTGTTCTAAAGGAAAGAAACTCCGCGTTCAGCTGTTCTGATAGTGTAGCTCATGCATGATGAACGTCAAGCTCCACACCACCTTCTGCCTCGCATGTTTCCCGATGTCATGTTAGGAATTGATGGAACTTTCACATGGATTCTCATTAATCAATGGCATCGTGTCAGAATAAGATTCAAGGCTAAGAAAAGACTTGCTTCTGACAATTAAATGCATCAGTGAAATATTGGACACAGATCTCAGAGTTTAGACACACTGAGCTCAATGTTATGTCAAAACACAGAACTGTGATCGGTTAACAGTCTTATCCCAGTGGAATCAACATCATTTTTGAGTCAAATGCTAATGTGCTCAATTCCCACAACAGATACCTGAGCTCATGATACAACCTGTGACAAAGTGCTGAATGTTCAGTTGTTCCATTATTGGATGTGATGATATTTCAGTCCAAGGTGTAGCATACAATATTATTATTAAGCTTGTATTCCAGAAGCTTGAAGTAATGCTCTGCGGGCAAGAACATAAGAAATAGGAGCAGGAGTAGGCCATCTAGCCCCTCGAGCCTGCCCCGCCATTCAATAAGATCATGGCTGATCTGACGTGGATCAGTACCACTTACCCGCCTGATCCCCATAACCCTTAATTCCCTTACCGATCAGGAATCCATCCATCCGCGCTTTAAACATATTCAGCGAGGTAGCCTCCACCACCTCAGTGGGCAGAGAATTCCAGAGATTCACCACCCTCTGGGAGAAGAAGTTCCTCCTCAACTCTGTCTTATACCGACCCCCCCCCCCTTTATTTTGAGGCTGTGTCCTCTAGTTTTAACTTCCTTGCTAAGTGGAAAGAATCTCTCCGCCTCCACCCTGTCCAGCCCCCACATTATCTTATAAGTCTCCATAAGATCCCCCCTCATCCTTCTAAACTCCAACGAGTACAAACCCAATCTCCTCAGCCTCTCCTCATAATCCAAACCCCTCATCTCCGGTATCAACCTGGTGAACCTTCTCTGCACTCCCTCCAATGCCAATATATCCTTCCTCATATAAGGGGACCAATACTGCACACAGTATTCCAGCTGCGGCCTCACCAATGCCCTGTACAGGTGCATCAAAACATCCCTGCTTTTATATTCTCTCCCCCTCGCAATATAGGCCAACATCCCATTTGCCTTCTTGATCACCTGTTGTACCTGCAGACTGGGCTTTTGCGTCTCATGCACAAGGACCCCCACGTCCCTTTGCACGGTAGCATGTTTTAATTTGTTTCCATTGAGATAGTAATCCCATTTGTTATTATTTCCTCCAAAGTGTATAACCTCGCATTTATCAACGTTATACTCCATTTGCCATATCCTCGCCCACTCACTCAGCCTGTCCAAATCTCTCTGCAGATCTTCTCCGTCCTCCACACGATTCACTTTTCCACTTATCTTTGTGTCGTCTGCAAACTTCGTTACCCTACACTCCGTCCCCTCCTCCAGATCATCTATATAAATGGCAAACAGTTGCGGCCCAAGTACCGATCCCTGCGGCTCGCCACTAGTTACCTTCCTCCAACCGGAAAAACACCCATTTATTCCGACTCTTTGCTTCCTGTCGGATAGCCAGTCCCCAATCCACTTTAACACACTACCCCCAACTCCGTGTGCCCTAATCTTCTTCAGCAGCCTTTTATGGGGCACCTTATCAAACGCCTTTTGGAAATCCAAAAACACCGCATCCACCGGTTCTCCTCCATCAACCGCAAGGGTTCAAATTCCACCCCAGCAACTGGGGAATTTCAATTCAATTAATTGATTAAGCTGAATCAAACATCGTTGTCTAATTAATAACAATCATATTTCGGCAAAGTTCATCTTCTTCTCTGATGTATTTTAGGAGAGGAAATTTTACTTCTTACTTGTAAGACATATAAAATTGCCAGAAGAAGCAACAAGCCTGAGGGTTTGGAATGTTTTAAAATTCAACAAAAGAAGACACAATGTGCGAGGGGGGAAAGAGAGAATGAAAGTATAATGGCAGGAAGCAGAGAAACTAATTGTACAAGCTTCTCTGAATATCTGAAGAGACAAAGATTATTTAAGACAAATTAGGTAGCTTCCAGTCACAATCCAGGGAAATTATAATGGGGAACAAAGAAATGTTGGATGAATAGAACACAAAGTTTGACTCCATCTTCACAAAAGGGGACACAAATATCCTCCCAGAAATGTTAGGGAACCAAGAGCTAGTTGGCATTGAAGAACACCAGTGTTAGTAGCAAAATCATGCTGGGGAAATTAATGGGGTGAAATGCTGATAAATCACTAAGGCCTGAGAATCTACATCCCAGAGTATGAATGAAAATGGCCCTGAAAATATTGGGTGCATTGGTGTCATCCTCTAAAATTCTATACACTCTGGATCAGTTCCTATAGATTGGAGGGTGACAAATGAAATCCCAATATGTACAAAGGAAGGGAGAGTAAAAATGTTGAATTACAGCCTGACTTTAGCATAAGCGAAGATGTTAGAGACTGTTATCAAAGACATGATAGCAAAATATTTGGAAAGCATTAACGGAATTTGATGAAGCCAGCATGGGCTTAAGGAAGATATGTCATTCTTAACAAACCTACTTGCGTTTTCTGAGGCTGTAAGTAATAGAATAGTGAGGGGGGGCGGGGGGGGGGGGGGATGGAGGGAGGGGGGAGGGAACCAGGGTACATAGAACATAGAAACATAGAAATAAATACAGTACAAACAGGCCCTTCGGCCCACAAGTTGCGCCGGTCATGCCGCTACCTACCTAGGCTTATATATAGGCTTATCTATAACCCTCAATCCTGTTAAGTCCCATGTACTCATCCAGAAGTCTCTTAAAAGACCCTATCGAGTTTGCCTCCACCACCACTGATGGCAGCCGATTCCATTCGCCCACCACCCTCTGAGTGAAAAACCTACCCCTGACATCTCCTCTGTACCTACTCCCCAGCACCTTAAACACGTGTCCTCTCGTAGCAGCCATTTCAGCCCTGGAAAAAAGCCTCCGAGAATCCACCCGATCTATACCTCTCAACATCTTGTACACCTCTTTCAGGTCACCTCTCAGCCTTCATCTCTCCAAGGAGAAAAGACCGAGCTCCCTCAGCCTATCCTCATAAGGCATGCCAACCAATCCAGGCAACAGCCTTGTAAATCTTCTCTGCACCTTTTCAATCATTTCCACATCCCTCCTGTAATGAGGCGACTAGAACTGAGCACAGTACTCCAAGTGGGGTCTGACGAGGGTCTTATAAAGCTGCATTATTATCTCCTGACTTCTAAACTCAATCCCTCGATTGATGAAGGCCAGCACACCATACGCCTTCTTAACCACCCCCTCTACCTGCGAGGCCGATTTAAGAGTCCTATGGACCTGGGCCCCAAGGTCCTTCTGATCCTCTACACTGCTAAGAGTCGTACACTTGATATTATACTCCTTCATCCCATTCGACATGCCAAAATGGACCACTACACATTTATCCTGTTTGAAGTCCATCTGCCACTTCTCTCCCCAGTCTTGCATCCTATCAATGTCACACTACAGCTTCTGACATGCGTCCAACCTATCCACAACACCACCAACCTTCGTGTCGTCGGCAAACTTACCAACCCTTCCCTCCACTTCCTCATCCAGATCATTTATGAAAATGACAGACAGCAAGGGTCCCAGAACAGATCCCTGGGGCACTCCACTGGTGACCGACCTCCGTTCAGAAAATTACCCGTCTACAACCACTCTCTGCCTTCTGCAGGCAAGCCACTTCTGAATCCACAAGGCAACAGCCCCTTGTATCCCATGCCCTCTCACTTTCTTGAGAAGTCTTGCATGGGGTACCTTATCGAACGCCTTGCTGAAGTCCATATAAACCACATCTACCGCTTTTCCTTCATCAATGTGTTTAGTCACATTTTCAAAGAACTCCACCAGTCTCGTAAGGCACGATTTGCCTTTGACAAGGCCGTGCTGACTACGTTTGAGCATACGAAACTCCTCTAAATGTTCATAAATCCTGTCCCCCAGGATCTTCTCCATCAACTTACCAACCACTGAGGTTAGACTCACCGGTCGGTAATTTCCTGGGCGATCCCTATTCCCTTCCTTGAATATAGGAAACACATCCGCAATCCTCCAATCCTCCAGAACCTCTCCCGTCTCCATCGACGACGCAACGATCATCACCAGAGGCTCTGCAATCTCTTCCCTCACCTCCCACAGTAACCTGGGGTACATCCCATCCGGTCCCGGCGACTTATCTATCTTGATGCTATTCAAAATTTCCAACACATCCTCTTTCTTAATGTCCACATACTCAATCTTTTCAGCCCACCTCAGTCCTGTAGTACAACCACCCAGGTCTTTTTCCACCGTGAATACCGAGGTAAAATATTCATTAAGCACCTCTGCTATTTCTTCCGGTTCTGTACAGACTATCTCACCTACACCTTTTATAATTCCTATTCCATCACATCTCATCCTTTTACTCTTCACATATTTATAGAACGCCTTCGGGTTCTCCTTAATCTTACCTGCCAAGGCCTTCTCGTGACCCCTTCTGGCTCTCCTAATTTCTTTCGTTCCGACAAGCCGTCTACTCATCTAGATCCCTATCATCGCCTAGCGCTCTGAAGCTTTTGTACGCTTTCCTTTTCTTTCTCACTAGGTTCAGCGCAGCTTTCGTGCACCATGGTTCCCGTAACCTACCAACACCTCCCTCTCTCATCGGAACGTTGTCATGCAGAACTCGAGGCAAACATTCCTTGAAAATCTGCCACCTTACTTCAGTACTTTTCCTCGAGAATGCCTCCTTCCAATTTACACATCTAATCTCCTGCCTGATGGCTTCATGTTTCCCCTTACTCCAGATAAACACTTTCCTAGCTTGCCTGATCCTATCTCTTTCCAATGCTTGCTCATTAGCCAGTACCAGGTCGAGTACAGCCTCTCCTCTTGTAGGCTTATCCACATGCTGTGTCAGGCAACCCTCCTGAACACACCTAACAACCCCCTCCCCATCCAAACCCCTTACTCTATGGATATTCCAATCGATGTTTGGGAAATTAAAGTCTCCCATCACGACAACCCTGTTATTCCTACATCTCTCCAGGATCTGTTTCCTATCTGCTCCTCAACATCCCTGTTACTATTGGGCGGCCTGTACAAAACACCCAGCAAAGTTATCGACCCCTTCCCGCTCCGAACTTCCACCCACAGAGACTCCGTAGACAATCCCTCCACGGCTTCCACATTCTCTGCAGCTCTGACACTATTCCTGATCAGCAGTGCCACTCCCCACCCCCCTCTTTTGCCTCCCTGTCTGTCCTTTCTGAAACATCTGAAACCCGGCACCTGAAGTATCCAGTCCTGTCCCTGTCCCCAAGTCTCCGTAATGGCCACCACATCACACTTCCAAGCATCGATCCACACTCTAAGCTCATCCACTTTATTCACTACACTCCTGGCATTAAAATAGACATATCTCAAACCTTTGGTTTGAGCTCTCCCCTTCCCCATCACCCGTCTATTCTCCCTCTTACACTGTGTACAATCCTTCTCTATTTGCGAGCTAGCCTCCTCGCTCTCAGTCACCTCATCACGATTCCCTCCCCCCAACCTTTCTAGTTTAAAGCCTCCCCAGTAGCCTTAGCCAACCTTCCTGCCAGGATATTTGTCCCCCTGGGATTCAAGTGCCACCCGTCTTTTTTGTACAGGTCACACCTTCCCCTAAAGAGGTCCCAATGATCCAGGAAACTGAATCCCTGCCCCCCGCTCCAGTCCCTCAGCCACGCATTCATCCTCCACCTCACTCCATTCCTGCTCTCACTTTCCCGTGGCACAGGCAACAATCCTGAGATTACTACCTTTGCGTTCCTCCTTCCCAACTGTCTACCTAACTCCCTATATTCTCTTTTCATTACACCTTCCGTCTTCCTACCTATGTCAGCGTGCATGTACGTGGTGCATTTGCACTTTCAGAAGACATTTGAGACGGTTCCTCGTAAAATATTAGTAGGTCAAAATAAAGCACGTGGGATAGGGAATAATGTATTGACATTTGTGTAGAATTCGTTGACAGACAAGAAACAGAGAATGGAAATACATGGGTCTTTTTCCGAGTGGCAGTCAGCGACTGGTGGGGTACTTCATGATCCCAACTTATATTATTTATTTATTAGTCACATGTAGGCTAACGGTAACACTGCAATGAAGTTACTGTGAAAAACCTCGAGTCACCACACTCCAGCGCCTGTTCGGGTACACTGAGGGAAAGTTCAGCATGGCCAATGTCCCTGAGCTGCACGTCCTTCGGATTGTTGGAGGAAACCGGGGCACCCAGAAGAAGTCCATGTAAGCACGGGGAGAACGTGCAGACTCCGTACAGAAAATGACCCAAGCCGGGAAGCGAACCCGGTCCCCGACCCCGTGCCACCGTGGGATCTGGATAAGGAAATCAAATGTAACATGTCCTAAGCGGCTGGCGATATATAACTGTGAGCAATGAGGAGGATGCAGTGACTTGTGAGCTGTGAGGAGGATGCAAGGGTTTTCAATGTGATCTGGACAAGTTGTGTGAATGGGTGAACATGTGGCAGATGCAATACAACGTGGCTAAATGTACAGTTATATGCGTGTGCAAAGAACAAAACAATATATATTTGGAAGTGTGATGTACAAATGGATCTGGGTATCCTTGTACACCAACCAATGAAATCGGAGAGGTATGTACAGCAAGCAATTTGGAAGGCCTTCGTTGCAAGAAGATTTGAGTTCGGAATTAGTGAAGTCTTACTGAAGTAATGCCGGGTCTTCAGAAGACCACATCTGGAGTAATGCGTGTAGATTTGATCTCCCGACCTAAGAAAGGGTCTCTGGCGAGTGCAGCTGATACACGCATTGGTGGGACTGTCCTATAAGGCGAACTTGCATCGACCGGACCTGTATTCACTTGACTGACGTGATGAACGAGCAGCGCTTGGAAAGCTCGTGATTCCAAATGAACCTGTTGGACTTTAACCTGGCGTTGCGAGACTTCTTACTGTGCACACCCAAGTGCAACGCGAGCATCTCCACCTCATGTATTCACTCGAGTTTAGAAGGATGAGAGGAGATCTGATTGAAATACATAAAATTGTGATTGCAACATTCAAAGCATAAAAAATGAGGGCGATGCAGTGGCACAGTGGCTGGCATGGCTGCTTTACAATGCCAGGGACCTGGGTTCGATTCCCACCTTGGGTCACTGTCTGTGCAGAGACTGCACATTATCTGCGTGGGTTTCCTTCGGGTGCTCCGTTTTCCTCCCACAGTCCGAAAGACGTGCTGATTCGGTGCATTGGCCATGCTAAATTTTCCCTCAGCGTACCTGAACAGGCGCTGGAGTGTGGCCATAGGGCCTTTTCAAAGTAACTTCATTGCAGTGTATGTCTACTTGTGCATTAATAATAAATGAAGTTATGAATAATTAAACGAATTCTAACAGGGCTGGGCAGGCAAGATGAAGGAAGGACGTTTTCGCTGGTTAGGTAGTCTCAAACCAGGGATGCAGTCTCAAGACATAGGGTAGCCAATTTAGGACAGAAATGGGGAAATATTTATTCACTTCAGAGGCTAGTGAACATACGGAGTCCTGTAGCACTGAAGGCTTTGGATGTCATGCCACTGAATAGATTCAAGAAATAAATCGATCTGTGATTAGATCTTAATGGTATCAGGGGGTGTGGGCAGAATCCAATAATGTGGCCTTGAGATAGGAAATAACCCATAATCATGAAGACTGGTGGATCAGGCTCGACTGGCCTCCTCCGGCTCCTAATTTCTATGTACCTAATGTTCAGTCAATGTTCTGAGGACCTGAGTTCAAATCCCGCCACGGCAGATGGTGGAACTTGAAATCAATTAAAACTATCTGGAATTAAGAATCTATTGATGACTATGAGACCATTGTTGATAGTTGTAAAAACCCATCTAGTTTATTCATGCCTCTTTAGGGAACGACATCTGCCGTTCTTACCTTGTTTGACCTCCATGTGACTCCAGAGTCACAGCAATGTGGTTGACTCTCAACTGCCCTCCACGGGCAACTAGAGATGGGCAACAAATGGTGGCCAGCCAGTAATGTGCAAGGCCCACGAATCAATAAAAAAAGCTATGTTTAGCCTGTCTGTCCTACATGTGACTCCAGTTCCACAGTGATGAAGCTGACCCTTACGTGCCTCTGAAATTGTCAAAACAGCCATTCAGGTGTTTCAAAGCTGCTGCAGAAAGTCAAACACAAATAAAACCGACCAGAGGGCAATAATTTCAAAACGGTAGTTCGCAACCGCCTTCTCAGGATGGGCAATAAATGCTGGCTTTGTCAGTGATGCCCATATCCAGAGAATGAATAGAACAGTGCAAACTGCTGCGAATTCCGGAAATCTAAAAGTAAAACAACAAAAAAGGCAGGTCAGCGGGCATTAGCAGTGGGTGAAACAGATTCTTATTTCAGGCCGATGACAGAACGTAAAATCTCATTGATAAAATTCAATATAATAGGACTGTCCTGCCCAGTATCCTGGCCACTCATTCCTCAACTAAAATCACAAAATGACTGTTCGTTTACCACATCTCGCTTTGTGGGAGCTTGCTGTGCACCAAATACTTGCTGTCTGTCCAATATTACAGCAGTGAATAACTTCAGCAAAATATATCAGTGAGTTTTAAATGGTTTGGGACGACCTAAGGTCAGGTAAAGCGTTATAAAAATGCAAGGCCTTTCCAAATGTTATTATAAAATGCAAGAATTGATATGTTAAAAGCTCTGCGATTAATGCGATTATCGTCACTCCTCTGCCTGATGTTTTAACATGTCTAGTTTTAGTAGATTAAATCATCAATGAAATTGACATTCAGTGGAATACCAGCCTTTTCAAACATGTTTTATTTATTCTGACATCAGAACTTTCAGAACAAATTCTTGATTAGAGGGTATTTTTTTATTTGAATTAAATAGCGTCTGGTCAAATGGGTATTCACGAAGCTTCTATTGATTTTGAACCTGCTGTCAATATACTTTAAAGAAACCGCTATTTTGAATTGAAACTAATGAATAAATGACGGTTTATCTGGTTTTGCTGCCATGAACATCTCATTGTAACCAGTGAGGTGTTTATGTTAATAAACACAGAAATAGAAATCCCAGATTAGATTTATTGATTGACAAAAACACAACAAATATTTCCCCATCAACACAGCACAGAAATAGAGACAAACATGCAAATCAATCATTGGATTTCAGTCGTGATTGTTTTTGGACATATTTTTTCATCAGTTATATACGCAAAACAAGCTATGATTATCTATGTTCAAAATTAAGAAAGATTCCCTCTAATCACAAAATATAAGGACACGGCAAATATATTTGCGGCGATTTAATGTGCTTTATCTCTCTTTGTCTTTCTCCTCTCTGATTCTGTGTCTTGTTTTGTCTCTCCATGATGGGTCATTGTTTTTACTCAACAACTTCAAGTCAAACTCCAGCTAATGTATTCTCTCAGGCCTATTTTCAGGTCTCTAACTAAATGGATTTAATTCAATCTACAGAGGGAGCTTTTCTCCTGATCATTCCCTGTATCTAACCCTTTCTGTCCCAGCGTCCAATTGTTTCAATGGACAGTGTAGAGAGGTTTTTACTGTTTCTAAACAGTCTTCATTTGCTGGAAATGCTTGATTGAGATAGTGTGGATGGAGTTTCACTTTTTATCTATCCCGTGCTACACCTGCTTGGGAGTGTTTAATGTTGCACTGTGGAGGGAGCTTTACATTCGGAGCCTAACCACATGCTACACCTGACCTTGGAATGTTTGATGGGACACTAGGCCCTGTCTCTATATTGCACTCATCTGTGACCTGTCTCTGCTGATGTTAAATTAACTAATCCCTGTTTCGGTTTATATTAAAGAAGATTTTGTCTCTGTTCACATTACACTAGACGTACTTTCTGTTTATAATAAACTAGATGCTGTCTCTGTTAATATTACACGTCACCATGTCTCTGTTCATATTGAGATCGACAATGACTCTGCTTTTATTAATGTAGACCTGTCTCTGTACTAAACTGGATGCGGTCTTAGTTCTGCACTTGACCATGTTCATGTTCATGTTGACCATATTGGCCCTGGGGTTTTTCACTCTGGGTTTTCGCCTCTCCCTGGAGATCACATGGTCTGGAATGGGGGGGTGGGGGTGAGTTAATAGGTTGTAATGAACAAAGCATCGTAGCTGTGAGGGACAGCTCGGTGGATAGGATATTGGTATGTAGATAGGCTGGAAAATTGGGCGGGGATCCTGGATTCAGGATTCAATCCTGGACCGGGGAGCGGCGCGGGCTTGGAGGGCTGAAGGGCCTGTTCCTGTGCTGTATTGTTCTTTGTTCTTTGTTGTTCTTTGTTCATTTTATATTGGGCACGGACTCAGTTATTACTGTACTGGATAATGCGCAATAATGTGAAAAGTGGCTATGGGAACATGATACTCTGCATCCTCCTATAGGTACAACTCTGACGGATGGAGACTAGTCTTGGGAACTGGAAAAGAAGAAGTGATATTTGAAAGCTCATTCTACTGACTGCATTGAAAATCGATATCAAATCCTGCGCAGCATACACTCTCGATCCAATACTTTCCGTTTCAATTCAGATTTTTTAGCCCAGCATATTTATGCATTATATTATCTCTCTACCTCACAGAACCGTGGAGTAATGTTAATGGAGCCATAGTTCAGACAGAGGCATTCTATACTGCAGTATCAACAGTGACCTGGTCTCGCGAAATATAGACAGAGTCAGGGTCAAATGTCATATAAACAGGGATTGGGTCTAGTGCATCATAAACTAAGCTCCGGTCAAGCGGAGTATTAACAGAGACAGGATCTATTTTAATATAAACAGAGGCCTTATGCAGTGAAATAGAAATGAGGTCGTGCCGAGTGCTTTGTGGGAAGTTAAAGGCAAAATACTGGCCTTACCAGAGACACCCACATCCCATGAAAGAAATATTTAAAAAATATGGATGACATCAACGAGTACAAGAAAAACTGAGATGGTGTCTAGTGCAATTTAACCGAATGCAGGAACTTGCGCGATATAAACTGAGACACATCGTGTCAATTACTGATACAGGCCTGAACCGATATTAACTGAGGCAGAGCTTAGCGCATTAGCAGTAATTACTGATACAGATTCTGGACTGACATAAACTGAGACAGAGGCCAGCGTG
This sequence comes from Mustelus asterias, assembly GCF_964213995.1. Lineage (NCBI taxonomy): Eukaryota > Metazoa > Chordata > Chondrichthyes > Carcharhiniformes > Triakidae > Mustelus > Mustelus asterias. Next base: position 60,894 of record NW_027590156.1, read on the forward strand.
TTAATGGTCATTACTGAAGCAGTACCTAGACTGATAAAAACTGAGACAGAATTTACTGTGTTGTTAATGATTAGAGATACGATATTTAGACTGATATGAACTCAGAAAAAGGATAGTGCATTGGTAATAATTATTAATATGTGATCTAGACTGGCATACACTGAGATATGGACAATGCAGCAAATTAGAAGGATCACATGATGCAATAATAACAGAGGCAGGGCACAGTGTTGAATAAACAAATACATGCACTCGTGCAGCATTAACTAAAACAGTGTCGAGTTTATTAGATCTAATGAACCATTAGAGTAATGACAGTGACCGAAACTTGTGTAACGCAAGAAGGATGTTGCTCCAGTATAGGAGTGACAGATACAGGTTCTGATGCAGTCGGAATTGAGACACAGTCTCTTCCCAGATTGAAGATTTAAAGCTTATTTATTGGTGTCATAAGTAGGCTTACATTCACACTGCAATGAAGTTACTGTGAAGAACCCCGAGTGGTCACACTCCGGCGCCTGTTTGAGTACACTGAGGGAGAATTTATCATGGCCCAAATGCACCAAACCAGCACCTCCTTCGGACGGTGAGTGGGAACCGGAGCACCCGGAGGAAACCCACGCAGACACAAGGATAACGTGCCGACTCCACACAGACAGTCACCCATGTTGGGAATTGAACCCGGGTCCCTGGCACTGTGCCACCGTGCCGCCCTGATTAACTGAAACATATTTCAGCACAGTCATAATTCAGAAACCATCGTTAAAACAGGCCTTGGCTTCACTTATGAACAACTGATAATGAGCCGAGTAGAGAAACAACAGAGACAGGACATGCTGTAATGTGATTGGGACATGGCCTGTTGCAATACAAACAGACGTGGGGGCCAGTTGAACGTAATCAGAGATATGACATGTTCAAAATCATTTCATGAGGTTTTGGTGTCACTGGTAAAGTAGGATTTGTTGCCACTTATAATTTTTCCTTTGAGAATGTGCTAGTGAGCCCTCTTCTTAAATCATTGCATTCCATATGAGTAAGTACACATACAGTGCTGATAGGAAAGGAGTTGCAAGATTTTCATCCATTGACACTGAAAAAATAGTGATATAGATCCCAGTCAAGACGGTGTGGAGGTTTTATGGGCATTTGCAGATGATTGTGTTCTCATGCATCTGCTGCCCTTGCCATTTTAGTGTCAGAGTTAATGTGTTTGGAAGTTGCTACCAAAGGATTATGTTGCTGCTACACAAGTTGTATATGGGTCACACGACTAGAGTTGTACATCTGTGATGCAGAGAGTGAATGTTTAAAGTGGTTGGTGGGGTGTCCATCCAGCCGCCTGCTTTTTACTGGGTGGTTTCGAGCTTTTTGGGGGTTGGTTCAGGACCATACGCCAGGCAAGTGGAGAATATTCAATCACAATCCTGACTTTTGCCTTTATATGATGGATAGGTTTGGGAAATCTGGAGGTGAGTTACTTAGCGCACAATTCCCAGCATCTGACCTGCTTTTGTAGCAATATTATTTACATGGCTGTCCCAGTTCAATTTTCCATCAATGGCAATTCCCAGAATGATGATAGTCGGGTTTCGGCTGTAGTCATTCCATTAATGGCAAGCGGAGATGATTGCAATCTCCCTTACCTGAAAGGGTCATTGCCTGTCACTTGGGTGGCGCGAATTTCACATGCCACTTCACAGCCAAAACCTGAATGTTTCTAAGTCTTTCTGCTTACGGACACGGATAGCTTCAGTATCTGAGAAGTTGTTAATGTGCTGAACATCGTGCAATCATCAGTGAACATCCGACTTCTGATCTTGTATTGAAGCGTGAATATTAGGCCGAGGGCACTATCCTGAGGAGTTCCTTCAGCAAATGCACTGTGACTGAGATGATTGGCTTTCAACAGCCACAACCATCTTACTCTGTGCTCGGTATGACTGAAGCCAGTGGAATGTTTTTTTCCCCGGATGCCCATTGACTGCAGCTTTGCTCGGGCTTATTGATGCCACAATCGGTCAAGTACTGCGTTGATGTCGAGGGCCGGCACTCTCACCTCACCTCATTAAAGCAGCTATTTCCACTAGATTTGGACTAAGCTTAAGTGATTTCTGGAACTGAGTGCTCCGAGTGGGACCCAAACAGAGCATCATTCAGCAGAATTCTAGTATTTGTAGTTGTAGCAGCATTGCTATTATTATGTTATTATTAGTTTTTTAGATGATCCTTCATAGTTCCCATTACGTTGATCGAGTGAGGACGCATTGGGGGATATTTGGTCGGGTTGGGTTTGTCCTACCTTCTGAAACAGGTCATGTCTGCCAATTCTCACACTGTTGTGTATGTGACCGTGATGTAGCTGTACTTGCAGAGATTGGCTGAGGCTCAGCTAGCTCCAGAGCACAAATCGTTATTATTATTGCTGAAATATTGTCAGGATCCATAATCTTTGCAGTATCCAATGCTTTCAGCACAGGGTTAGGCCACAGATCAATCATGATCATATTGCATGGCGGAGCGGGCTCCAGGGGCTGAATGGTCTACTCCTATTCCTATCCTCCATGTTATCATGTTGAATGAGTTGACCTCCTTGGAGACTGGCATCTGTGATGTTCGGGGCATCAGGGAGAGGCCGAGATGGAACATCTTCTGGCTGAAGATGGCAGCAATTGTTTCAGTCTTGTTTCTTTTACCTTTTGCAGAGCTCCCCCATCATTAAAAATGGGGCTTTCGTTTGAGGCTCCTGCTGCAGTTACTTGTTTAAATGTCCATCACCATTCAGGACTGCATGTGGCAGAACTGCAAAGTTAGGGTCCAGTGTAGTATTTATTGAGGCAGTGCCTTCTTCATGGAATGTAAACCATCAAGATGCCAATTCCATCTGCTGGCAAAATTCTGCAATTACAGTTACTGTAAATATATCGCTGTCAGGTATGATTTATGAGAGTAATATACAAATAATTCACATTCATAAATGTAATACCACATCCCCTTCTGCGGAAAGTGCCCAAATTTAAGGTGCAACGAATTACAGATTAGATGTACGTTGCTGAATAATACAGGTTAAGTTGTGTCCCGCAGGAGTCTGTCTTGAGGTCTCAATTATTTACAATATTCATAACGGCTTAGATAATGACACAAAAATTCAACTAATCCAAATGAAAGATCAAGGTAGTTTTTAGAAGGCACAAAGTAAAATTTAGTGGATGCCCAGCGAGATTTGGGTGTTCAAGTGAATAGCTTCTTAAAATGCCACGAACTGATGCAGAAAATAGTCAAGCAGGTCAACGGAATTCTGGCCTTTGTATCTAAAGGACTGGAATATAGCGATGCAGATGTTATGCTGCAATTATGCAAAATCCTGGTTAGAGCCCACCTGGAGTACTGTGCACAGGTTTGGGCACCACACCTTTGCAAAGATTTTGGCCCTGGAGGGAGTTGAACGCAGGTTCACAAGAATTATACCTGGCCTTCAGGGGTTAAGTTGCGAGGAGAAATTAGACAAATTGGGACTTTTTCTCTCGAATTCAGAAGGTTGAGGGGTGTTCTGACAGAAATCTACAAAATATTTACGGGTCGGATCGGGCGGATCAATAAGTTGAAGGCTCTAGAATAAAGGGCCATAATTTTAAAAAAAACAGGGCCAAGCCGTTCAGGAGAGTTGATGGAAAGTATTTCTACGCACAGAGAGTGGTGGACTTTTGGAATTCTCTTCCGCAAAGGCCAGTGGGTGCTGGTTCAATTGTTAGATTTATCTCTGAGATCGATTTTTTTATTGAACAGGGGTATCAAGGGATATGGGCCAAGCGCAGGTACATAGGGTTTGGCCACAGATCAGCGATGATCTTATAAATGGGGGCCGAGTTCGAGAAGCTGAATGGCATGCGTCTGCTTTTTTTATTCATGCTTGGGACATGGGCTTCGCTGGCTGGTCAACATTTATTCCCCATACCTAGTTGCCCTTGAGAAGGTTATGGTGAGTTGCCTTCTTGAATCGCTGCAGTACATGTTCTGTGGGTAGACCCACAATGCCGTTAGGGAGGAAATTTAAGGATTTTGACTCAGCGATTGTGAAGGAACGGCGATATATTTCCATGTCAGGATGGTGAGTGGCTTGGAGGGGAACTTCTGCTCCTCTGTTCCTATGATGCCAGGTCAGCATCAAAGCATTATGCCTCAATCCATGGTAATGTATATTTGTTCATTTTGGTTAGAAGGAGGAATGCTGACCAGGGCGCTGTTGGAGACAATGGGACCTTTAATGTTCAGTTCAGCAAACATGGTGCTGGGGAAAATGTATTTGTTCTTCATTCCATCTGAAAGACAGTTGGGGTAATTGTGTCTTAAGCCCCCCAGGAAGCAAAGATGGAATCTTAAGTTGAAGGAAAATGTGTGTGTGTGTGTGTCCGTGTGAGTGTGTGCGGTTTCTGAAAAACGTCATATTGTTTACAAATCAATTTCACAATGATAACCGGCGTCCTTCCATTTAAAATAAAAAATAGACGCAGAGTAAACACATCAATTTCAGAATGGTTTCTTTTTCAAATGTCACCTTTGTTGATGACTGAGAAGGACAATTTTTGAGAGGTTGGCTCTGTTACAAGTGCTGCCCATGAAGCTACCAATTGTGGTTTAATGTTGTCGTTTTCTGTGTCATGAATGAGACCGAGGAGTCCTGATGGAGTGCGACTTTTTCCCAAGTATGGTAGTCCCTGCTCTGCTACCAGTGTTGAATGTCTTGATGAGATTGACGAAGGTAAAGATAAGTACATAGGGCATATGAAGCAGATATTTTCCAGAGTCAATCTTCCATTAAAAACACAACATTGTGCTTCAGGATAATCCGGATCTTCAAACAGATGAATGTTTTCAGATGTGTCAGTGGCAATGATGTATATATATCTATAGTTGTTGCAATGTCCTCTGGCAGCATTTTCTTCCCCGGTAGTGTTGTGCTTTTGAATCATGCATCTCCTGTGGCGCGCATCCTATCTTCCATTAAGAAAGAGAAGATCATAAATGTTCATAAAGTTGGTATTTATTTTCACCAATTGCCATCCATTCACGAAGTTGCATAATTTTGTTCACCAGTTATCAACCATTCATAAACATTCATATATTTACGTTTTAATTTAAGGGATGTGATCGTTGCTGGCTAGGTCAACATTTGTTGCCTATCCCTAATTGCCCTTAGTAAGCTGGTGGGGAGCTACCTTCTTGAATTGCTGCGAAGCCTCTGGTGTATGTACTCACACAGTGCTGTTACATAGGGTGTTCCAGGATTTCAATCGAGCGACAGTGAAGGAAGGGCGATATTTTTCCAAGTCAGTTATATGACTGACTTGGAGTGGAATTTACACGTGATATTCCCAGGTAACTCTTACCCCTGTCCTTCCAAATGGTGACAGTCCTGTGGTTGGAAGGTGTTGCATAAGAAGTCTTGGTGAGTTCCTGAAGTGAAACTTGTGGATGATGTACAATTCTGCTGTTGTTTGTCGGTGGTGGAGGGAGTGAGCATTTGCAAATACTATGCCAGTCAAGCCGCCTGCTTTGTCCTGAATGCTATAAAGCTTCTTGAATATTGTTTGAGTTGCACTCATTCTAGCAAGTGGAGAGAACTCTATTACATGAATGAGTTGTTGTTTTATAGGTGGTGGACAGGTTTGGGGAGTCAGGAGGTGAGTTACTCACAGCAAGCTGACCTGATATCCCAGCCGCAGCATTTACATATCTAGTTAATTCAGCGATTAGCCAATGGTAACCCCGACGATGTTCATAGTGGGTGATTCAGTATCGTAATATCATTGAATGACAAGGAGCAATGGGTAGATTCTCTCTTTTTGGAGATGGTCATTGTCTGGCGCTCCTATTACTAATAATCTCCAAATCACAAAAATAAATAAATATTTCACAAATTATTTTCAGCATTTTATTTGGTACAAATATAGTTGCAGTTTATTTATTGTAGTTTATTGAGATTCAAATTTATTGAGGTCACTTTGGCCTTTCTGTCACCAAAGAATCAAATCTGCCTCAGAATTCAGCGGGAAGTCGAATCAAATCAGACCGAGGACTCTGAGCAGCTACCCAGCAGCCTCTGCGCTTTATTGACACGTAATCAGCTCATCATCACACATAAACCCCTGATATATAACTGGAGTGTGTACCATTTTTAAAGTGACTGTATAACTGAAAGGACCTGTATCTAATGTTATATATAATTTATAATATCTAATATGACGTTATAGAATCTTAAGATCCAGGTTAATTATTCATAGAACAAAGAATCTACAGTGCGGAATGAGACCATTGGGCCCATCGAGTCTGGAGCGACCTCAATCCTACCCAGGCCCTGTTCCCGTGACCCCTCATATTAACCCCACTAATGCCCCTGACACGAGGGTTAATTCAGCATGGCCAATCAACCTGACCTGCACATGTTCGGACGGCAGGAGGAAACTAGAGTACCCGGAGGAAATCCACACAGACACGGAGAGAAATTGCAAACTCCACAAATACAGTGACCCGAGGACGGAATTGAACCCGGGTCCCTGGCTTTCTGAGGCAGCAGGGCTAACCACTATGACACCATGCCGCCCTTGCACACTCACAGAGTACTGGAAAGTCATTTACCATTTGAGTCTGTCCAGTGAGTTTCACAATATTTCAATTGCCTCATTATTTTTTTAGCCTGTTACCTTCACATAGCCTGTTACCTGTTTAGCCTGCTACCTTCACATAGGTGATATGTTGAGTGATTTGTTGCACTAGAAAGGGCCACATGTTCCAAACATTACAATCCTCCCCCCTCAACCTAATCCCTCTTTCCATCTTGGATTTGAAGATTTTGAAGACATCGGTGAGGCTACACTTGGAATGCTGTGTACAGTTCTGGTCACCCTATTATAGAACGGATATTATTAAGCTAGAAAGAGTGCAGAAAAGTTTTACTAGAATGCTACGAGGCCTTGTTGGTTTGAGTTGTAGGGAGGGGCTGGATAGACTGGGAATTTTTCTCCGGAGCGTAGGAGGCTTGGGGGGATCTTATCGCTGTCTATAAAATAATGAGGTGCATAGATCAGCTCGATAGTCAATATATTTTCCCAATGGTAGAGGAGTCTAAAACGAGAGGGCATAGGTTTAAGATGAGAGTGGAGAGATACAAAATGGTTCAGAGGGGATATTGTTTCACACAGAGTGTGGCAAGTGTCTGGAACAGGCTGCCAGAGGTAGTGGTAGAGGAGGGTACAATTTTGTCTTTTAAAAAGGGTTTAGACAGTTACATGGGTAGGATGGGTACAGAGGGTTATGGGCCAAACGCGGGAAATTGGGATAAGCTTAGTGGTTAATAAAAAGGACGGCATGGACAAGTTGGGCCGAAATGCTTGTGTCCATGCTGTCAACCTCTATGACTCTATGACTCTAGTCACCATCAGCAGATGGAAAAAAAATCAGACTGCTCTTAGTTCATTTGTTCCCGATATCTCGGGGATTGAATTCACCGAGAAAATCTGGAAGGACTAAATTTTGCAGCACAGCATTAAAGCAAAAGTTAAAGCATACAAAGCCGCAAAGATTAGTGGGAAGCCAGAGGATTGGGACGCATTTCAAAGCAAGCAGAGGACAACTAAAAAAGCAATAAGGGGGAGAAGATGAAATATGAGTGTAAGCTAGGTAGTAATATGAAATAAGACAGGGAGAGTTTTTTTCAATATAAAAAAAGGTAAGAAAGATGCAAAAATTGCCATTGGACCACTGGAAAATTAGACTGGAGAAGTAATAACAGGAAACAAAGCAATGGCAGAGGAACTGAATAGTTACTTTGCATCAGTCTTCACGGTGGAAGACACCAGTGGAATGCCAGAGCTCCAGGAGAGTCCAGAGGCACAGGTGACTGTAGTGGCCATCACTAAGGAGAATATTCTGGGTAAATTGAAAGGTCTGAAGGTGGATAAATCACCTGGACCGGAAGGACTACACCGCAGGGTTCTAAAAGAGATAGCTGAGGAAATTGTGGAAGCATTGGTGGTGGTCTTTCAGAAATCACTGGAGGCAGGGAGTGTACCAGAGGACTGGAAAGTAGCGAATGCAGCACCACTGTTTAAGATGGGAGGGAGGCAGCAGACGAGAAATTATAGGCCGGTTAGCCTGGCTTCGGTCATTGGCAAGACTTTAAATTCCATTATCAAAGATGAGACCGCAGAGTACATGGAAGGGCATGATAAAGTAGGAATGAGTCAGCACAGTTTTGTGAAGGGGAGGTAATATCTGACAAATCTGTTAGAGTTCTTGGAGGAGGTAACAAGGAAGTTAGATAAATGAGAGCCAGTGGACATGATTTATTTAGATTTCCAGAAGGCCTTTGACAAGGTGCCGAAAAGGAGACTGTTAAATAAGTTAAATGCCCATGGTGTAAAGGGTAAGATCCTGGCATGGATAGAGGATTGGTTGATTGGCAGAAGGCAGAGAGTGGGAAAAAAGGGGTCTTTCTCAGGATGGCAGCCGGTGACTAGTGGTGTGCCTCAGGGGTCAGTGCTGGGACCACAACTTTTCACAGTATGCATTAGCGATTTGGAGGAAAGAACTGAAGGTACTGTTGCTAAGTTTGCAGATGATACAAAGATATGTAGAGGGACAGGTAATATTGAGTAAGCGGGGGGGCTGCAGAAGGGCTTGGACAGGTTAGCAGAGTCGGCAAAGATGTGGCAGCTGGAATACAATTTGGGAAAGTGTGAGGTTACGCGCTTGGAAGGAGGAATGGAGGCATAGACTATTTTCTAAATGGGAAAATGCTGAGGAAATCAAAAATACGAAGGGACTTGGGAGTCATTGTTCAAGATTCTCTTAAGGTTAAAGTGCAGGTTCAGGAAGGCAAATGCAATGTTTGCATTCATGTCGAGAGGGCTCGAATACAAGAGCAGGAATGTAATTCTGAGGCTGTACAAGGCTCTGGTCAGACCCAATTGGAGTATTGTGAGTCTTGGGCCCCATATCTAAGGAAGGATGTGCTGGCCATGGAAAGGGTCCAGTGGAGTTTCACAAGAATGATTCCTGGAATGAAGCGCTTGCTGTATGAGGAATGGTTGAGTCCTCTGGATCTGCACTCGTTGGAGTTTTGAAGGATGAGGGGAGATCTTATTGAAACTTTCAGGCTACTGCGAGGCCTGGATAGAGTGGGCGTGGAGAGGATGTTTCCACTCGTAGGAAAAACTAGAACCAGAGGGCATAACCTCAGACTAAAGGGACGATCCTTTAAAACAGAGATGAGGAGGAATTTCTTCAGCCAGAGTGTGGTAAATTTGTGGATCTCTTGCCGCAGAAGGCTGTGGAGGCCGGGCCATTGGGTGTTTTTAAGACAAAGATAGAGGAGTTTGTGAGTAATAAGAGGATCAGTGCTTATGGGGAAAAGGCAAGAGAATGTGGATGAGAAAAATGTCAGCCATGATTGAATGGCGGAGCAGACTCGATGGACCGAGTGGCCTCATTCTGCTCCTATGTCTTATGTTTTATGGACTTATGGTCTTATATACTGACACACTTGGAATAAAGGACCTGCTTCGATTTTTGAAGTAGTAAATCACAAATATGTGCATGTAGAACAGCAAACTTTAGGACAAGCTATCGTTACATCCATTCATCCACTCACTGATTCCTCAATCAAAACATTCAGGCATCCAACTATCGTTCATCCCTGCATCACCGCAAGCATTCCTTTATTTTTGGGTAGATGGTGGCGTAACATTAATGCCAGTGTACCAGTAATCCAGAAGCCCAGGCCAATGATGTGGAGACACGAGATTAAATCCGACCCTGGCAGCTGGTGGAATTTGAATTCAATCAATAAATCTGGAATACATACTGACAGCGACCAGATAAACCTCTCTGATTCCCCAATGAAGGAAATCTGCCATCCCTACCTGGTCTCATCAGGATGTGACTGCAGACGGACAGCAATATAACTAACTGGGCAATGCCTTCTGAGATGCCCTAGCATACCACTCAGTTCAAGAGAAATTAGGCAAAGGGAATAAATGTTGGCCTTTCCAGAGATTCTGACGTCCCATGGAAGGGTAAAGTGAAATAAAACACAAGCATACATGTTTTTCTAGTATAAAATATATCACCTCTCTGAATCAACTCTCATAATCTGCCGGTATTTTTTTTATATCCATCCATCAATGTTTTGTTGTGTTGGAGAGATCATCATTGTTGCTAACAAGGTGCCAGAGGAGCTGAATACTTTCTTTTCCGAAGAAATGGCAAACATTCATAGATGTTTGCAACTTAAAAATAATTAAATTGCCTCCAGTACTGTTGCTGGGTAGATTTGTTTATAAATAGGCCCCATTGACAATGCTGAGAGTTTGAAGTTGGCTTGCAGCCAAGTGTTCAGTACTGAGGAAACAGGTTTTTGATTTACTGAACAAACACCCTCAGATGCTTCCTGTAAATATTTTTGGGTATTTGGCAGCAGGCTGGACTGTTGCCAAATACTGCGTAGGACAGGTTAACGTGAATCTGTAAGGATAACATGGGACTTCGTCAGTTATACAATAAATGTTTTATTCACAAAAGGAAGGCACATTTTAAATGGCTTTTCTTCTAAGCAAATATTTTAAATGAATGCACTTTTCATTATGTGATTAAAAAGTATCGGAAACTAGTCAATTGACTTGATGCTATTTCATTTGTATAGCCTCCAAAGAAATGTCCTTCCAACAATTAAAGCCTCTTTATGAACAACTTCATGAAGTGCAGGAAAAATATGTTGATGTCCCCAATCCCTCAGTCCAATGAGATCAGTGGAAAGGCACAAAAATGAAAATAATTAAAAGTAAAAGAAAATCATATATCTGCCTTGAACAGCGGGAATTTCTGGAAAATTCTCAATGTTCTGCTCCTCATTAAAAACTTATACCTGATGTACAACGTGTTCTGTTGTCCAGCATAATCTGGTTTCGATTATTTAACAGTCCCTCTCATAACTGCCAATGAGTGAAGAAATGACCAGTTCATAACCTGGTTCAGTGAAAGATAAAATATTTATTCTTGTGATATTGTGCATTATGCCGCAAAGTCCTGATATCCTGTGTTCCCAATACCAGCTGCTCGCCAATAAAATGAACGGTCATGATTTGCCTGCTGAAGGAGAACTTTCCTGATTGCCGTGTTCCGTTCTAATTCATTAGCTTCTTTGTCAAAAGTCAATGTCAATTTTATGTTTCTCTGTCAACTCAATGCTTAATTGTAAGTCAAGAAGTTTTCTTTCACCGTTAATTTTCACAGGGTTAAGGAGCTGTTGGGGAAATATATGGTGTAACATTGTATCAGATAAGGAGTTTATTTTGTTAATTTATTAGTGGGCGGCACGGTAGCATAGTGGTTACCATTGCTACTTACAGCATCAAGGAGTGATGGTTCAATTCCCGGAATGGGTCACTGTCTGTGTGTAGTCTGCACATTCTCCAATTGTCTGCCTGTTTACTCCCATTGTCCAAAGATATGCCAATTAGGTTGTTTGGCGATGATGAATTGTCCCATAGAATCAAGCGAATGAGCAGGGATGGGAATAGGGCCTGGGGAAGAGCGTTGTCGGTGCGGGCCCGATATGCTCCTTCTGCACTGCAGGGATCCTATGGACATGGGTGCCGCTGGCTGATCAGCATTTATTGCCCACCCATTGTCGAGGGCAGTTGAGAGCTGAACACATTGCTGTGGCTCTGCAATCACATGTAGGCTAGATGAGGTAAGGACGGAATATTTCCTGCTCGAAAGGACATTAATGAACCAGATAGGTTTTTACACAATCGACAATGATATCATGGTCATAAGTAGATTCTTAATTCCGGACGTTTTTACTGAATTTAAATTCCACCATCTGCCGTTCCGGGATTCGAAGCCGGGTCCTGAGAACATTAGTTGAGTTTGTGGATTAATTGTCTAGCGATAATAACGCTCGGCCACTGCTTCCCTTCTTCTTATATCCAGTCGCAAATTACAGTGATAGCTATCCACACCTGAAACACAATCATCCCAGCATTAAGTTACATAAATCGATAATAATTCTTCAAATGAATTATATTTCGCTTTAATGTATCAGAGACACAGAATTATTGTAAATCAGACTGACGTCTTTACCCTGATAAGGTAATGTCATCTGTTTATGTCCATTCCCTTGTGAAGAGGTGCAGAAATAAAGGCACTTAATTTAGAATGAAATTGTTTATTTTTTCTAACAGATGCTCAAATGCAATTTCACCTCTTGGACTAGCAGAGACATGACAATGGATTTCACTGTTACTCCCTCGGGTTAGTCTGTCTCTGGAATGTTCCATTGTCAGCAATCAATTCACCGGGAATAATCCTTGGTGTTTTTGACATATTTTATTTGATTTCATTTGACTTATTATTATCGCATATATTAGTACACAGTGCAAATTATTGTTTCTTGCGCACTATACAGTCGGAGCATAACGTATATAGGGAAGGAAGGGAGAGAGTGAATAATGTAATTTTGCAGTCATAGCTAGGGTGTAGAGAAAGATGAACTTAATGCGACGGAGGTCCATTCAAACGTCTGATAGCAGCAGGAAATAAATTGTTTTTCAGTCGGTTTATACGTGTCCTCAGACTTTTGTATCTTGTTCCCGATGTAATAAGGTGAGAGAGTATGTCCGGAGTGCGTGGCGTTTTATTTTCATAGGATTTTAGATATTTTTACAAGTGTCGAATCGGAGGTTGTGTTGAGTCAGCGAGAGGCAGAAAGTGGGCGCCCCTGAAACTCTTTGAGACTGACCTGCAAAGCCAACGCATTCAATGTTGCAGAAACATGGATGGTCTGGGTCCGACAGGTCCCTGAACAGTGTTTACAGTGTCTTCTTCAGTACGATAGTCTTGGGTCAACCTACAATTCCTCCGCCCCAGGATTCAGAATCAATTTACTCCGCCCAAAGACACTTCAAACAACGTCAAGAGAAAATGCTGGAAAATCTCATCAAGTCTGGCAGCATCTGTAAGGAGAGAGAAGAGCTGACTTTTCGATTCCAGATGACCCTTTTGTCAAAGCTTTGTCAAAAGGTCATCTGGATTCGAAATGTCAGCTATTTTCTCTCCCTCACAGATATTGCCAGGACTGCTGAGATTTTCCAGCATTTTCTCTTTTGGTTTCAATTCCAGAATCCGTAGTAATTTGCTTTTATACTTCAAACGACATCGTCTCTTTGGAAATAACTGAAAACCGAAGATTCCTATCTTTACCCTGTCTGTTCTGCATAGACTCCAATTCCACTATGATGAAAATGACTCTTAGCCACTACTGAAATTGCCGGGCAGGCCATCCAGTTGTATCAAAGCTGCTAGGGAAAAACAAATAATAAAATCATCCAGAGGGCAGGTTTCAACAAGGTGGTTCACAACAGCCTTCTCAGCAGGGACAACTAAATGTTGGCTTTGTCAGTGATGCTCACATCCAGAGGATCAATAACAACAGTGTAAAGTGCTGCCGATTCTGGAAATCTAAAACTAAAGTAACACAAATGCTACTCAGCAGGTCAGTGTGCATCAGCAGATAGAGAACCAGATTCACATTTAAAATCGATGCCAGGATGCAAAATCTTATTGATTTAATTCTAAAGAGCAAGGCTCTTCTCCGCAATATTCTACCTTAATACTGATTCTTCAAACAAAATCACAAATTTACTGGCAATTTATCACATCTCGGTTTGTGGGAGTTTGTTGTACGTACATTACCTGTTGTATTTGCAACATGATAGCAGTGACTAAATTCAGCAAAGGTACATCAGTGAGTTTTAAGAACTTTGGGACTACATGAAGTCGGGTAAAGCGTTCTATAAAGGTAAGCTCTACCAAAATGAAAGTTGTAATACGTTGGAAGTGCTGAGAGATTAATGCGAATATATTCATTCCTCTGCTGATCATAGCAGCATAGAATCATAGAATCCAGTGCAGTGCAGTAAGAGGCCATTCGGTCCATCAAGTCTGCAGCTGCTCTCCAGCAGAGCATCCTATCCAGGCCCAGCCTTCACCCTATCCCGACAACCTCACATATTCAGAGGCTAATGTCTCTAACCTACACATCGTTGCACACTAAGGGGCAATTTAGAATCGCCAATCCACCTTGGGCCTGGGAATGATGCCCTGCTGGACAGCTAGTGCAGACTTGATGAAGCGATGGTCTCCTTCTGCACTGTAGGGATTCTGTGATTCTACGTTGCTCATCCTTGGACACAAAGGAGCAATTTATCATTCCAATCCACCTAACCCGTACATCCTTGGACTGTGGAAGGAAACCGGAGCACCCGGAGGAAACTCACATGGACATGGTAGAATGTGAAAAACCACACACAGTCACCCAAGGTTGGAATCGAACCCGCTTCCCTGTCACTGTGAGGCAGCAATGCTACTTGTATCACTTAGTAATAACCACACTGGATTTTTTATTCTTCCCTCGTGTGAGTCTGATCACTAATTATGACAGGAATATTTCACACATCAGTTCTCTTTGTTTTAACTTGTCGAGTTGAAGCAATTTAGATCATCAATCAAATTAACATTCAATGGAATACCAGCCTGTTCACAGATACTTTATTTATTGTGACATCAGAACTTTCAGGACAAATTCTTAAATAGAATGTATTTATTCATTTAATTAAATAGCATCTGGTGTAATTTATGTTAAAAAGCTTTCTATTCTTTTTGAACCAACTGTTAATATTCTTAAAATAACCGCTATTTTGAGTTGAAACGAATGAATAAGTGACGGTTTATCTGTTTTTGCTGCCATTAACATTTCATTGTAAACAGTGAGGTGCTTATGTAAATAAACACAGAAATAGAAATCCCAGATTAGATTGTTGACTGACGAAAACACAACAAATATTTCCCCACCAACACAGCACAGAAATAGAGACAAACATGCAAATCGATCAACGGATTCCAGAAATGATTGTTTTTATACATTAGTTATTCATCAATTATATGAAGAAAAAAATCATGACAATATCTATGTTCAGAATTAGCAGAAAATCCCTTTGATCCCGAAATGTGATAACACGGCAAATGTGTTCGTGGAAATTCCCTGTGTTTCATCTCTCTCTCTCTGTCTTTCTCCTTCTGGTTCTGTGTCTTGTCTCTTCACGATAGTTCATCGTCTTCCCTCCACAATCTGAATTCAATGTTGCCCAATGTATTCTCTCAGCCGGAGTTGTAAGGAATGCAACACAATGAATTGGAATCCATGAGGGAGATTTACTCTAAAGGATCTCTTGAGCATCTATGATTTTGGGATATTTTATACATTTTCCTCTGTATCTAACCTGTATTGTACCTCGTAACAAGGATTCGATGTGGCAGTACCAAAGAAATTTTCCCTGTATTTATCCCTGCCCTTGGACTGTTTGACTGGACAGTGTAGAGGAATATTTAACCTGCATCTAAACTCACGTACCTGCCCTTTGAATGTTTGATATTACTTGTAAAGGGAGATTTAATCCGTATCTAATCTCTGCTGTACCTGACCTGGGTGTATTTTATGGGACTGTGTCGCGGGATCTTCCCCCTCTACCGAACACCAATTCAAACTTGCCTCCCGATTCTCTGAAGGAAAAATGCAGAAGTGGTTTTACCGAAAAGAGATTCCCTGGTCTGTATGCCTTCATTGTGTTTGAGCAGACTTTGTTGACGGAGTTTCACTCTGTTTCTAGACAGTCTCGCTTTTCCAGGAATGTTTTATTTTGATAGTGAGAGGGAGGTTCACTTTGTATCTAAATCATGCTATTCCTGACTTGGGAGTGTTAAATTTGGCAATGCATGGGGGAACTTTACAGCTAACCCCATGTTACTCCTGTCCTGTGAATTTTTGATGGGGCAGTTGGCCGTCTCTCCAAATTTCATGGAGATTGAACCAGTCTCTTTATTAGACAGTAAATTTACCCTGTGTCAGCTTCTATTACGTAAGGTCATGCCTCGGTTTATGTTGCACGAGACGCTATCTCTACACATATTAAACGAGATGCTTTCTCTGACTATACTAAATTAGACCTTGTCCCTGTTTATATTATGCATCAACATGTTTCAGTTTATATCAAACTAGCCGCTGTATCGGTTTGTATTAATTTAGACCTGTCTGCTTGTATTTAACTAGATGGAGTCTTATTTCTGCACTTGACCCTATCCACGTTTATATTGCATTGGACATGGTCTCAGTTTTGACTGCACTGGACAATGCCAGTAATGAGGAAAGTGTTTAAGGGGACACAATTCTCTGCATCCTCTTAAATAAGGAAAAGAAGCAGTGTTATCTGAAATCTACTTCTGCTGACTGCATTGAAAATGGTTACTGAGACCTGTATAGCATGCACTGTCAACACAGAATAAAGAACAAGAAAAGTTACTGCAGAGGAACAGGCCCTTCGGCACTGGAAGCCCGCACCGACCAAATACTGTCGATCCAATACTGCCTGTTTCAGAATCCTGCCAGAGACCACTGTTTTTCATCCAACATAATATATCTTCTTCTCGTAGAACCGCGGAGAAATGCAGACATCATTCAAATAGAGGCAAAGTTAAGTGCAGGCATAACACTAACACAGTCTAGTGAAATATGTACAGGGTCAGGATCAAATATTACTTACCCAGAGAGTATGGCTAGTGCAATATAAACTGATTTCTAGTCTAGCAGTGTATTAACAGAGACAGACTCTAATTTAACATAAACTGGGTCCTGATCCAGCAAAATAGAAATGGGTTTCTTTCCGAGTGCCATGTGGGGATGTTCAAAGGCCAAATGCTGATCTTTTCAGTGACACCCACATCCCATGAAACAAACATTACAAATATATATGACAACGTCGAGGAAAATAAAACTGAGACAGTGTCTAGTGCAGTTTTACTGGACATAGGAGCTTATACATATAAACTGAGACAGAGCCCAGTAATTAATGATACAGGACCTAAATTTCTTTAGACTGAGACGGAGTCAAGTGCATTAGTAATAATTACTAATAGATACAGGACAGTGACAGATGTAAACTGAGACAGAGTCCAGTGTATTAGTAATGATTACTGATACAGCACCTAGACTGGTGTAAACTGAGACAGAGCCCAGTTTATTTGTAACAATTACTGATACAGGGCCTAGACTGATACACAGTGAGATACGGACAATGCAGCAATTAGGAGGTATTGCAAAATGCAATTATAGCTGAGACGTGACATAGTCTTAAATAAATAAATACATGGACTGGTGCAGCATTAACGTAAACAGGATCTAATTTATCAAAATCTAATGAACTATTCGCATAATAACTGTGACAGAACCATGTGTCATGCATGAAACAGTTGCTCCAGTTTAGTATGCAGTGGCAAATGTTCTGAGGCAGCAAGAATCGAGACACGGCCTCTTGTCAGATCAGCAGAAGCATGGCTCAGTACCGCCATAACTTAGAAATTATAATATAAACAGGGCCTGTGTCTCATATACGAACACCTGATATTGAGCCAAGTGCAGGAAATAGCTTAGACATGACCTCCTGGAATATGATCCAGGCACAGCCTACTGTAATACAGACAGAGGCAGAAGCTAGCTGAATATAGGCAGAGATATGGTATGTTTAAAATTGTTGTGATTTTGATGTCACTGGGAAAGTCAGCTTTTGTTGCCAAACCATGAATTCCTTTGAGAATGTGGTGGCAAGCTTTGGGAAGCTGGTGGGTGGGGTGTTCTTCGAGCCAGCTACTTTCTCCAGAATGACATTGAGCTTTTGAGTGGCACACGTCAGGCAAGTAGAGAATATTCAATCATCTGTGTCGGCACAGACTTGGTGGGCCGAAGGGCCTGTTCCTGTGGTTGACTGTACTGTGATATTTGTTCATACTCCTGTCTTTTGCCTTGTAGATGATGGATAGGAGTTGGGAATTCAGGAGGTGCGTTGTTCACAGCAGAACTCCGAGCGTCTGACCTGCTCCTGTGGCCACATGATTTAAACGTCTGTCTCCGTTCAGATTTTCACGAATTATAATTCATAGGATGTTGATAGTGGGCGAATTCAGCGATGGGTAATGCCATTTAATGTCATGGGGGGTGGTTTGGAATCTCCCTCATTGGAGACTGTCATTGCTTGCCACTTGTGGTGCATTAATGTTCCTTGTCATTCATTAGCCAAACACTAAATGTTTTCGAAGTCTTACTGCATATGGACACAGACTGTTTCAGTATCTGAGGAGCCGCGACTGGTGCTGAACTATGTGCAATCACCTGTGAAAATCCCACTTCTGAAATTTGATGAAGGCTGAAGCTTGGGGATAGGTCACTAACCTGAAGAATTCCTGTAGCAATGCGTGTGACTGGCATGATTGGCCATTAACAATCATCTTCCTTTGTGCTCAGTATGACTCAGACAGTGGACTCTGTTCCCCCTGATTCCCATTGACTGCAGTTTCGCTCGGGCTCCTTGATGCCACAAACGGTCAGACGCTGCGTCCATGTCAAGGGCAGGCACTCTCTATTCACCTTTTTAATTTATTTTTAAAAATCCATATTTGGACTCTTTCCAAATCATTTCTGGAATCGAGTGCTCCTTGCGGGACCCACATTGAGCATCTTGGTGTGTGTGTGTGTTGTGTGAAATACACCGTGTTTGATACAAATTAATTCCACAATGATCACGTGCATCCTTCCATTTACACTACATGACGGACACACAATAAACACATCCAATTCAGATTGGCTTCCTTTACATATGTCACCTTTTCTGATGATTGAGGAGGCCAATTTTTGAAAAGTTAGTTCGGCCACAAGTGCTGCCCATTAAGCTACCATTCGTCATTGTGTGTTATCGTTTTTGTATCATGAATGGATATTAGGAGCTTTGGTGTAGAACCAGTTATCACCAAAATCCTGTATTCTTTGCCCAGCTGACGGTGGTGAATGTCTTCGCGAGATTGACCGAAGTACGTTAAAGATATGGACATATATGGAACATGGAGAAGTTGTTGGCTGGAGTAAATCTTCCAATACAATCACTAAACTGCACATCAGATATACCCGGTCTGCAAGCAGATGATGTATTTCAAGTGTGACCCCAGCAAAGATCTTTCCCGTGATGTTATGACTGAGATATGCCTGTAGTTGTAACAGTCTCTTCCATCGGTTTAGTTTGCAAAAATGTGTGATAAATTTGAATCATGCATGTCTTATGGAATTGTGGGTGCCATGGTGGCACAGTGGTTAGCTCTGTTGCCTCACACTGCCAGGGCCACTGGTTTGGTTCCCGGCGTGGGTCAGTGTCTGTGCGGAGTCTGTACTTTCTCCCCGTTTATGCGTGGATTTCTTCTGGGTGGTCCAGTTTCCTGCACAGTCCGAAAAGGCATGCTGGTAATGTGTGCTGGCCAGGCTAAATTCTCCCTCAGTGTACCCGAACAGACGACTCGGGGATTTTCACAGTGACTTCAAAGCACTGTTAATGTAAGCCTTCTTGTGACATTAATAAATGAACTACAAACCTTAAATCTTCCAGCAAATAAGGAGAATGTCATAAATGTTCAGAAAGATAGTGATTATTTTCACTAATGACCGTCCATTCACAATTTAATAAATGCATTCACCAATTCTCATTCATTCACAAAGGTTAGTCTATTTAAAATTACTTTATGGAAGGTGGGTGACTGTCTAAGCTATAATTTATTTCACATTGCGAAGTGCATTCGGTAAGCTGGTAGTTAGCCGCCACCTTGAACCGTTGCACAACCTGCAGTGTAGGTACACCCACAGTGCTGTTAGGAAGGGTTCTCCTGGATTCCGACCCAGCGACGTTAAAGGAGCGGTAATATATGTCCAAGTCAGGTTTATGAGCGTCTGGAGGGAAATATCCAGGCGGGGTAGTCCCAATTCACCAATTAATATCAATTAATACAGATAAACAATTATTTCACCAATTATATTCAGCATTTTAATAAATGAAAAACATTGCGGATTCTGGAAACTGAAACAAAAATAATAAATTCTGAAAATCTCAACAGGTCTGACAGCATCTGTGGTGAGAGAATAGAGTCAAAGTTTCGAATCAGGATGACCCTTTTTTTATTTGGAGAAAATTGAAGAGGGCGATGGCATTGGGAACTGATGAGGGTGGAAAGGGATTAGGAAGTTTCTTTAGGATATAGTTCGTGATTGAGACGTTGATTAGGTCAGTTAGCATGGATAAGTTGATTATGATATTTGGGATCGGTATGTAAGTTCATGCAGCTTGTGTGTGGCTCGAAATAGTGCATATAATTAAACAGTGCCTATTTGAACTATTCACATCTCACAAGAAAGTTATGCAGCTTGTCTGACACCTTGTTGGATACAATGATAATCTCTCCAACGCATTAGGAATACTCTGCTGAAGCGTCATCCAGACTCGAAACGTTGGGTCTATTCTGTCTCCACAGATGCTGTCAGATCTGCTGAGATTTTCCAGCATTTTCTGTTTGTTTTCAGTATTTCATTTTGTACAACTTTGCTTTGAATAATTTATTGATATTAACATTTCTTGACACTGTATTGACCTTTTTGTCAACAAGGATAAAAATCTGTCCCAGAATGCAGTGGGAAATTGAACGAATTCAGACTGAGGATCAGGAGTCGCTACCCAACAGTCTCTGCGCTTTAAACTCCTGATACGTAACTGGTGTGATGATTTCCAAAGTAATGATATGAATTACACTACCTTGCACCTAATATGATTTTACTGAATTTTTAAATCCCGATTCATTATTACATTGTTTTGGGAAATAATGTAACACTTGTAATTGTCCAGTGAGTTTCACAATATATCTGTTGCCACATTATTTATCTACAGCTTGTTACCTTCACTAACTTGGGTGAGGGCATGTTGAGTGATTTGCTGCACATGTTTCAAATATTACAATCCTCCCTCCTCAGCCAAACCATGTTCCCTCTTTCGATCTTGGATATGAATATCCAGCATCAGCAGAGAAATGAACCATCCTGCCGCAGCAAAATCCTCTCTTCTTTTCGTGAGGATCAGCTTGCTAACTCCCTCGAAAATCGGGTTTGATATCACCCAGGCCCTCTGGAAGTATTGAAGTTATTAGACTGACAGAAATGGAATCAAGGAACTGTTTCAATTTATGAACCAGTCAAGTAAAAATATGGGAATGTGGAACAGCATCTTTCAGTACCATTTAACAATGCATCCATCAATCCGTTCACTGATTCCTCAATCAAAATATTCAGGCATCCAACTGATATTCGTATCATTCATTCAACGGTCATTCATTCCTGCATCAACACAGTCATTCATTTATTGTTTGCGCAGATGGTGACGTAATATTAATTGAAGTGGCCCAGTGATCCAGAGGCCCAGGACAATGATGTGGTGACAGGGATTTAAATCGGAGCATTGCAGCTGGTAGAATTTGAATTCAATTAATAAATATGGAACAGATGCTAATGGCGACCATCGGACCGTCTCTGATTCCCCAATGAGTGAAATCTGCCATCGCTACCTGGTCTCACAAGGATGTGACTCCAGATGGACAGCAAAATAGCTGACTCCTTCATATGTTCAGAAGTGGCCTAGAAAACCAGTCAGTTCAAGGGAATTTGGGACAGACAAAAAGTGCCGGTCTTTGCAACCAAACATCCCATGGAAAGATAAAGGGAAAGAAAATACAAACAAACATGTTCATGTATCGTCTCTCTGAGACATTTCTCATTTTGTCTGTAATTCTTTCTATCCATCTATCACAATATCCTGATGTGTTGGAAAAATCATCATCGTTGCTAACAGGGTGCCAGAGAAGCTGCATGACTTTCCTTTCATTAGAGATGGGAAAAATTCATCTAGATTTACAACTTTAAATAATTAAAGTGCCTCCAGTACTGTTGCTGGGTAGATTTATTTATAAATAGGCCTCATTGACAATGTGAAGGGTTTTAAGTTGGCTTGCAGCCAAGCGGTCAGTACTGAGAAAACAGATCTTTGTTCTGCTGCACAACACCCCCAGATGCTTCCTGTCAATAACTTTGAGCATTTGACAGCAGTTTGGATTGCTGCCAAATACTGTGTGGGACAGATTAGTGTGAACCTAAACGGACAAAATGGGATTCAGCCATTTAAACAATAAATGTTTCATTCGCACAAGAAAGACACATTTTAAATCGTAATCATTCTAATCAAATATTTTCATTCAATGGCCTGTTCATTATGTGAGTAAATAGTATCGCAAAGCAATAAAGTGACCAGATGATTTTTCATTTGTATAACTTCCAAATAAATGTCATTCCAATAATTAAAGTCTGTTTATTAACTCCTTCATGAAATGCGAGAGAGAGATGTTGATGGTCCCAATTCCCCATCAATTGAAATCAGTGCAATTGCATAAAATGCATCGAAATAATATTAAGGGGACATCATAAAACTGACATGAACAGCGGGAATTCCTGGAATATTCTGAACGTTCTGTATCACATTTAAACAGCAGCGTCTCTTGTACCTGATTAACACCCTATTCTATTGTACAGTATAATCTGATTCCTGTTATTGAAGAGTTCCAATCATAGCTGCCAATAAGTGGAGAAATGATCAGTTCATAACCTGATTCAATGGAAGATAAAACATTTATTCTTGTGATATTGTGCAATGTGCCGCAAAGCCCTGATATCCTGTGTTCGCAATACCAGTGAATGTTAGACAGCCGGTGGCCGATAGAGTGACCTGAAATGATCTGGATGCTGAAGGAGAACTTTAGTGATCTCCGTGTCCGTTCCATTCATTAACTTCTCTGTCAAAAGTCGATGTTAATTTTATGTTTCTTTGTCAACTCACTATTTAATTATCAGGAGGGCGGGATTCTCATTATTTTCAAAGAGCTGTCTTCGAGTTTGCGGTAGTTTGAGAAATATAAGGAGAAACATTGTATTGTGTGAGAGTTTCTTCTCATCTCCAAACCCAAATTGTACAGTGATAGCCATCCACACTGTAAATGCAATCACTTTGTTCATACCCCCTCATTTAGTTACAGAAATCGGTTAAAATTCTTCTGATAAATGATGCTTTATTATTGTGATGTGACAGAGACACGGAATTGTTGCAACACAGACTGACGGTCTCTTTATTTTCCAAAAATGTTATTTCATCATTTTTAGATTTGTGTTCTTCTTGGGGGCGTGGTAATAAAATCACCATATTTACAATGGAATGAGTTATTTTAAATAAAGAAATGATGAACTGCAATATCACCATCAGCAATAATGGAGACAATACAATGAACATATTCAGCCAAACAAATATCCCGACACAGACAAAATGTCCATTTTAATATGAACCCTTTGTAAATCTGGGAGTCCATTCTGTTGGGGTGTGGAAGGTGGGACCTGGATCCAGTTACCGCCTCCAGCAGGGAATCAACAGGCGGCGCCTGGAAAGCCGCCCCCTGCTGCCGGGTATTTAAATACCGCTCACTGGGACCGGAATCCAACAGTCCGGGAGGTGGTTTGTTCACTGAGTTTCTGACACAACCATTTCCCCCAAATCACCAGAAAGATGAGGTCGGCGATTTGTCTCAGTTTGTTGCTGACTTTCTTATCCGGTGAGTAGTATTTTTTCATTGTCTAAGTCTCCCAAAGTTACTGTCTCAGTTTTAGTCCATCTCTGTAATATTCCCGAGTCAAAAATCATTACACCAGGATTAATCCTCGGGTTTTTTGATCTATTTTTACAGGTGTCCAGTCGGAGGTTGTGTTGACTCAGCCAGAGGCAGAGACCGGGCGTCCCGGAGGCTCCCTGACACTGACCTGTAAAACCAGCGGCTTCGATCTTAGCAGCTATGGCATGTACTGGATCCGACAGGTTCCAGGACAGGGGTTGGAGTGGCTGGTGTGGTACTATACTTCATCCAGCAACAGCTACGCCCCAGCAATTAAGGATCGATTTAGTGCGTCGAAAGACACTTCAACCAAAATCTTCTCTTTGGAGATGACAAGGCTGAAGACCGAAGACACCGCCATCTACTACTGTGCAAGACACCACAACGAGAGGAACCAGGGATGGACCCGAACAAGAACCGCTCGAGAGGGAATTCAGCAACTTTCATTATAACCTGAAGGTCAGTATCTGATTTAAATATAATGCTAACAGTGATCAGAAGCAAAACACAAACTGCTTCTGACAAACCCAACTTAGTGAAAATTAAACATTAAACCAAGAAAACACACAGACATAACGGGCTGAGCTTTTCACTCTGTTTATATTTACTGTTAACAGTTTCAGCAATTACACACCTGGATATAATGCTCGTTTTAGTATTTCTGACACTTGGAGGAGATGTTTTTAGATTGTGTTTTGTAAACTGTTGCATGAAGTGTAAATTACATCACGAATAATGGTCTATTTGAAGTGAATATTGAGCGGGGGAGTACTGAACAGAAAGTAAGTGCAGTTTTTGTGCGAGTGTGTGTCACTGTGATACTACAGTGGGGTCACAGTGCTGGGCACAGCGACATCCTCATACAAAAACCTCATGGAAAGAGATTGCTCAAATTGGTGATCAGTGCCACAGCAGGAGTTTCAAAGTAAACGAGGCTTCAGTGAAATAATGTGTGGAAGTAATATTAGTTTGTGAAAAGGTATAAAAATCTTCCCATAAAATCTATATTTACCGATATGCTAAATCTACACAGAGAGTTTAAAAGCATTCCGATCCCCTTTATAAATACAATGACCAGGACAAGCTGAAATATCTCACTCATTCGCTCGTGGATGAGACAGAATCAGATTTTTGATACAGCAGTGAAATTAAACAGTTAGCAGTCGGGCACAGTATTTGTCATGCTGTGTCTCACTGTGATAACTGGGTGGCACAGCAGTTACTGTCAATACAAAAACCCCTCAGCACTAATTGACCGAGACTGGGGCAGTGCTCTGTTTTCCAATCCAGCATTATTTACAGTGCTGTATTATTTATGTCCCAGCACTACACAAATAGCGAGAATTAATATGGAAAATTTATGATAACTATTTGATTATCAGTTGGTGTTTTCAGTAACTTGATCATGTGATCCTCTATGAAATATAAAACATTAAGGTTATTTACGAAGAGCGAACGGTATCCACCAGTGCAATAATAATTTCATGAACATGCAGTGATTTGCTTTCCCTCTGGCTTGTGAATTTTTAAAATACTGATGGATTTCTGTCTATTTTGTGCAGAGATGGTTATTGTATGACCCAGCCTCGAGAATGTGACACTGTGACGCCATGGGCTACTGGGGACAAGGGACCATGGTGACGGTGACTGCAGGTAAGAACCATGCATTTATTTAGTCAGTGTTTTATTTGAGTTTTTGTTTTGTACTTTTTCTCGATTTTATTAATTCATTCGTTCAATGTAATGTGGTTTGGTGGATTCTGTGCTGAAAATCTTTACAATGTTTCATGTGATCCTGCTTAAAATGGGGGTTATAGAATTCTACTGTTAATTGACAAAAGGCGATACTGAGTGATTCAGTCTCTTGTTGTGATTTGGTGTTTATCTGCTGAGGACATTGTGTGGCTGGGTTACTTTAAATGCATTCCTTTTGTTAAACAGTTCGGCGTTTCTTCAATGTTTAATCTCGGTGACATCTAGTGGCTGCGAGTTGCACCATCTACTGCACAAGTGTTTGAAATCTAACCCAATATTAACAAAATGTGTTAAAGTTTCTACTTTAATGTTGCGAACATGTTCCGCTTAATCACAATCTGGTTTTGTTATCTCATTGTTGTGCTTATTTTAATCATTAGTTGCTTTGGTGATGGTCAGATTGGCTGGATTTTAAATTGAGATTTTCTGCCAATGTGAAATTTGATTCTGTTGCAACTGTTTGTAGAATTGAGCTGCTTCTGCATGAACCGGGGTTCAGTCCCTCAGTGCTGCGTGTTTCTGGTGAGGAGGTTGTCTGGCTGGGTGACTTTGAATAAGTAAAATTTGTGAAATGGTTCGGAGATTCTGCATTGTTTCCACTCGGTGACACTGAGCTGTTACACACTTTGTGATTGAATACAAACAGTCTGCGGGTTTTAAACTACTTGACGCGTGCCTGCAGACAGAAATCAGGCAGGCTTTATTGTATTTGTATTTTTTTAAATCATAGCTGATAATTGCAGGTTAAACCAAACCATGGTTTATGCCACTCGTCCAAAACATAGTTTACCACAGCATTCACAATTTGGGATACATGCCATGTTTAACCTCGGTGGCATCTGACGGCTGCAGCTTTTACCCACCCAATATTTTAATATGTTTGAAATCTGTTTGAAATATGACCCAATATGAATAGAATGTGGTAAAATTTCAATATTAATTTGTTGGACATATTCCACCTCCTCGCAATGCTATTGCTCTTATTCCAAATTTCTGTTTAGTTCAATCATTCATATATTTGGTGACGAGCTGGTTTACCGGATTGAATATTGAGATTTCCTTGCAATCATATTTTTGATTTTGTTGAATGGATAATTGAGTTGCGTCCCCGTGAAACGGATTCATTCCCTCATTGATGTGTTTTGGTGTGTTTCTGTTGAGGAGGTTCTGTTGTTGGGTCACTAAGAATGTTTAAAATGTGTGAAATGTTTTGGTGTTTCTGCATTGTTTAAACTCGGTGGCAGTGAGCGGTTACACGTTTTCTGGTTAAATGCAAATAATCTATGAGTTTGAAAATCCTTGTAGGGAGAAAATAAGCAGGTTGTGAAATAAATAAAATAAAGGTATTACAGCATTTTAATAAATTTTAACTAACTTAGAAATTAAAATAAATCATGTCTTACAACGCTCAATCGGACACTAAGTAGTTGCTGCAAAAAGAAACTTCTCGTTAACAAGTTTGATAGTAAAATTAATATAAATCAAACTGTTATTAATCGGTAACATAACTACATATTCACAAAAGATTATTTTCCATTAATATCATTTCGCATTAATCGGCGTTAATAGTTCTGCTGTGCTTTGCATACAATTAACATGACCAGAAAGGTTTCTCGGCTGGAAATATTTTGTGATAATTCCAGAAACTATTTCCATGATAACATGCTGTTTCCACAGCAGCGCTCAGTTCAACAAGATACTTTGCATTAATTGTTATATCCCCGATGAAGTTCGCATTCACTTAAATCTGAGTTTTGGAGAATAATTGGCAATAAAACGCTATTTGGCAATTTTTGTGCCCGATTATTACATTGTTTCTGTGCAGGCGCAGCATTCCTTCCAAGTAATTTGTAGTTGGATGCAGAGGTAATTAATCACTAATCTCATCCCAAAATTTGTGAAATGGTTTGGTGTTTCTCAATTGTTTCTGTATTGTTTCAACTCGGTGATCCTGAGCGGTTACACTTTTTCTCGCTAAATGAAAAAAACAAACTGCGTTTAAACATCCTTGTCAGGATAAAACAAACTGGTATCGGAAAAAATAAAACAAATATATATTTGAGCATTTTATTCATGTTAACTGATGCTTGCAGATTAAAGTAAATCATGAATTACAATTCTTACGGCGTCACTGTATCTCTGTTAGGGACATTACACTACACTGGATCTGTTATATCTGATGTGCTCATTTTCAGAAAAAAAATATTTTTTTTGCCTAGTTTTCGAAATTTGAGATAGACAGGGAGAAATAGTTAAAAGTCGAAGGGAATTTTGAAATGAATATCAGTTTAATTTAAAAGAAGTTATTGATTTTTGTTGTAGTTTGAAAATTGATCAATTAGAATCCCGCAGTTTAAATAAATGTGACAGAGTGAACACAGTTTTCTGACAGGTGGAATTCGCTAACACTAAACAATTGTTCATATAATGGTGTTTGAATTGTCGTAAGGTGTCAACAGAAACTGGCTAGAGATTTGCAATTTAATACTTGAAATTCAAATAATTAATTTTTATAATATTATAATATTTTTATATTAGTAATATTTGCTCTGCATTTAATAATCACATCCTGTCTCCCATTACTGCTGAACATAGAATAGAATTATTGGATGAATAAATGACAGAATGGAAGAATTGATTCTATTTGAGCATTATGTTTAATTAGTATTAAATATTATACTGAAGAAAAAGTCTCGACTTATTTTGTGCATCATGTTTCAGTGTTGCAGAGGATTTGAATCAATTGTCCTCATTGTGTTTTTCATTGTTTAATTCAGAACTTCTTAATTTAAACAATATGTTCAGTAATTAAATTATATGGATGGTCCAAATTATTAAATCTAGGAAGCAGCTTCATTGACCTCAAACTGCCAGGCCGTTACAGTATATACAAATTCAGAAACATGCATTCTTAACACGTTTGCAGGTTATAATAAGGCATTTGGAGTAAAAGTGGAAATGAAAAAACATGACAATGTTATTCGATTTAAGCAAATGAATTACAGATGTCTGAATTTTTCCATTCAGTAATTTGAAGTTTATTGTTTAAGATTTAATTGGAACCTAATTACTTCACAATGGTCGAGGCAGGGAAAGTTTTGAATGATTGAAAACTGATTTTATTAGGGAGTACAAATCAGCTAACAGGAAAAGTAACCGGCAATTAACAAAACAAAATATAATATTGGTGCTAATTAATTCAAAACAAAATACCTTGAATAATGCACGGGCGTGCAAAGTATCATCCGTTTCAGAGAATGTTTAATTGTATCGAAAATGAATTAAGAGACAAAACCTTTCTTTCATCAGCTATGCTTAGCTCGATAAGGTGTTTTATCTCGAATATTTTGTTGATTACATTTAATTAAGAAATTCGATCGAATCAGGTAATGATTTTCAATGTAAATGTTTCTTGGTTTATTTAATCCTTACTGTGTCACTGTATCTCTGTCGGGGACATTGAACTGTCCTGAATCTGTTATTTTTGATTCCTAATTTTCAGCGAAATTACATTTTTACATAGTTTTCGAGAAGTGAGACAGACAGAGAGACTTAATTTAAAATCGACAGGAGTTTTGAAATGAATATCAGTTTTATTTAAAAGAGGTTATTGATTTTCTGTTGCAAATTGAACATTGATCAATTAGAATCAAACAGTTTGAATTAAATTGACAGATTGATCATACCTACCTGCTGGGAAATCGATTGTTGCACCGTTTGTGTCTGTTCTGTTTCTGCGCGCGTGGTCACTGTGTTGGGACCAGGAATCTGCCTGACTGGTTGTAAAACTTCTGGTTCCTTCTGCTGTATTTCAGGGAGTGAAATTTGATTTATTTCTTCAATAAACTTGTATCTGTGAGAAATGTGACAGTTTGACTTGATGTTTGGCTCGGCGTCTCAGAAATGAGATCCCTAAAGCATATTGTGACCATCAGAGAGAGCAGAAACGTCAGATTGTAGAGGGAGATTTGGATGATTTTTAACCAGTGATGTACCGGCCTTGGGAATGTTCGATGAGCAAATGCAAAGTGAGATTTACTATATTGTGCTCCGTAGTAAAGCAGTCCATGACCTGTTTAGTATGACAGTTGAAGGGTCAAATTCATTTGCATCTTATTTTTAATCTTCTAAACCCATTTTAGAGTCATTTGCTCGGCCAGAAGCTTTAATCATCAATAATTGTTCCTTGAGAAAGTGTTGATATAAAGCATCCTTGAATAACTGCAATCCATATGCTGCAGGCATCCGCCGTGCTGTTAGGTGGAAGTTCCAGGATTTTGACCCAGAAGGAACTGAGGTATTGTTTCAAGTCAGGATGGTGTGTGTCTTGGAGGGGAGCTTGCAGGTGGTAGTCTTCATATGTGGCTGCTGCCCTTATCCTGTTAGGATATAAAGGCAACGGGTTTGGACAGTGTTTACTATGGAGCCTTGGTGAGTTGCTGCAGTGCATCTTGTATATAACACACACTGCTGTCACTGCTTGTTAGTGATGGAGAGAGCGAATAGGGTGAATGAGGGGGCGGATAATCTTGTGGGTGGCTTTGCCCTGGATTGTGTCATATTTCTTGAGTTTTTACAGGTTTCCCTCATTGAGTAGGGTGAATTATTCAATTGCGACTGATTGCGAAAGATTTAAATGTTTTTCCAACCCTTAGCCCGCGCTCCGTATTGTGCTCACTTGTCACTTCCACTTACTGTGTGAATGGGTGAGTATGTGTGGAGTGAGTGTGCTTTTCCAGACTGAATCAGCCAAATAGAGACTTATACACATCACACACTCTCACACACATAAATACTCTCATATTCTCTCACACATGCACACACACACACATACATACTCACACTTACTTTCTCTCTCATACGGTCTCTCTTACACACCCATACACATTCTCTCTCTCACGTTACACATACACTCTCTCAATACAAATACATACATCGTCTCGCTCTCTCCATCAATCTCTCACATCCCCATCCACAAAAGCGCTCACATCCCCACACACCCACCCATTTTCTCTTATACACAGACACACACTCTCACATCAGCACAGTCTCACACTCTCGCGCACGCACTCTCACATGGACTCTCTCCCACTCTCTGTCACACACGCTCAAGCTGTCTCACATTTCTCCACACGCTCTCTCACAATTCCTCTCGCACACGCATCTCTTTCTCTCTCACACACACACACACACGCACATATTTCTATTTCTCTTGCGCACACTATCTCACACCTCTACATTCTTGCTCTCACACACTGGCTCTCTCACAATCACTCTCTCACAAACATAGAACATGCACACACTCTAACACACACTCTTACACACAGACACAGTCTCTCCCATAAGCACAGTCTCGCGCACACATTCGCTCTCTCACACACACATGCACTATGCCTCTCACATTCCCTCTTCCGTACACTCTCACTTCGTCTCACACACATTCCGATGCCCTCTCTCACTCATACGAACACTTGCACATGTATTCTCTCACACAGGCACATATTTCTCTCTATTTCACACGCTCACTCCCTTACACATTGTCCTCTTTTTAGGTCAAACCAAACCAAGTAAACAAACTCAGATTAAATCAGGACAAAGTAAAAGGGGCAGCTCCCCAAAAAGGAGGGGGAACAGCCCGAACAGAAATCAAAGTACAAAGGAAACTTAAAAACATCAAATTAAAATGTGATTATTAGGGCCAATAATGCACCCCAACCCCTGCGGTGCCCAGCGGGCGCGGAAAGCGTCAACCTCGCCCGTGGACACCGCATGCTCCCTCTCCAGGGACACCTGGCCGCGACCGTAGCCGCGGTAGAGGGGAAGACAGTCAGGATGGACGGCCCCCTCGATCGCCCGCAGCCTGGACCGGTAAATGGCGCGTTTCGCCAGGCCCAGGAGCAGGTTCACGAGGAGGTCGCCATCCCGACCCTCCCCCTTACACATTGTCTCACATGCACAATCTTGCTCTCAAACCCTGTCTCTCACAAACACCCTCTCTTTCACACGCACACAATCTCTCACACAGTCTCTCCTTCTCTTACACTCGAACACACATGTATATACAATGTATCGCTCTTTAAACACTCCACCTATCACAGACACATGTTCTCTCAACAGTCATTTCACTCACACACACTCACGCATCCATTCTGTCTAAGTTTCACACTTTTTCTCGCTCACACACACTCTCCCCGCCCCTCCACACACACACACACACACACACATACACTCAAACACCCCACATTGCTTCTATCTCCCACACACATTGTACACATCTTTCGCACTCACACGCCATCCCATGCACAGTTTCACACACTGATGAACATATTATTTTGCTTTCCAATAGGCACTCCCTCTCACACACACTGTCTTTCACATGAACACAACACTCTCCCACACACACACCCTCCCTCAAGCACACACACTCTCTTTCACAGACATCGTGTATCTCAAATAGATACACTCCTTTTCACATCAACATACACACACTCACACACAGAAGTACTCTTTCACACAGACTCCCCACACACACACTCTCCCCGCCCCTCCACACACATACATTTTCAAGAAGAGACACACTGTCACACACAAAGAATAACTCTTCAAACACACATTCTGTCTCACACACACACATTATCTCACACACCCTTTCTCTCACGCACACTCTCTCCTCTTGCACGCACAGCCCACTGTCTCACACACGTGCAAACGCATTCTATCATACACAGGCATCCTCACACACACATTCTCTCTCTCTCTCTCTCTCTACCTCTCTCTCCCTCTATCTCTCTCTCTCCCTATCGCTCTCTCTCTCACACACACACACACACAGACACACACACACACACACACACTCTCTCTCTCTCTCTCACACACACTTTCGATCTCACATACGTCAGAGTGTCTGTCCTTGACACCATAGAGTAGAATCATAGGATGCTACAGTGCAGAAGGAGGCCATTCAGCCCATCGAGTCTGCACCAACAGCAATCCCACCAAAGCCCTATCCCCATAACCACATGTATCTACCCTAACTAGTCCCCCTGACACAAAGGGGCAATTTAGCACGGCCAATCCACCGAACCCACACATCTTTGGACTGTGGGAGGAAACAGGCGCACCCGAAGGAAACCCAAACAGACACGGGGGGAACTTGCAAACTCCACACAGACAGTGACCCAAGTCGGGAATCCAACTCTGAGGCAGCAGCGCTAATCACTGTGCCACCGCCACCGCACCCCCCCCCCCCCACCCCGATACGCCCCCCACCCCGGTAGCATTTGAATGAGGGTGGGATCAAGGGGCCCGAGTAAAACTAGTCAATAAGAATCGGCGGGAAATTCTTCTCTGTTTGGAGTCATACTTAGCACAAAGCAACATGGTATTGGTGGTTGGAGGTCAAACATCTAAGTTCAGATTTCACTGCAGGATTTCGGCAGGGGATTGTTTCGGGACCAACAATCTTCTACTGCTTCAACAGTGACATTCCCTCCAACATGAGGTCAGAAGTAGGAATTTCCATGTGTTACACCGGACACAAAAACCCCAAAAATAAGAAGGGAATTGTCTGAGACCAAGGCCGCCTGGCTCCCAATACTGGTTGATTCCTGTGCGACCCATCCTAGTTTTGCTGTCAGCTTCCCTACAGCTCCCTCAGTCTGACTATTTGTTCACTGGTACGTGTTTCTTGAAGAAAGACACCGACATTAAAGCAGCTGCCCGGTGATTTACACATCCCTGTTACAGAAAGCTGATCAATGTGGAGAATCGGGAAAAGATCGATGGAGAGGAAGAGGTGGAGGTGGCCCACTGACTCTCTCACCCTCACCCACACTTCCTCACTCACCCTCAATCTCTCATCCTCACTCAAAGAACTTGACTCACTCACCCTCACTTACCCACCTTCCCTCGCTGACACACTCTCACTCATTCATCCCCACTCACAAATCCCAACTCACTCATCCCAACTCACTCATCCCAACTCACTCACCCTTGCTCACTCATCCACCCTCACACACTCAATTTCACGCACTCAACCTCACACACTCAACTTCACACACTCAATTTCACGCACTCAACCTCAGAAACTCACTGATCCTCATTCACCCTGAGTCACTCACCCTCACACCCTCACTCACTCAAAATCACTCACACACATTCGCTCTCTCACTCTCACCCATCCTCACTCACTCACCCTCATTCACTCACATTCACACCCTCATTCACTCACCAGCACTCACTCACTCACTCGCCCTCACACACCCTCATTCACTCACTGTCACTCAGTCACCCACACTCACACGCTATCACTCACTCAACCTCACTCACTAACCCTCAGTCACTCACTCAGAGCCTCAGTCACTCACCAACACTCATAGTCACCTTCGTTCACTCATCCCACTAACCCGCCCTCACTCACCCAGTCTCACTCACTCTCACTCACTCAGTCCACTTACCCACCTTCACTCATCCAGTCTCAATCACTCTCACTCACCGCACTTACCCTCCCTCACTCATCCAGTCTCAATCACTCTCACTCACCCTCACTCACTCTCCCCACTTACCCTCCCTCACTCACCCAGACGCACCCCCACACACTCAAGCTCAATTACCCTCTCTCTCTCACATACGCCACCTGACCCATTCAAACTCACTGAGACTCACGCACCTACATTCACTCACACACCCTCACATATTCACCATCACTCACGTTCACCCACCCTAACTCACAGATCCTCAATCACTCATCCTCAGTCAAACACCTTTACTCACTCACCTGCACTCATCCACCCATCCGCATTCATTCTCCCTCACACACTCTCACACACCACCCTCAATAACACACCCTGACTCACTCACTCTCTCACCCTCACTTACTAAGTCACATTCACTCCTCACCCTCATTCACTCGCTCTCACTCACCCACCTTCACTAACCTTCACGCATCCTCACTCACTCACCCTCATTCATTCTCTCTTACTGACACTCACTCACCCACCTTCACTCACACGTTAAGCCACCTTCACTCACCCACCCTCTCTCACACACCATCATTTACTCACGCTCTCTCACCCTCACCCACACTCACTCACTCACCCTCAATCACTCATCCTCACTGAAAGAACTTCACTCACTCACCCTCACTTACCCACCTTCCGTCACTCACACACCATCACTCATCCACTCTCACTCCTTCAATCACTCACCCTCACGCACTCACATTCTCTCACTCACACTCGCTAAACCTGTGTGTGGAGGTCTGCAATGAGAGAGAAGAAAGATCTCAAGCGGCAGTTTGGTGTTCAAATGTGGGAGCTGCCCTGCGAATGTGGAGAGCTGGGGGGAATCCCTGGGGGCTCAGGGCCAAGGACAATGGCAAAGAGCCGGGGAGAACAGGAGGCGTGCTAAAGGGCAGAGAGCCGGGGGGGAAGGGCAGAGAGCCTGGGGAATGGGCCCACAGCCGGGCAACAGGGCTGAGAGCCGGGAAAGGGCAGAGAGTCAGGAGAAAGCGCAGAGAGCCAGAAGAAAGGGCAGAGAGCTAATAGAAAGGGCAGGGAGCCAGGTGAAAGGGCAGAGAACCAGGGAAAGAGGAGAGAGCCAGGATAAAGGGCAGGGAGGCCGGGGAAAGGACAGAGAGCCGAGGAAAAGGACAAGAGAGCCCAGAGGAAAGGGCAGAGAGTCAAGGGGAAAGGCAGAGAGTCAGGGGGAAAGGGCAGAGAGCCAGGGGAAAGGGGAAAGTGGATAGGGAGCAGGGACACCGGGCAAAGAGCCGGGGAAAAGGGTAGGGAGCTGAGGGAAAGGGCAGGGAGCCGGGGAAGAGGGGACAGAGCTGGAGGGAAGTGTAGAGAGCCAGGTGGAAGTGCGGAGAGCCGGGTGAAAGGCGAAAGGAGCCACAGGGAATAGCAGAGAGCCAGGGGAAAGCGCAGAGAGTCGGGAAAATGGGCAGAGAGTGGGTGATCGACGGGCGGAGTGAGGATGTGCAAAATAGAGCTAGCACCACAACCAGATCATCTGTAATCTCAGCGAATAATGGAGGAGACGTCAGGGCCCGAATGGCCAACTCTTGCTATTAATGTATGACCCTTCAATTAGTCAATGTTGCAATTATTTGAATTTGTAATCACATTGAGAGTTTCCTGGTCATTCAGTAAGTATTCATTCCGAAGGTAGTTTTGAAGCAAAGTCACTAATCTTCATTTTGTGGAGTGAGAGGCAGTGAGTTGGAGAGAGGAAGGGGCATCAGTTAGTTTGAACACAGGCAATAGCCAAAACTACAATGTGGATATGCCGACGCTAGGTTGGGGTGGGCACAGTAAGGAGTCTCACAACACCAGGTTGAACTCCAACAGGCTTATTTGGAATCGTGAGCTTTTGGAGCTCTTTCATCAGGCGAGTGGCTGATATGAATGAAGAGACAACTTCTTCATCACAAAGTCCTGTTGTTTGAAAAATAGGTAGTGCCTGAAGTAATGGAGAAACTCTTTACTCTTCTCTGTTAATCCAATGAATGGTATGTCATTACAATGACATCAAAATGTTTTTGTCTTTCCAACCTGATAGAGGTCGAGACATTGATGTGAGTTTCTACAAAGATGGCGATTCTCAAATGATAGGAGTAACAGAAGCTGAAAGGTGTATGTAGGTCTTAATCGGGAAATATTAAGTTAAGTTCATAATTCTAGACAAATCGTGATGTAGAAACATAGAAAATAGAAGCAGGAGTAGGCCATTCGGCCCTTTGACCCTGCTCTACCATTCACTTTGATCACGGCTCGTCAATGTCCTGACCCCGCCGACTACCCATATCCATTGATCCCTTTAGCCGCAAGAGCTATACCTAATATAGAAACTTACTTGTATAAATATGTTTGATTAATTAATAAACGCAGGTAAGAATCTAACTTGTTGAATCGACTATTCTTTCCCAGCGACACCGTCTCCGCCCACTCTCTACAGCCTCGTCTCTTCCTGTCAGCAACACAACTCCGCTGGCTCCATCACCTACGGCTGTTTGGCGATGGACTACTCTCCAGATGTCTCCAAACTGACCTGGAAGAAAAATGGGCAGCTGATCGCCACTGGATTTAAGACTTATCCATCAGTGAGAAACGCGAAGGGAACCTACACCTTGAGCAGCCAGTTAACCATCACCCAGTCAGAGGGAGAGTGCAGCAAAATCAAGTGTGAGGTTCGACACAGCAGCTCGGTCAAGAGCATTGGAATGCAATGTAAGTGTTGTGGAACTTGGGCAAGACAGGAACGCTCTGATTGAACTGTATAAGGCTTTAGTTATAACTGATATGTAGCACTCTGAAAAATTGAATTATGCAAAATCCAGGTAAGTGCCTCCTGACTGAAAAGTTGCTCAGAACCAAAGAACAACAGAAATGTTACTGTACAGAATGAGGCCATTTGGCCCATCATGTCTGTGCTGGCCAAAAGGGAGAACAAATAAACGAGCCTGACAAAGTAAGCCTATTTTCCAGCCCTTGCTCCGTAGCATTGCAGCTTAAAGCACTTGAGATGCAGACCCAGATGCCTTTTAAATGACCTTGCTCCCTGGTAATTGAGCCCTCCACTTGGGGAATGAATTATTTTTGCCTACGTCCCTTATTTTTGTTGTGAACCACAATTATGTCACGCCTCAGCCTCCTCTTTTCCTAAGGAGAACAAACCCTGCCGATCCAATCTCGCCTCATGGCGGGAATTTTCAGTCCCTGGCAACATTCTTGTAAACCTCATCTCTCTCCAGAGTCATTACGTTATTCCTGCAACGTGGTGACCAGAACTGTACAGCAACCTCCAAACGTGGCCTAACTAGCGTTTTATACAGCTCCATCATTGCATCACTGTTTTTGCATTCAATATCTCACATAATAGAGGAACTAATCTGATATGCTTTCTTGATCAACTTTTCCAGCTGCCCTACCATCTACAAGGACCTGTGGACGTGCACTCTAAGGTCTTGCATTTCCTCAATCCCTCTTAACATTCCAGTTTATTGCCTTGCTTTGTTTTCCCTCCCCAAATGCATTGTGTGGCGCTTTTGACGGTTGAATTCCATTCGCCATTTCCCTGCCAATTCAACCAAACCATGGATATAATTCTCAAATCGGCAGCGATGGTGCTAAAATAAAAGAACTAATTTTAATTGATGTCAATTGAATCTTCAAGTAACGTCTGAACATTTGTTTGTTGAAGGCCCACGCGTTCTCCCCCCAACCGTTATCCTCACCGTGAGTTCCAGTGAAGAAATCACAAGCAGAAAATTTGCAACCATCGTCTGTTCAATCATCGATTTCCAGCCAAAGTCAATGACGGTGAAGTGGCTGAAGAATGGACAACCCATGGATTCAGGAATTGTCACCTCTCCCGCCTGTGAAGTGAACGGGAACTTCTCGGCCAGCAGTCGGCTGACAGTCTCCGCTCAGGAATGGATCAGCAAAGCGGTCTATACCTGCCAGGTCACTCATCAAGGATTCACCCAGAGTCAGAACATCAGCGGATCTCTGGGTAAGAGACTCAAACCGACGATAAAATATATAATTTCGATGTTAATCGAAATTAGGGATCTATTAAAGTTAGTACAAAGATAGAACAACTTCTAATTTACTGTCATGTGGTTTGCTGCATTGGGACAGTGCCCCATTCAGAATTTCATCACAACAGCAATTTTTGTTATTCCTTCATGAGATGTGCATTTATTTCCCATCCCTGAGGGCACTTAAGTGTCAACCACATTGCTGTGGATCTGGAGTCACATGCATGCCAGGCCAGATAAAGACAGCAGATTTACTTTTCTAAAGGGCATTCGTGAACCAGGTGGGTTTTTACAACAATGGCTTCATGATGATCATTTGACTTTTAATGATAGATTTTTACTAAATTCAAATTTCACCATCTGCAGTGGTGAGATTCGAATCTGTGTCCCCAGAGTCGTGCCCTGGGTTACAAGACCATTGGCAACACCACCATGCCACTGCCTCCCCTTGAAATAGTGTTCCCTTCCATTTTGAAGTAATATAGTAAGCGAGGTGGTCTTGATGTCAGCTTTTTCCTGAGACAGCTGGTAAGATTTGGAGAGACAGTCGGTGTCGGACTGTTTCACAGGTCACAGCATAGGGGTAAAATATTGGGAAGTGCATCCACCCTACTTATAAACTAACTGCCAGTACTTGGTTCCTGAGTTCAGGAATGGTATATTTGTTGGGGAATACTGCAATGTTGATTCATGAGAATGATACCGCTGCTAAAATACTTGAACAAAAAGAGAATAATTTCACAGAGCAGGCTGGTTTTCCATCCTCCATAGAGGTTGAAAGGTGATAGTTAGAGGTTGATATATCGAAGGCAACTTCGTCTCCTTCAGGCTGAACACTGCTGTCCTGCTTCTGAAGAGGGAACTAGGGTTGATTTTCATTTTTCATTCACAGATCCTCCCCAGTGCCCTGATACCACAGTGACGATACAGCCACCACCAATAGAACAGGTCTTACTGGAGGCGACCGTGACCTTAACCTGCATCATTTCTAATGCTCCTTATGGAGTCAACGTGTCCTGGATCCGAGACAGGAAGTATTTGAAATCAGAGATTGCCGAAAAGCCTGGAGCGGATCCTGACAGCGTGGTCAGCAACTTAAACATCTCGACACAAGCCTGGCTGAGTGCGGCTGTGTTTGACTGCGTGGTGAGCCATCAGGATCTGCCGACTCCTTTAAGAAAATCCATCCACAAGGAAACAGGTGAGCTGAGAGATTGAAGCAATAAATGCGTCACTGTGTCTATTTCCAGTGTCAGTGTACTGGTCAATATTCAGTATTCAGTGCATTAATGGTCTCCCCTGAGTGGAAACTCCACTAACTAAAAACTGGGGGTTGTAGATATTTTAACAGGGAAATTTGATGTGTTGATGAATGAAAAGTGAACTGAAGGCGATGTTATTGGGTTTAGATTGAATAACGAGGGAGGAGCCTGATGTGGAGCATAAAAACCAGAAAACCAAAATTAAAGCCGATCAGTTGGGCCGAATAGCCTGATTCAGTGCTGTAAAATTTCTGAAACTTCCCAGTCCAGCCCCCTGAGTTATTTGAGAAAATAATTGTGTTCACCTCTGCTCCAAACTGGAAGTCAAAAATGGAAACATTTAAAATCGAAAGCGAAGCACATTTTTCTGATATCTCGCCAGTGGTTACATTCTCTCCGGAATTCTCCAGTTTATTGACATTTATTGTACATTTTCTGCAGATCCAAATCCGCGGGAACCGTTCGTCTCTGTCCTCCTGCCCTCGGCAGAAGAAGTCTCCGCTCAGAGATTCGTCTCCCTCAGCTGCTTAGTGAGACGTTTCTCCCCTCGAGAGATCTTCGTCAAGTGGACCGTCAACGACAAGCCGGTGAATCCTGGGAACTATAAGAACACCGAGGTGGTCGCGGAGAGCGGGAATAGCTCCTTCTTCATGTACAGCCTGTTATCCATTGCAGCAGAGGAATGGTCCAGCGGTGCTTCTTACTCCTGTGTGGTGGGACATGAAGCCATCCCCTTGAAGATCATCAACAGAACAGTTGACAAATCCAGCGGTAAACCCAGTTTTGTGAACATTTCCCTTGCACTGATGGACACCGTTAATTCATGTCAATGAGAATCACTCGGTTACATTAAAAACTTCAATAAAAATAATAAAATCATTTTCCTCTAACGACAAATGAAATATCCAAACGCTTAATTGATTGGTTTTCAATTTTACTTCCACTATGTATCTTTGATTTGAGTCAGGTATTTTCATGTCTCGGGCCCAAGCCTTGTTGAACCAGTGCACCCAGCTCAGATACACCCTGTGTTAGAGACAGAGTAGAGCACATTCATTACAGGATTCTGCAAAATATCTTCACCGACTTTCCTCCCTGAGGAAAACTCCGACAATTTCAACATTTCTGACAAACACAATTTAGATCTCGGTGTTCCTGCTTCTCTCGTTGTCCATGCCTTTACCATTGATGTCAGCTTTAAGCTGCTGCACCACACCCACTGGGAACTGAAGTGAGGGTCACACAGAAACATGGGGCAACAATCCCCCCATCAGAGAGAGGGGAGAGTGAAATTGTGAACATACCAGATTCCTACTCACCCAACAAAGAGAGGGGAGAGCAGTAGCTAACCCATGTACCACCACTTCCTTAATGAAAAGAGGAGGAATGTCATTATTTAATCCACTCACCTCCACCTCGTCAGCGGTTAGAACCATCAGGCACCGGGTAGAGTGAGGGAAATTATGAGCTCACTCCCTCCCTCTTCGCAAGTAACGTGTTTGGAAGGGACCAGCTCTCTACTCAAAGAACCCAGTTGCCAACAGTATAAATTAGCTTCTGGTTTATTTGCTGCAGAGTTTGAAGTATCATTATCTTAATCAATGTGATGCATATATACTTATGCAACATAATTTTAAAATGTTTCTGTACTCTTATTCCTGTTAATCATGTCCTGGCATTGATTTCCCATAATGCAAATTGAAACAAATGATTGAATCTTCCCCGGTTTTTACTGTTCTGTCCCTGATGTTTCTGAGATGCATCAATGAATGATTTCATTCTTTCTCCTGATATCACCGTGCCACTCACATAAACTACATTCATACAGCAAAATATTGAAAATATGCTCCATTATTCGTATTGTTTGGATCATTTTTAGTTAATGATTGCGGTGAAACTTGGAGCAACAGCTAAAAAATACACACACTGACAATACTCCACAAAACTGTCACAATTATAAATACACACATAAGCGCACACACACACACTCACACTCACACACATACACACACATCGACACAAATGCACAACTGCACACACAAATGCACATACTCACACATATGCACACAAATACAGAAAGACACATGTAAATATACACACACAAACGCATGCACATACCCCCACACACATCCATATACAGAAATAGGGATAGGCACATTCAAATACAGACACAGAAACACACAAATACACAACAGATACACTTTCACACACCATAGGTACACTCAATACTTGCACAGACGAACACACATGCAGAGAAACAAGAATGCACACACAAATGCACTCATGGGCAACACATGCACAAACAGAAATACACACTTACACAAATACACCCACACAAAAATACACCCATACACAAACACATCCGTACACAAATATACATAGGGACACACCCATTCTCTCTCTCTCTCTCTCTCACACACACATACACACGCACACATACACACACACACACATACGAACACATAGACACGCGCTCTTGTACAAACAGACACTAAAACAACAACACACACACACATAATCAAATATGTACAAACGCACACATGTACACATGAAACACACAAGTACATACACATACACATACGTGAGTAGGTACAGACCCAAACACAAACACATACATGCATAGACACAATAGACAGATACACACGCATGCAGACCCACATAAATACACAAGCACATACTTAGACTCAAATAAATACATATATTAGCACACGTTCACGCTGATAGGAATATAGATATAAAGACACACAATGTTATACACATTCACAAACATATATGGAAATACATATAAACAAATCACCAGACTGCATACAGAAGAACGGACAGCAAAACATTTACACACAAACATGTAGACGCAAACATTAACATGCTCACAGAACAGAACAC
This sequence comes from Mustelus asterias, assembly GCF_964213995.1. Taxonomy (NCBI): domain Eukaryota; kingdom Metazoa; phylum Chordata; class Chondrichthyes; order Carcharhiniformes; family Triakidae; genus Mustelus; species Mustelus asterias. The sequence goes on from NW_027590156.1 coordinate 103,011, forward strand.
CATAGCACACATTACTACACATCGAAACACAAATATACATCAACGCACCGTTATAAAGAATTTCAACACGTGTATACATACACTGACATGTCAACAGGCGTGCACACAGACACATGGAGAAACAGACGCACACAGAAAGGGAAACAGTAAGTAGTCACCTGATGAAGGGGCAATGCTCCGAAAGCTCGTGCAACCAAATAAATCTGTTGGACTTTAACCTGGTGCTGTGAGAGTACTTACTGTGCCGACCCCAGTCCAACGCCGGCAACTCCACAGAAAGGGAAACAAACATTATTAAAGTGACAGAAATTAACACATAGCAATAGGCATAAACACATGTGCACGCATTAATAGTGGCATTAATATATATTCATAGACTTCACACAATAATAGTCATATATACACAATGACAAAAGAATAAAATATGCGCACAGATGCAGACACACAACTACACAATCAACAATCACTGGCAAATGTAGGCGCACATTAACACTCATAATCACATATTAACTCAGAGCCAAAGATTAATGCAGAGCACGAGATGCTCATGCACACGCACACAAATGCAAAATCTTCAATACAAACGGTAGGCAAATGATGAAAGTAAAATTTAAACGTGACTTTTTAATGGAGATATCCACAGATTTATTATCCCAATGTCCAATGAACAGATAAACACGTTGAGAAACTGAATTAAGCTCACGATCTACTAAACATTTCCACCATAAAGAAGCACAGATCGGAAATTACATCCCAACTCTTAAACAACAACATTCACAGTTTACAGATCAGTAACCATCTGTGAAAATAATCATTGATTAGTGAACGTTCCTCGATATCAGTGATAATATTCTTCAATAAGGGATAGTTCCGAATTGTCAAAAAATCAACTGATTTTCAATTAAACATCTTCAGTGCTTTCTGACATGGACTGTCCAAGGAATGTCAATAAAGATCAGGTGTGAAAATAGTTACGGAGATCGGTTACTGAGTGTCCTGAGCTTAAGAGGAGGTATACATTGAAAATTAAGTTCAAGAATAAATGATCAGTTTAAAAAGGAGAACTGGGAAAAGAAAAATAACAATAACATTAGCTGGATAAATAAAGTAATCTAATTTCATATCCTGGTCTCCATCCCCTAGACTCAACCGACCGCATCTGGATTGAAGACAATGAGGATGATAACAGTAACATCTGGACAACGGCTTCCACATTCATTGTCCTGTTCTTCCTGAGCATTTTCTACAGCACTGCGGTCACTCTGGTGAAGGTGAGATGATTGAATGCACTCACATATCAAACTGACAGAATGGATTTGAAAAATCTCTCAATGTTCCATTAAAAACTCTAACTTTAATGTCCTGCATCATAAACATCTGCTTCATTATTGTATCTTTCTTTTACAGATCAAGTGATGGGTTGAATTTTGGATGCTGCAGATTTCCCTCAGCTGATTATTATGATCTCCGTATGACACAAATACAATATCTGCCCTTGGTGACTCTATCAGTAAAATTCTCTCAGTTTATCATTCTGAATCTGTAACTGAGACAATCATAGACGGTATTTTTTTCAGAGTGAAAAGTACGAGGCATTTTTTGTTATAATGTAATTGTGGTTAACAATTTCCCCATAGTTTAAATATCATGTATAAATAAGAAACTTTTCTCATTCCTTATCCATATTTGTTAATTCCTCTTTCTATTAAGGTCCTGTTTTCTCTTTCTGGTGTATGTAACAGATGTACAAATATTGACGGATTCCCTGTGCATGTGTTGTGTTCTCAATGTGAAGCTCGATCGTTAAATTCACTTTTCTAACTTTAAAAAATAATGTCGCTGTAAAATATTCTGACTTTTTAAAATAAATATTGAATGAAAATTTAACCATCTCTGGCTTGGCTTAATTCCGTTTTCCAAAGCCCATCAACTCCGCCCCATATTCCATATTATACGGTTTCCCCTCTTTCCCAGACATGTCTGTTCCCCCAGTCCTGTGTGGGATGTGTTTGAACTCAAGGCCGTTCAGTGAAAGAGTCACTGCGCCACCCAGTGGCCCATCCGTATAAAGACACCTTCATCTCTGCCTTTTTATGATAAAATCCAGAGACAGAACGAGTGAAGAATGAGGAGAACCTCGGTGATTTCACTCATAAACTGGTCTGTCACTGACCGAGTTTCAGTTAATTCTAAAAAGCAAAGGCTCTGTTTCATCAGAGGCCGATGCAGGACAGTGTGTGGCAGAAGATAGTTTCCTTTACACTGCCCCTTAAAAAAACTATCAGTGTCGCTGCAGCGTGTGAATCTCTCTATATTTCGTCCGATGAAATACTTACAAGGCAGACATGCCACAAGCTAGATAGAGAACACATACAGAGCAGAGGTGCAAACCATGAGGTGAAACCAAGAGACTGAGGTGCATTTCACATAAGCACATAATAGATTACAAATTTCCAAATTAAGGCGAGTGCTATGGGATCATTTGACTACAGACAATATAAAACAATATAATTTAATTACAGACAATATAAAACTCACGTGGCAGATATCTCTGTGTAAGGACGGAACATTTATTTAAAACAAAAAACAGAACAACAGACTTTAACCTGGTGTTGTTAAACTTCTTACTGTGTTTACCCCAGTCCAACGCCGGCATCTCCACATCATGACTACCATCGATCAGAAGGGTAAACAGCAGCACAGTCTCTGCCCAAAGGCTTCCCCAGTTCTGCTGCACAGACTGGGAACCTCTTCAAATATAAATGTTTTTGATTTGATTTATTATTGTCACATGTATTAGTATACAATGAAAAGTATTGTTTCTTGCACGCTATACAGACAAAGCATGTCATTCATAGAGAAGGAAATGAGAGAGTGTAGAATGTAGGGTTAGTCATAGCTAGGGTGTAGACAAAGATCAACTTAATGCAAGGTAAGTTCATTCAAAAGTCTGACAGCAGCAGAGAAGAAGCTGTTTTTGAGTCAGTTGGTATGTGACCTCAGACTTTTGTATCCTTTTCCCGACGGAAGAAGGTGGAAGAGAGAATGTCTGGGGTGCGTGGAGTCCTTAATTATGCTGGCTGCTTTGCCAAGGCAGCGGGAAGTGTAGACAGAGTCAATGGTTTGAGTGATGGATTGGGCTACATTCACAAACTTTTGTAGTTTCTTGCGGTCTTCAGCTTCTCGCATTCACCGCCATTCATTCATCCCTCCCTCTATCCATCCCTCCCGACAATAAGAACCATTCACTCTGCACAGCACTTTCAGCCTCATTCCCCCAGTCATTATTCCAGCCTTTATCACATCCACCCTGCTTTCAGACACTTTATACCATTAGATATTACAATTCAAATTTTATAATCTCTCCAATTTAATATTCAGGGAGATAGACAGCAGACAAATCATCAATTCCACTCCCACACGGAGCTATGGGATAAATTTATACATTTTCTAATTTCACACTAAAACCCACACACCGAGCCTCAGATTTGCTTCTGTTATTATTTTAGTGCCCAGCAAATTATTTGGACTGAAATTGACATCAACCTTTCGTGGTCTCAATCTGTCTCTGTGTTTGTGAGAGTGGGTGTGATAGTGTGTGTGTATATTTGTGTAAGTCAGAGTGTTTTTTTGTCCACATGTCTGTGTGTGTGAGTTTGTCTGTGTCTCTCTGAGAGTGTATATCTGTGAATGTGTTTGTGTATCTGTGAGTTCGCCTATAGCTGTTTCTGAGATTGGTTTCAATTCTCTAAATAGGTTCGACTGCGTTAATATAAAAATAATAGGAACAATAAAAATACAGCAGCACAATCCTCCAACGTTTCTAAGTTTGAATAAGATCCTTCAGTAGTCTGAGGATTCAGTGATCTCCCAGGCAGAGGCCATTTACCACCCATCGCCACTAGAGGGAGCTCCCTCACTGTGTCTGTGTGTTCACTGCAGCAGGAGGTGGGCGGAATGAAGGAATCTTGTGTTACTGTCAATCTTTTCATGTTTAAAAGATGTTTTTGTTAAAAGCTAATGGGCCATCCTGTGACTCTGTTCATCCACATTTCTAAAACAAAAAGGTAAATGTTATGGTCAATTGAGCCAGCGTCTTATTCTGGAACCTTCCTGTCCAGTAGTAACACCAGCTGGGATTGTGACGCTCTCCATCTCCTCTTAGCAGCTCATCCTGTCCAGGAAACCCACCTTCTGTTTTCCCAATTCCCACTAAACTGCTTTTAGATTTGAGTGAGTTTGTATAAAATAGATAAAGGTGGAGATTCAAGATATGTAACAAGTGAATAAGGCACAAGATTCCACAGATACTGAATAAAAATAAACTTTCCTATACAAGGTCAGAAAGGTAAAACAATTTACAATATGTGGAAGGTAAAACGTTCAAGGACTTCAGAGAGGAAAGGGAGATAGAGTCATAGAGGTTTACAGCATGGAAACAGGCCCTTCGGCCCAACTTGTCCATGCCGCCCTTATTTTTTTTAAAACTCCTAAGCTAATCCCAATTGCCCGCATTTGGCCCATATCCCTCTATACCCATCGTACCCATATAACTATTTAAATGCTTTTTAAAAGATAAAATTGTACCCGCCTCTACTACTACCTCTGGCAGCTTGTTCCAGTCACTCACCACCCTCTGCGAAATAATTGCTCCTCTGGACACTTTTGTATCTCTCCCCTCCCACCTTAAACCTATGCCCTCTAGTTTTAGACTCCCCTACCTGTGGGAAAAGATATTGACTATCTACCTTGTATATGCCCCTCATTATTTTTTTGACCTCTATAAGGTCACCCCTCAGCCTCACTATGAACACATGGATGGGACATTTTGAAGCATTTCCCACAGTCTGAGCATTTAAAAGGTTTTTTATCACTGTGAACTCGCTGATGTATCAGCAAATGGGATGATTGAATGAATCCCTTCCCACGCACACAGCACGTAAGTGGCCTCTCCCCCGTGTGAATGCGTTCGTGTGTCAACAGTTCAGATGACTGTCTGAATCCCTTCCCACATTTGGAGCAGTTGAATGGCCTCTCCCCAGTGTGAGTACGTTGATGTCTCAGCAGGTGGGATGACCGAGTGAATCCCTTCCCACACTCAGAGCAGGTGAACGGCCTCTCCCCGGTGTGAATTCGCTGATGTGCAGTACGGCTATACGATTGCCTGAACCCAGTCCCACAGTGACAGCATCTGTATGGTCTCTCGTCAGTGTGAACATGTTGATGGGACATCAATTCCCAGGAACTTTTATAACATTTCCCACAGTCTGAGCATTTAAAAGGTCTCTCCCCGGTGTGAAGTCGTTGATGAGTAAGTAGGTGGGATGACAGAGTGAATCCCTTCCCACACTCAGAGCAGGTGAACGGCCTCTCCCCAGTGTGACTGCGCTGATGAGTTTCCAGCTGGGATGGGTAATTAAATTCCTTCCCACAGTCCACACATTTCCACAGTTTCTCTATGGAGTGACTGCACTTATGTTTTGACAGGCCAGTTGATCGGCTGAAACCTCGTCCACACACAGAACACGTGTATGGTGTCTCTCCACTGTGAACGGTGCTTTTTCCTTCCATGATCAAAATCCACTGATATTCAGGTTATGATAAATTGGGTGACTCCGTCAGCTCCTGATATGATGTTTGTTTTCAGTTCCCGGACTGCAAATTGTCCCACTCCAGTCCCTGTGAAATTGATTTGAAACAGGCAAAAGGGAGTGAGAGAGAACCCACACAAACACAAAGGCAGGTTGTGAAATTGAGCTGAATGAATCTGGTAATTTGTGGGGCCGGCACTGGGGAAAAGAGACCAAGAAAACTGATCGATTGTCATAAAAACCCAACTGGTTCACTAATGTCCTTCAGGGAAGGAATCTGCCCATCCAGTCTGGGTCTACACATGTCTCTGGCTTCTATGAGAGCTGAGGGAGAGAGAGTGCGTGGGGTAAAGGAAAAAGTGACCACGAAAACTGGATTGTCTTAAAAATCTGACTGGTTCACTAATGTCTTTCAAAGAAGGGAACCTGATCTGTGTCAATACAAGAAACTGGCTTCTATAGGACAAGGACAGAGAAGTGGGAGAAGTTGGGTGAAGGAGGCAGATTTTAGATATTTACAAGACTGATTTTACCATTTCGTCGTGCCCGAAAACGGGCACGGAAACTTGATAAAGTCGGACGTGAGGCCATTAACATGATCCGCGCTCGCGTCCACGCAGATGCCCACTTTACCAAGGCCCAAAAATGGCTGCGATCTGAATTGCGCCCAAAACGGGCACAACGGCGATTTAAATGCATTTGCATGCATTTAAATTGAATTAATGTGCTGCGCCCCAACTTTACCAGCATTTCCCCCTTTACCATCACGTTTGCATGTCCAGATTTGGCGCGAAACAGACGTGCTCAGCAAAGGTCTGTTTCGGGCGCTCCAGCTTCTGAAGAGGTAAATTCAGAGCTTCCAATGGCTCTCTGACTCAGATCGATGGCGGGGTGGGGGAAGGAAGGCGGGCCAGATCATTCTCTGGGAAGGGGGTTGGGGGGGGGGACGAGAGGGAGGCCAGATCATTCTCTGGTGGGGAGGGACAGATCGTTGTCTGGAGGGGGGGCGGGGGGAGATGGGGGTGAAGGTGGGTGGGGGGAAGGGAGGCCAGATCATTCTCTGGTAGTGGTGGTGGTGGTGGAGGGGAGGGGGAGGGGTGGGGGGGGCGGGGGGGAGGAAAGGAGGTCAGATTGTTGTCTGGTGGGGAAGGGGGGTGTGGAGAGGGAGGCCCGATCGTTGTCTTGAGAGATATGGGGGGGGAGGGGGGGGGGTGGAGGGAGGAGGGAGGCCCGATCATTCTCTGGGGTGGAGGGAGGCCCAATCACTCTCTGGTGGGGTGGGGGGGGGGGGGACCGCTGTCACTCTGCAGGCGATCGGTGGGGGTGGAAGGGAGGCAGAGGGTCACGATCAGTCTGGGTAGTGGGGGGGGCTGGGTGGATAAGGGGGACAGTTATGTTGTGGGAGTGGGGCGATGTCTGTGGAGGCCATCGCTTCCAGGCTGCTTTATCCGCTTTTTGCAGCCCAGGAGGGATGTGACAGAGGCGTGTTTTTCAATTTTTTTTTCTCACTGCGCATGCGCAGTTCAAAGCTCCGATTGGAGCTGCAGCGAATCTGGCGCGATAAGCCCCGCCCACAGTGCGATTCAGACTCGCGGGTTTTTTTCAGGCTGAGTGTGTAAGGGGGCCTCTGAGAACAGGTTGCCAAGTCGGATCTGAATTGCGCCCAGATTCAGCACTTAGAATGAAAATGGTAAAATCGGGCCCAGAGTCTCTCAAAGCCCTCACCCACCACCAATGAGAAGGACAGGGTAGCAGTTGATGAAACCCATTACCCCCAAGTTCCTCTCCAGCTCGTACAACATTCTGATTTGTCTGAAATCCAGTATTCGGTGATCAGAAATTTCCTCCACTTAAATATTGGAAAGCCTGAAGCCAGAAGATGAGTTTCTGACTTTATATCTGCATCATCACTAATCTGCACCATCACTATTTCCACCTCAGTAACATCGCCTGACTTTATCCATGCCTTGGCTCATCTACTTCTGAAACTATATATAAATTTGATTATTTTAACACACTCCAGGCTGGCTTTACAAGTTCTACCCTTCATAAAATAAACTAAAACTCTGCTGCTTCTGTCCTCTCTCTCACCAAGCCCGACCCACCTATCGTCCCCTCTGCCCTCTGACCCACTCTGACTCCTGGTTCAGCAGCACCTCAATTTTAAAATGCTGATCATTGTTTTTAAATCTCTCCCTGGCTGCCTCTCTCCAATCCAACAACCAGTTCTGAGACTGACAAATATCCCCCATCCAACAGGACACACATATTGAGCAGCTGGAGACTGCAGCCTGGAACTCGGTATTGGGAGAAAGGGATGAATGAGGAGAGGCAACATTCGCGACTCCTCAGATACTGAGTCAGTCCATGTTCAAATACAACAAGATCTGGACAATATCCAGGCTTGGGCTGACAACTCACATTCACGCCACACAAATGCCAGGCAATGATCATCAGCAGTAAGATATAATCTAACCACTGCCCCTTGACAATCAATGTTGTTACCATCACTGAATCACCCACTGCCAACAGTGGCGACAAGAGCAGGTCAGAGGCTAGGAACACTGCAATGAGTAACTCACCTCCTGATTCCCCAAAGCCTTTCCACCATCTACAAGGCACAAGTCAGAAGTGTGATGGAATAGTCTCCATTTGCCTGGATAGGTGCAGTTCCAAAACTCATGAGGCTTGACACCATCCAGGACAAAGCAGCCTGCCAATCAGCCTGTTTGATTGGCACCACATCTACAAACACCCACTCCATCCATCACCGATGCTCAGTAGCAGCAGTGTGTACCATCCACAAGATGAACGACAGCAATTCACCAAAGATCCTTAGACAGCACCTTCCAAACCCATGACCACTTCCATCTAGGACCAGGGCAGCAGATACATGGAAACACCACCAGCTGCAAGCTCCCCTCCAAGTCATTAACCATCCTGACTTGGAAATATATCACCATTTTTTCACGGTCACTGAGTCAAAATGCTGGAATTTCCTCGCTAACAGCAGTGTGGATGCACCTACACCACATGGACTGCAGTGGGTTCAGGAAGGCAGCTCACCACCACCACCACCACCACCTGCAGGGCAACGAAGGATGGACAGACAGCCAGCCACGCACCTGTCCCAGACGCCAAAGATAGCCGCGCCTGCGCTCTGCTGCCCCTACAAACATGGCAGCTGCGCCTGCGCCCTGCTACACATTGCCCCTTACAAAGATGGCGCCGCCACATGCACACCAATGCACGTTTTAAATCAATGAACAGTTAACCCAGGCCGAATACAACGAGTTGCGGGTCATTTTGGTACAAATGGGGGAACGGGGAATTTCTTTTCCGGGGTTTGGGTTTGAACAGCATGTTTACGAAGCCTCTCGACTCACCCACCTGATTAATCGCTCTTTGCGCGCCGCTCTCGACCTCGTATTAATCTCGGATCCGAGTTAAAACCGTCCGTCCGCCGCCATTACCCGCATTGCGCATGCTTCAGATCCCGCCCCCTCATTCACTCTGATTAGTTGGACGACCAGCCGCTCCCGCTCGGTCCTCCAGCCCCGCCCCCTTTTACTATTGGTCCAAAGCTGCCGTCAATCAGTCCCTGGGCATTGTGACGTTGGGCATGCGCAGTGCGGCTCATGTCCAGGGACAGGCGCTTGTTTGTCTGATCTTCAGGCGGGAAGGAGGCGGATAAGCGGAGGCAGCGTTAGGGGCAGTGGGTGGGAGGGGAGGCTCCACACACCCAGTGGAGGCTTCAACACCCCCAATAAGGAACTAGCGGCACCGCCTCAACACCCAACACAACGGCAGCTGCAGCGCTTTCTCCCGGGGCCAGGACCCAGTGGACAAATGTGGCTTCAGGAAGGAAATGCAGCAATGGGTTTGTGAATGAGAATCATCTTTAACTCACTTTACTGACCCTGGAGCAGGAGGAGAGAATGGGGGGAATTTCTATCCTGCACTCACACTGATGGATTTGTTTTTTGTGGGTTCTCTCTCATTCCCTTTTTCCTGTTTTAAATCAAGTTCACAGATTTTCAGAAGAGGAGGATTTGCAGCTGGGAAACTGAAACCTAATATCACATCAGAATCTGATGGAGCCAGCACCAATTTATGAGAACCTGAATGTCATAGTATTTTGAACATGGAAGAAAATTGCACTGTTCAGAGTTGAGAGACACTGTACGCATGTTCTGTGTGTCGACAAGACTTCAATCACTCATCGGGCCTTTTGGACTGTTATTGCAGTCACAAACGGATGATGGCATGGAAATGTGGGGACTGTGGGAAGGGATTTGATTTTCCATCACAGCTGGAAACTCATCGACGCAGCCACACTGGGGAGAAGCCATTCACCTGCTCCCGGTGTGGGAAGGGATTCGCTACCTCATCCCAGCTGCTGAAACACCAACGAATTCACACTGGAGAGAGGCCGTTCACCTGCTCTGTGTGTGGGAAGGGATTCAATCAGTCATCCAACCTAGCAATACACCAGCGAGTTCACACTGAGGAGAGGCCATTCACCTGCTCTGTGTGTGGGAAGGGATTCAATCAATCATCCAAACTAGCATTACACGAGCGAATTCACACTGGGGAGAAGCCGTTCACCTGCTCTCAGTGTGGGAAGGGATTCACTCACTCAGCCAATCTGCTGAAACACCAGCGAGTTCACACTGGGGAGAGGCCGTTCACCTGCTCTCAGTGTGGGAATGGATTTACTCACTCATCTCACCTTCGGAAACACCAGCGAATTCACACTGGGGAGAGGCCGTTCACCTGCTCCGTGTGTGGGAAGGGATTCAGGCAGTCATCCACGCTGATAAATCATGAACGGGTTCATACTGGAGAGAGGCCGTTCACTTGTTCCCAGTGTGGGAAGGGATTCATTACCTCATCCAGACTGCTGAGACACCAGCGAGTCCACAAGTAACTATTGTCATTGGAATTTTGCTGTTAACCATATTCAGACTGAACCATGTTCATTTGGATCTGTTTCTACTGAATTGAAAAATAACTCCAGCTCTGTTACAGGAGTTAATATAGTTGGTCTGAAAAGGGGAGGATTTGGGGCCAGGAAACTCGCACAAAACATCAGGTCAGGATTGGATGGAGCCACACAATTTATCATAACGTGAAAAGCAGAGAATTTTGAACACAGAAGAAAACAGCACAACCACAGTCACATTAGGGAGAAACCATGGAACGTAGAGACTGTGGGGAGAGATTCAGTTACCCGTCAGTGTTTGAAACAGAGTTTGCCGCACTCATACTGGGGAGAGGCTCTTCACCTGCTCTGAGTGTGAGAAAGGATTCACACAGTCTTCCCAGCTGATTACACACCAGTGAGTTCACACTGAGATAGTTTAGATGCTTTTACTGTGGGACTGGGTTCAGGGGACCATCTCAACTCACTGTACACCCGTGGGTTCACACTAGGGAGAGACCATTCAACTGCTCCGAGTTTGAGATTCTCTTCCGAGGAAGAGATTCAGCCGATCATCCACAATGCTGAGCCACCAGCAAGTTTACAACTAACTACAATGCTTGGATTTTTCTGTTAATCACATCCAGGACCGAACTGTGTTCAACGTAAGTGAACTGGCAAATGAGGTTAAGGGACAGGTCAATAGAGATGCAGTGGCAGACATTGATAGGAATATTTCAGAAAACCCAGGACAGATGCATTCCAATGAGAACGACAAATTCCAAGGGGAGGACCCACCATCCATGGTTCACTAAAAAGTTAAAGACAGGATCAAACTGAAAGAAAAAGGTAAACAATTGCACAAAGACAGGTGGCAGGTCAGAAAACTGGACAGAATATAAAGAACAGCAAAAAATGACAAAGGATGAAGTCCATCGGGACCCAGGGATTTGTCAGCCCACAGCTTCAACAATTTGCTCAGTACCATTTCATAAGTAACGGTAAGTTTCCTGAGTTCCTCCCTCCCTTCCACATCCTGATAGCATATTACGTCTATCTTCTATACTATTGGGTAGAGTACTCGACTATAATGAAGACTGATGCAAAGTACCCGTTGAATTCATCTGCCAGCTCCTTACTTTCCATTAATAATTCCCAGACTCACTTTCTATAAGATCAACATTCACTTTTAACTTTTTTTAAAATTTAGATATCCACATAAACTCTTACTATATATACATCTGTATATTTCTAGCTGTCTCTCTCTCATACTCTAACTCTTCTGTGACATAATGTGACATAGTGTGACATACTGATAGTGTGACATAGTGTCACACTATCAGTAACCCCCACAGCTTGCCTCCTGGACTTGCTGGCTGTCCTGTCTGGAGACAATACACATCTCTTTAACCTGTGCTTAATGCTCCCTCCACTCACATTGTCTGTATCTTTAAGACCTGGTTGGCTGTAGAGATTTGCATTCTAATCAGTATTCTGTAACTTGATTTTGTGTCTCTGTGCCCTGTTTGAGAGCAGATTTCCACTCCATCTGACGAAGGAGCAGCGCTCCGAAAGCTAATGGTATTTGCTACCAAATAAACCTGCTGTACTTCAAATAACAGCCCAGGACTGCAGTGTGTTTTGACAGAAGTCATAACACTTCTATCAAAACACACTACTCAGGTTGCCAGACAATCAAGGACCATAGACACATGTTTATTGATAATGTAGCTATGTGTACGTGCCCTATTGATGATTGGATATTGTAATTAGGGAAAAGTGGAGTTGGTGTAATTGGTTAAACACTACTATGGGAAACAAATGAAGTAATCAGAACTATTAGTTTGGAGTAAAATTTCAATCTGTGTATGTTAATTACCTGTAGTTGATCCTAAAGGTATAATTGTATTCTATTGTATTCCTTTGTTCTAGGAGTCTGTAGCCACATGTGTGGAAACCAGTTTGCCCTGTTATAACTTGAATAAAGGCCAATTGTAGACTCCAAAAATCTTCATCTGATTTCTCGGGGGAGTGAAGAGCTGGATAGCTGATGAAGTTTACTAACATGGGGCATGGGGAAAAGGCAGGAGAATGGCACAAAGCCATAATGCTCATTTGGAGAGCTGGTGCAGACATGGTGGGCCAAATGGCCTCCTTCTGTACCAAGCTTCTGTGAAATTCAGGTCCTGATGAATTGAGTGACTCTATCAGATTTTGATGTGATGTTTGATTTGTACTTTCTATCAGTAAATCCTCATCTTCAAATCCCTTGTAAAAGGAGTTGACGGTGTCAGTGTCACTATCAGTGCAGGATAGAAATTCAGAACAGACAATTCCAGTTTCTCTGGAACATTCTTTCCACCTGTTTCCTCAAACATGTGATTCAATAAAACTAAAAGACCAAAATCAGCAACAAAGTCCCAACAGAATCTCCCTCTCCAGGACCACCTGGGCACAGACCAGACCACAGAAGATCAGCCGCCTCCCCCTTCAGCCCCACCCATCCTGGATCTACAGATTACTGCTTTAACCAGGATCTAGAGCAGGTCCACGAGAAGATCCTCCCAATGACTTGGATGAGGGGAGAAAAGGCATGGTAGCTAAATTTGCAGGTGGGACAAAGATTGGTAGGAAATTATGTTATGAAGGAGACATAAGGGGTTTGCAAAAGGATATCAATAGGTTGAGTGAATGGGCAAATATCTGACAGATGGAGTATATAATGTGGGAAAATGTGAAGTTCTTCATCTCGACAGGAAGAATTAAAATAACACCGTGTTACTCAAACTGGAAATGGTTGCACAATTCTGAGGTGCATAGGAATTTTGGTGTTCTTGTGTATGAGCTACAATAAGTATGGAGGTACAGAATGTAATCAAAAAGGATAAGGTAATGCTATTCTTTATTTTGTTGAACATTAAAGTAAGGATGTTATGCTTCAGTTATACACGACATTGATGACACCACATTTCAAATATTGCATGCAGTTTTGGTCTCCCTATGTAAGGAAGAATGTAATTGGCTTGGAGGTGGTTGAGGGCATGTTTACTAGATTGATACCTGGCATGAGCAGATTGCTTTATGAGGAAAGGCTAGACAGACTGGGTGTGTTTCCACTGGAGTTTAGAAGAGTGAGGGGTGACTTGATAGAAGTAGGTGAGATCATGAATGGTCTTAACAAGGTGGATGTAGAAAGGATGTTTCCGTCTGTGGGTGACCCAGAACTAGAGGGCACTGTTTTAAAATTATGGGTCACCTTTTTAGTAAGAAGTTTAACAACACCAGGTTAAAGTCCAACAGGTTTATTTGGTAGCAAAAGCCACACAAGCTTTCGAGGCTCTGAGCCCCTTCTTCAGGTGAGTGGGAATTCTGTTCACAAACAGAACTTATAAGACACAGACTCAATTTACATGAATAATGGTTGGAATGCGAATACTTACAACTAATCCAGTCTTTAAGAAACAAAACAATGGGAGTGGGGAGAGCATCAAGACAGGCTAAAAAGATGTGTATTGTCTCCAGACAAGACAGCCGGTGAAACTCTGCAGGTCCACGCAACTGTGGGAGTTACAAATAGTGTGACATAAATTCTGATTCTAGGATCGCATGATAAAGACTCAGGAGGAAAAAAGCAGAAATATTTATGTGAAATAGTGTGACATAAACCCAATATCCCGGTTGAGGCCGTCCTTGTGTGTGCGGAACCTGGCTATCAGTTTCTGCTCCGCGACTCTGCGCTGTCGTGTGTCGCGAAGGCCGCCTTGGAGAACGCTTACCCGAATATCAGAGGCCGAATGCCCGTGACCGCTGAAGTGCTCCCCAACAGGAAGAGAACAGTCTTGCCTGGTGATTGTCGAGCGGTGTTCATTCATCCGTTGTCGCAGCGTCTGCATAGTTTCCCCAATGTACCATGCCTCGGGACATCCTTTCTGATGCACACTATTTCTGATGCACACTATTTCACATAAATATTTCTGCTTTTTTCCTCCTGAGTCTTTATCATGCGATCCTAGAATCAGAATTTATGTCACACTATTTGTAACTCCCACAGTTGCGTGGACCTGCAGAGTTTCACCGGCTGTCTTGTCTGGAGACAATACACATCTTTTTAGCCTGTCTTGATGCTCTCCCCACTCCCATTGTTTTGTTTCTTAAAGACTGGATTAGTTGTAAGTATTCGCATTCCAACCATTATTCATGTAAATTGAGTCTGTGTCTTATAAGTTCTGTTTGTGAACAGAATTCCCACTCACCTGAAGAAGGGGCTCAGAGCCTCGAAAGCTTGTGTGGCTTTTGCTACCAAATAAACCTGTTGGACTTTAACCTGGTGTTGTTAAACTTCTTACTGTGTTTACCCCAGTCCAACGCCGGCATCTCCACATCATGATCACCTTTTTAGGACAGAGATGAGAATTTTTATCCGAGGGTTGCACAATTTTGGAACTCAGAAGGTGATGCAGGCGATGTCATTGAATATTTAAGGCAGAGGTAGATAGATTTTTGTTAGGAAAAGGAATAAAAGGTTATTCGGGTGAATGGAAATGTTTTTTTATGGAATATTTTTAAGACAGAGATGGCAGATTCTTGTTCAGCAAGAGAATCAAAGGTGGGAGTTGGGAATGTGGAATTCGAAACACAAATGGATCAGCCATGATCTTAATTGAACATCAGGAGCGAGCTAGAGGGGCTGAATGGTCTGTTTCTGCTCCTGTTTTATAAGTTCAGACTTTAAATTCAGGATTTATATCACCTAATCTTGTTATCTGCAACTTAATTGATAACAGCCACTCACCCCCAACTTCCCACTTCATTAATTCACTTTGTTTGGAACAGAATTTTAACCAGTTAAAACCAAATTAAGGCAAAATTAAAATTTTCCAGATGGTAAATACAAAAAGAAGTTTATTGCAATAAAAAGATTTACTTTAAGACAATGATGTTTACAACTCTGTCTGGGTGATAAGTCCATAGAAGTCTGGCTCCTTCTTTAACAGTAATTCTTGTGGAATTCAGCCTTGGGAGTCTGTGTTCTTCTTTGACAATAATTTCCCTGGAACTCTGTCTCAGGAATCTTCAGCTGTTGGCTGGAAAAAAAACCTTTGGAATTTCTACTTTTATCCCCAAAGTGACTGTGACCTCGCGTTAGAGTTGAACCTGTTGTAACAGGACATTTGGTCAATTTGCTGACTAGATTAATTGGATCACCAATTAATTACTTCATTGTCTCTCATTTTCTTAGAGGTATTTCATACCATCTCTTTATCCAATTCTATACAATCGGACAATTCAAATTTTGAGACAAATCAAAGCTTGAAGATCTCTCCTGCCACTCCAGTTATCTTCATTGCACATTCTTTGCATAGCTATTAAGGTTTTTCATTTTTACAGTAAATAAAACTCAGTCTTTTGCTATAATGACTGATTCATGAATTGTAACTCAATTAAAGCTCATGACTGAACCAATCATTTGTTGCTAATTAGTACAGTAATCTTTAATTCATTTCATTAATACAAGATAGGCTGGTTCAAAAAGACAGATTGTGGAAGACAACAGCTTTCTCTCTTGCTGATCTTGATCAGATTATATAATGAGCCTTATTCTTGAGCTGGAGTTTGGCAGATTATGATGTCCAGTAGCTTTTTAAAATTAGTTGTTTGTTTAAACAATTTCTGCCAGCTCTGCAGTTTCTCACATTTCAGGTTATACAATTTGAATTTTTAAAATGAAGATCCACCTTTTACAATATTATACCGGCCAGTACAACAGAGTTCGACCCCTGTTATCACTTGTAAACTCTCTGGTGTCTCAGCAACTTGGATGAATCACTGAATCACTTCCCAAACTCAGAGCAGGTGAAAGGCTCGTGCCCAAGTGAATTTGCTGGTGTTTCAGCAGATTTGATGATTGAGTGAATCCCTTCCCACACACGGAGCAGGTGAAAGGCCTCTCCCCAGTGTGAATGCGCTGATGTGCTATCAGGGTGGCTGACAGAGTGAATCTCTTTCCACAAACAGAGCAGGTGAACGGCCTCTCTCCAGTGTGAATTCGCTGGTGTGTCAGGAGAGCGGATGACTGAGTGAATCTTTTTCCACACACTGAGCAATTGAATGGCCTCTCCCCGGTGTGAACTCTCTGGTGTGTCAGCAGGTTAGATGACTGAGTAAATCCCTTTCCACACTCAGGGCAGGTGAATGGCTTCTCCCCAGTGTGAACTAGGTGGTGTGTCAGCAAAGTGTATGAATCTCTGAATCCTTTTCCACACACACAACAGGTGAATGGCTTCTCCCCAGTGTGAACCTTTTGGTGTGTCAGCAGCGTGGATGAATCTCTAAATCCCTTCCCACACTGTGAGCAGGTGACTAGCCTCTCCTCAGCGTGAATTCACTGGTGTCTCAGCAGATTCGATGAATGATTGAATCCCTTCCCACAAGTGGAGCATATGAACGGTCTCTCCCCGGTGTGACTGCGTCGATGAGATTCCATCTCAGATGGGGCTCTGAATCCCTTCCCACAGTCTCCACATTTCCATGGTTTCTCCATGGTGTCGGAGTCCTTGTGTCTCTCCACAATCAGTGCACTGGAACACTCTGATACGGGTGTGTGAATCTCAGTGCTTTTCCAGTCACACTGATGTTAAAAAGGCTGATGATTTTCACGTCCTTATGAATCAAGTGACTCTTTTGAGATTTCCATTTTCCAAACCTCTCCTTCCAATAAAATCATCACTGTCAGCACATGATAGAAATTCAAAACAGACAATTGTAGTTTCTATGGAACATTCTTTAAATCTCCACCCACGCCCCTCACACATACACTCTCTCTCTCATTCCATTTAGCATTCTGCGGCACGGTGGCACAGTGGTTAGCACTGCTGCCTCACAGTGCCAGGGACCCGGGTTGGATTCCCAGCTTGGGTCACTGTCTGTGTGGAGTTTGCACATTCTCCCCGTGTCTGCATGAGTTTCCTCCCTCATTCTGAAAGACGTGCTGGTTCGGTGCATTGACCCGAACAGGTGCCGGAGTGTGACAACTAGGGGAATTTCACACTAACTTCATTGCAGTGTTAATATAAGCCTTACTTGTGACTATTAAATAAACTTTAAACTTTAATATACACTACCCAATTCTCCTGAAGGTGCTAATTAATGCTGATCGACACTCACCATTTCATGTTCCTGACAGATCGTAAGAAATAGTTAGAAATTCAGACCACCAAACTGCTCGATTGAATTCTTTTTATTCATTTATGGGACATGGATGTTGCTGGCTGGTCAGCATTTATTACCCATCCCTAATTGCCATTGGAGGGCAGTTGAGAGTCAACCACATTGTTGTGGCTTTGGAGTCACATGTTGGCCAGACCAGTGTGAGGTATTGCACTTTGGAAGGACAAACCAAGGTAGAACATACAAGGTAAATGGTCGGCACTGAAGAGTGCAGTAGAACAGAGGGATCTGGGAATACAGATACATAATTTTCTAAAAGTGGCATCACAGGTAGATAGGGTCATAAAGAGTGCTTTTGGTACATTGGCCTTTATAAATCAAAGTATCGAGTATGAGAGTTGGAGTGTTATGGTGAGGTTGTATAAGACATTGGTGAGGCCGGATTTAGAGTATTGTGTGCAGTTTTGGTCACCTAATTACAGGAAGGATATTAATAAGGTTGCAAGAGTGCAGAGAAGGTTTACAAGGATGTTGCCGGGACTTGAGAAACTGAGTTACAGAGAAAAGTTGAATAGGTTAGGACTTTATTCCCTGGAGCGTAGAAGAATGAGGGGAGATTTGATAGAGGTGTATAAGATTTTGATGGGTATAGGTAGGGTGAATGCAAGCAGGCTTTTTCCACTGAGGCCAGGGGAGAAAAAAACCAGAGGGCATGGGTTAAGGGTGAAAGGAGAAAAGTTTAAAGGGAATATTAGGGGGGGGGCTTCTTCACGCAGAGAGTGATGGGAGTCTGGAATGAGCTGCCGGATTAAGTGGTAAATGCTTTTAACATTTAAGAAAAACTTGGACGGGTTCATGGATGAGAAGGGTGTGGAGGGATATGGTCCAAGTGCAGGTCAGTGGGACGAGGCAAAAAAATGGTTCAGCACAGCCAAGAAGGGCCAAAAGGCCTGTTTCTGTGCTTTAATGTTCTATGGTTCTATGGTCTGAAAACATGTACCAAACGACTCAAGAACAACTTCTTCCGACTGTCATGTTTGAATGGTCCTATCATATATTAAGCTGATCTTTCTCTTCACCCTACCTGTACCTGCACCCTATCCTTTCCTTCTCCCCATGTACTCCATGAAAGGTATGCTTTGTCCTAACTGTATGCTAACTGTCCTGGCTGGAGATAATACACATTTCTTTAACCTGTGCTTAACCCTTTCTCCACTCACATTGTCTGTACCTTTAAAGACTTGTTTACCTGTAAAGACTCGTATTCCAACCATTATTTTGTAAATTGAGTTTGTGTCTTTATATGCCCTGTTTGTGAACAGAACTCCCACTTACCTGATGAAGGAGCAGTGCTCCGAAACCTAGTGGCTTATGCTACCAAATAAACCTGTTGGACTTTAACCTGGTGTTGTGAGACTTCTTACTGCGTTTACCCCAATCCAACACTGGCATCTCCACATTTTGGAAATATATCGCCGTTCCTTCGCAGTCGCTGGGTCAAAATCCTGGAATTCTCTCCCTACCAGCAGGGTGGATGTACCTGCACAACATGGACTGCAGTGGGTTCAGGTCCCATACATCACAAAGGTAGACACTCCTGCGCCCCCTACAAACATGGCAATCGCACCTGCACCCTGCTGCACATTGCCCCTCACAAAGATGCCGGCCGCACATGCGCACTGATAGACATTGCTAACGACAGATTGACGGCCGTCAGCCCAGGCCCAACACGACAAGTTGCGCCTCCAATTTGGTACCAACAGGGCGCCCGGGAAGATATTTTCCCGAAGTTTGAGTTTGAACAACATGTTTACGAAGCCTCTCCACCCGCCACATTCATCGCTCTCCGCGCGCCGCCCTTTACCTTGAACTGATCTCGGATTCGAGTTAAAACCGTCCGTCCGCCGCCATTACCCACACTGCGCATGCTTCAGACCCCTCCCCCTATTCACGCTGGTTGGAGGACCAGCCGCTCCCGCTCGGTCCTCCAGCCCCGCCCCCTTTGTCTATTGGTCCGGAGCTGCCGTCAATCAGTCCTCGGGCATTGTGACGTTGGGCATGCGCAGTGCGGCTTATGTCCAGGGACAGGCGCTTGTTTGTCTGATCTTCAGGCGGGAAGGAGGCGGATAAGCGGAGGCAGCGTTAGGGGCAGTGGGTGGGAGGGGAGGCTCCACACACCCAGTGGAGGCTTCAACACCCCCCAATAAGGAACTAGCGGCACCGCCTCAACACCCAACACAACGGCAGCTGCAGCGCTTTCTCCCGGGGTCAGGCCCCAGTGGACAAATGTGGCTTCAGGAAGGAAATGCAGCAATGGGTTTGATTTATTATTGTCACATGTATTGGGATACAGTGAAAAGTATTGTTTCTTGCGCGGTGTACAGACAAAGCATACTGTTCATAGAGTACATAGGGGAGTAGGAAAGGAGAGAGTGCAGAAGATAGTGTTACAGTTACAGAAAGGGTGAAGAGAAAGATCAGCTTAATTTGAGGTCGGTCCATTCAAAAGGAGGAGGCTTTGGAGAGGGTACAGAAAAGATTTACCAGGATGTTGCCTGGTGTGGAGGGCATTAACTATGAGGAGAGGTTGGAGAAACTTGGTTTGTTCTCACTGGAACGACGGAGGTTGAGGGGAGACCTGACAGAAGTTTACAAGATTATTGAGGGGCATGGACAGAGTGGATAGTCAGAAGCTTTTTCCCAGGATGGAAGAGTCAATTACTGGGGGGCACAGGTTTAAGGTGTGAGGGGCAAGGTTTAAAGGAGAGGCAAGTTTTTTACACAGAGGGTGGTGGGTGCGTGGAACTTGCTGCCGGAGATAGTGGAAGCAGATATGACAGTGACTTTTAAGGGGCATCTTGACAAATACATGAATAGGATGGGAATGGAGGGATATGGTCCCCGGAAGGGTAGGGGGTTTTAGTTCAGTCGGGCAGCATGGTCGGTGCAGGCTTGAAAGGTCGAAGGGCCTGTTTCTGTGCTGTAATTTTCTTTGTTCTTTGTTTGTAAAAGTCCGATGGCAGCAGCAGGGAAGAAGCTGTTCTTGAGTCGGTTGGTTTGTGACCTCAGACTTTTGTCTCTTTTTCCCAATGGAAGAAGATAGAAAAGAGAATGTCCAGGATACGTGGGGTCCTTGATTATGCTGGCTGCTTTTCTGAGGCAATAGGAAATGTAGACAGTGTCAATGGATAAGAGGCTGATTTGCGTGATGGACTGGGCCACATTCACACCCCTTGTAGTTTCTTACGCTCTTGGTCAGAGCAGCAGCAATACCAAGCTGTGATACAACTGGATGGGATGCTTTCTGTGGTGTCCCTGTAAAAATTGGTGAGAGTCGTAGCTGACATGTTGACATGTCGAATTTCCTTAGCCTCCTGAGAAAGTCAAGGCGTTGGTGGGCTTTCTTAACTAAAGCAGCAGCATGGAGGGACCAGGACAGGTTATTGTGATCTGAACACCTAGAAACTTGAGCTCTCAATCATTTCCACTTTGTCACCGTTGATGTAGACAGGGCATGTCTTCCACTACATTGCCTGAAATTTTGTATATATTCCAGTGATAGTTGGAAGAAGTCCATGCTGACTCTCTGTACATCAATCCACTCAGTCCCATTTCCCCTCCATAACTCTGGTCCCTTTTTAATTCCTTCACACCTATCTGATTTATTTTTCAAATCATTGATCATTTCTGATTCCACCATGTACAGAAGCAGTGGGGTGAGGTCGTGACCACTCGTGAATGAAATTGGTCCTCATATCGCCTTTCTATTGCTGATCAATGATATGTTTAGTAATGTGGACATTGGCTAGCAGCCTGCATGAAGATTTTCAGGTCTCTTTGTACTGGACAGGAGCATGGGTCTGTCAATCAGCCTGAATCAGCACCTTCAGGAGAATTGGGAGGGTGTGTATGAGGTACAGCAGTATGACAATGGGGGGAGTGTGTGTGGGATGGAGATTTACAACTTTAGGGAATGAGAAAGCAAAGAATATTCCATGGAAACTAGAATTGTCTGTTTTGAATTTCAGTCCTATACTTACACTGATAACTTCTATAAACAGGATATTAGAAGGAGAGAACGTACAGACTGAAATCTCACACCAAACGTCACAACAAGATGTTACAAAGTCACTGGAGTCATCAGGACCTGAATATAATTGCCGTTTGAATGTATGAGAAGAAATGTTTGTTCTGTCTGTGGGAAAAGATTTCAAACATCAGTGTGACTGGACAAGAATGGAGACCCCACACACCCGAGTGAGAGTGTTCCAGTGAACTGACTGTGGAAAGTGCTTCAACCAGTAACACAGCCTGAAAAAACATCACCCCATTCACAGCGAGGAGAAACTGTACACGTGTTCTGTACTTGGATGTGGAATCAACTCATTATCAAAAGGATACTGGCACCATGGAGGGACCATGGAAGTGTGGGGACTGTGGGAAGGGATTCCAGTGCCCATCTGCACTGGACACACATCAACGAGTTCACACTGGGGAGAGGCCGTTCACCTGCTCAGTGTGTAGGAAGGGATTCAGTATATCAACCACCCTGCTGAGACATCAGCGAGTTCACTCTGGAGAGAAGCCTTTCACCTGCTCTGTGTGAGAGAAAGGATTCACTCAGTTATCCAGCCTGCTGACACACCAGCGAGTTCACACCGGGGAGAGACCTTTCACCTGCTCAGACTGTGGGAAAGGATTCAGCGATCGTTCCACCCTGTGGAGGCACCAGCGAGTTCACTCTGGGGAGAGGCCATTCACCTGCTGTGTGTGTGGGAAGGGATTCAGTCATTCATCCACCCTGCAGACACACCGTGTCACCCACACGAATGAGAGACCGTTTAAATGCTCAGACTGTGGGCGTAGCTTCAAAAGCTCTCAGACTCTGATGGGCCACCAGCGCATTCACACTGAGGACAGACCGTTCAGCTGCTCTTACTGCGTGAAGAGATTTAGAACATCATCCCAACTGCTAACACACCAGCGAGTTCACACTGGGGAGACACCCTTCACCTGCCCTGTGTGCAGGAAGGGTTTCAGTCATTCATCCACCCTGTTGGCACACCAGCGAGTTCATACTGGGGAGAGGCCATTCACTTGCTCTGACTGTGGGAAGGGATTCACTCAGATCTCCAATCTGCTCACACACCAGCGAATTCACACTGGGGAGAGGCCGTTCAGCTGCTCCGAGTGTGGGAATAGATTTAAACGGTCGTCTCACCTGCTAAGACACCAGCGAATTCACAAGTGATGACAGGAGTTGGGTTCTGCTGTTATTGCTGCTGTTAATCACAGCCAGGACTGAACCATGTTCATTCTGACAGTTGCTGAAATGAGAGGGTCGGAGGGTTTCTTTCTGCTGGACTGACCAACCTCACGGCTTTGCTGCCAGTGGGTCGATGCTGTTTGAATTTGGGAGTGCACATTTTACTGAGATGACCCACAAACAGGAGGTAAATCAAAAATAAATACATTTGTCTCTGTTCCAGTGAGTCTACAGCACAGGGCCAGGCCAGTCGGCTCAATTGGTCTATGGGAGTATTTATGCTCCACATGAGCTTCCACCCACCCCTCTTCACCTCCCCCCATCAGCATATCCTTCTATTCCTTTCTCCCTCATGTACGTATCTAGCTTCCCCTTCAATGTATCCATGTTATTCACCTCAACCACTCACTGGTAGCGAGTTCCACATTCGCGTCATCTTCCTCATCTCTGGAACCATTGTGGTAAATCTCCTCTAGATTCTCTCAAGGACCCTCACATCCTTCCTAAGGTATGGTGACCAGAACTGGGCTCAGTACTCTGTTGTGTCCTCACCAGAGCTTTAGAAACTATCAGAATAACTTCCCTGCTTCTGTTCTCAATTCCCCAATTTCTGAAACCCAAGATCCAAAATGCTCCAAACAAGAATATCAGAGCTTTTTGCTTAACATAAAAAGCATTTTAACAACATTCTTAAAATGGCTAAATAAGATTTTGTCCAATGAAGGAACGAGTTGTTGGCACAGAAAGAAGCCATTTTGAACTTGCTCTCTCCAAAAGAGAATCCAGAATGTTTGATTCTGGGAAATGAAATTAAAAATGAAGCTGCAGCTACAACAGAGCAAGAAGAAGACATTTCAATGTGGAATTGACTGGAATATTCTCTTTGGATTTAAACAATGGAGGAGCTACAAATATGGAAGAAAGTGAAGTTCAAAATGTGAACTCTGAACAGACTGTTTTCAGAATTGGAAATCCACAACTGAACAGCAATGAGGACTGTCCTCGTGCAGAAGAAACTATAATTATTAAAAATTACGATAATTATTGAAAGAAAACTTTCAGAAAACACTGAAACCAATAATATTTTCCATCTTCAGTGGACTGAGATTCCTGGACATGGAACCCAGCAGTGTGCTGTTACCAAGCTGGACTTGTGAATGTGAAGTGGACAATGGAGGGATTATTGTGTCTATTGCAGGTTATAAGATAGTTAAACACAGGAAAACAGTGGATTTAGGAACAGGAGTCGGCCATTTGGCCCTTCGAGCCTGCCAAGTGGGGTCTGCGTGGTTTCTGGGGGATTTGAGGGGCTGCTTTGTGCTGAGCAGCTCGGTGAGGGGTAAAAGAGACGTGAAAAACCCGGGGTTGGGAAGTTTTGGGTTGGTGTCACATCCCCAGGTCGCCTCCGCTGGAGAGGCGAGCTGACCCGGCTTGCCTCCTCCTCGAGCCCCCGGCTCCCCGCGCGGCCTCCGCACCTGCTGCTGCCGCTCAGGTTGAGCTCGAGGATCCACTTGTGCCAGCGCGCGCTGTTGGCGAGCCCCGCCCCTGCCGCCATGGCAACGCCTGCCACCGTTAACCGTTCCCCCCTTTCAAATCTGATTCCGATCCGGAGAAGAACCCGCGCGCTTCCGTCAACAAACCACACCCGCTGCAATGCGCATGTGCGATCCCAACCTCCTCAGCGTTCTGCGAACACCGCCCATTGCCCCGCCCCCACGACGCCGCCATATTTGTTAAGGGCACATTGGTTCTTCATCTTCCGTCCAAACGGAGGACGTCTGCCCCACACAAAGATGGACATCACTTAATATCAGAGATATTTGAAATATTGCTTTTATCGCTTCAACCGTAACGCCGCATAAAACGTCAATAAAACCGAAATGTCTCCTCATTCAGCAATCAAAATCATAAGAATCCATTGTTAATAGGTTTCTCCACAGATGCCGCCAGGTCTGCTGAGTTTATCCAGTATTTTCAGTTTAAATTTCCCAATTCCAACATCCGCAGTATTTTACTTTTTTTTCCTTTCCCATTCTACCTCCAGTGCAACTGGATATCATGAGTAAAGCTGATCCTTCCGGGTGGAATAGTGGTTAGCACTGCTGCCTTCCAGTGCTCGGGACCTGGGTTCAATTCTTGCCTTGGGTGACTGTCTGCACGGAGTCCACCCACTGTGGTTGACAGGGCTCTTGACTGTCCAACTCATGCCCCAGGCCACTGCTTGCACTCCCTCCCAGAAAGAGGACAGTGCTCCCCTTGTCCACACTTTTTACCAGACCAGAGACCAGCCTCCGTGTCCAAAGTATCATCCTCCGCCATTGCTGCCAATTCCAGCACGAAGCCACTCCTCAACACATCTTCACCTCACCCCTCACACCCATCAGCATTCCACAAGGAAGGTTCTCTCTGGGACACCCTGGTCCACGCCTCCATCCCACCCAACATCCCATCCCCGACCCACAGCGTCTTCTCATGCAATCGTCGAAGGTGCAACACCTGCCCCCTTTACCTCCTCCCTGCTCACCATCCCAGGTCCTAAACACCCCTTTCAGGTGAAGCAGCGATTCACATGCATCTCCTTCAGTCTAGTCTATTGCATTCGCTCCTCCCCATGAAGTCTACTCTCCTACATTGGAGAGACCAAACACAAACTGAGTGATCGCTTTGCTGAACACCTTCAGTCCGTCTGCAAGCAGGACCCAGAACTTCCAGTTCTTGCCGCTTCAACACAGCACCCTGCTCTCCTGTCCACATGTCCGTCCTTGGCCTTTTTCAATGTTTGAATGAACCCCAACGCAAACTGGAGGAACAGTGCCTCATCTTCCAATTGGACACTTTACAGCCTTCTGGAATAAACATTGAGTTCAATAACTTCAGAGCATGAACTCGCCCCGCCACCTTTATCCCCTTTCCATTCATTTTATTTCATACTGTTTGTTCTTTTCATCTCATTTACCCATTTTTATCATACTTCTTTCTCATTTCCATTTTTCCATTTCTTCATTCCTGCTCTCCTTCTTGCCTCTCCCCCCCGCCCCCCCCCCCCCCCCCCCCCCGCCACCCCCCCCCCCCCCCCCCACTCCTCTTTCAGGGCAACTGCCTTAACCACCTTTACCTCTGCTCTGCTATTCTGATCGCTTAATGGACATTTTTAGCATCTCTCTCAGCCATCTTTATCCTCATTTGCATTCCCTTTGTCCAATTACAGCACCCCCCTTCCACCCTTCCACCCATAATTTAAATCTTTTCTGCTTTTCTTTGCTCTTAGCTCTGATGAAGGGTCATCCAGACTTGAATCGTTGGCTGGTTACTCAATATTTGTTTCGTTATTCGATATTAAATATTAATACATGTATTTAATACATACGTCTTCATTCTGAATTGAATATCTCGGGAATATGCAACATTGAATTGCAAACATGACTGACCAATAAAAGAAATCGACTCACTGGGTAATACACACCCCATGATACTTATTTGAGACAGTCAGCATCTAAACAAAATCAGATATCTTTAAAGGGAAGAGATTTAAGAATGATCTGTTAGTTATACTTGATCCCTCTTTATTTTGCGTGTGAAATATTCTGGTGCTTAAATCCCGTTCATCTATAGGAAAGTCCAGCAGATCTACACTGAGTCTCGATTTCTTCATCTGCCTGAGTGCTTTTTCCTATTTCTTTATTATGAAGAACAATTTTAAAAAGAGGCTTCTGGGCAATGTCTGCCATTTCCTCTCGTTCATTTACAGTTTCACTTGTGTCTGTCTTTATGAGCACACAATACTATTTGACATGTTTCAGATGGTGATTAACTATGTTAGTCTGCATTTATAAAACCATTAAGTTCTGTTGTGGTTTGAACAAGTTGCTGATATGCGCACGGTGTCCAAATACACACATTTATTTCCTCATTGCGTCTTAAACTACAGCATTTCTGATTTTGCTGAGAGCATTTGTGGCCGAGTTTAGAGCAAAGATAATATGGCTGCAACATCGAGATTCCGAATGTGTGCAGCAAAAACTGAAGCCATGCAAAACTACCCTCACAATAAATGAGTAAAGTAATGTTTCTGCCCGGTTTCGAACCGGGGACCTTTCGCGTGTTAGGCGAACGTGATAACCACTACACTACAGAAACAACTGACAGCATAGTGCCACCAATTGGCCTGACCACAATGTTCACCTCCACTGTGTTGCTATAGGTTCGAATGTTTACACTGAGAGCCCATGTCAATTAATACAAGACAAAAAACGTTTCTTTCAACTTGATTTCTCCACTCATCTTGAACTTCAACATTTAAAAGTGGTCGTCCAGCAAACATCTAAGGAGCAATGATTTCTGCTCAATCATTAATGCATCATTCTCATCTTCCTTCGAATAATTTTAACCAGTTCCACCCAGTACTTGTTTGCTTTTCAATGTTTAATATTAATATATTTTTATTAATTACATATCACCTAATTCTGAACTGAATAACGCTGAAATATACAACATTGAATTGCAAGCATGACTGACCAACAAAAGGAATCGAGTCACTGGGTAATACACATCCCATGGCGCTTATTTGAGACAGTCAGCTTTTAAACAAAATCAGATATCTTTAAAGGGAAGAGATTTAAGAATGATCTGTTAGTTATACTTGACCCCTCTTTACTCTGTGTGTGAAACATTCTGGCGCCGAAATCTCGTTCATCTGCAGGAAGCCCAGCAGATCCACACTGATTCTCGATTTCCTCATCGGTCTGAGTGGCTTTTCCTAATTCTTTACTCTGAACAACGATGTTAAAATGATGGTTCTGTGCAATGTGCGCTATTTCCTCTAGTTCAGTTACAGTTTCACGTATGCCTGTCTTTATACTGTTAGGAGTCTAACAACACCAGGTTAAAGCCCAACAGGTTTATTTGGTAGCAAACGTCACTAGCTACCAAATAAACCTGTTGGACTTTAACCTGGTGTTGTTAGACTCCTTACTGTGTTTACCCCAGTCCAACACCGGCATCTCCACATCATTTATACTTTTAGATATGTTTCAGATGGTGATTAACTTTGTTCGTCTGCATCAATAAAGCCATTAAATTCTGTTGTGGACTGAACGAGTTGCTGATATGAACAGTGTCAAAACAGGAACATCTATTTCCTCTCATTGCGTCATAAAAATACAAGATTTCAGATTTTGCTGAAAGATTTTAAGGCCGAGCTCAAAGCAAAGATAACATGGCTTTAATATCGAGTTTCGGATAATGTTCAGCAACAAATTTAAATCATGTAAACTTCCCTCACCCTTAATGAACAAATACTAAGAACATTCCGGCATGGCTTTGAACTGGGGATCTTTCGTGTGTGAGGCGAATGCAATCACCACTTGCAAGCACCCAATGGGACTCTCTTGACATGTTGCAACACTCATTGTGAATGCTGTAGACATATTGATCCAAGAATGATTGAAAATGGTTGACAATGGCAGGCAACAATAAGAGGCCCTTCGACCCACCATGCCTATGCCAATTATTTTGTGACGAGTTACCAAGCTGACGTGTCGGTGCGGGCTTGGTGGGCCGAAGGGCCTGTTCCCGCGCTGCACTGTTCTTTGTTCTCATTTCAATTTCCTCCTCTCATTCCATGAAGCTGATTTTTCTCCCTTTCAAGTCATTGTCCAGTCCCCATTTGAAGAAGGAGTTTCTGCAGAATCCATGTACAGTTTGCTTTAAGTAACAACGTTTCCTTGACCCAATGGGATGAAGTATTGGATATAGCTTCCCGATATAGCTTTCAATGTCGACACATATTTATTTATGCAATTGATTTCATATCGAATTTACAAAACGAGTTTAATCGGATGAAGCATCTCCTCATTATTTCTGAATTATATATAATACAACTAATTAACTCCACAACTTTCCACAGGATGTGGAATATAACAGAGGAGAATGAATCACCTGCACCCAAAGCAGTCTCCTTGTGTTGTCCTGTGTCCCGAACATTTGATCCGATAACATTGAGAATGGGTGGGGAATCTGTCTTACCTACACTGACCTCACACGGGGCGGCACAGTGGCACATAGCTGCCTCACAGCGCCAGGGACCCGGGTTCGATTCCTGGCTTGAGTCTGTGTGCAATTTGTATGTTCTTCCTGTGTCTGCGTCGGTTTCCTCTGGGTGCTCTGATTTTCTCCCACAGTCCAAAAGAGGCGCTGGTGAGGTACATCGCCATGCTAAAGTTGTCCCTTAGTGCACCCGAACAAGTGGTGGAGTGTGGCGACGAGGGGATTTTCACAGTAACTTCTTTGCAGTATTAATGTAATCCTACTTGTGACACTAATAAACAAACTTTAAACATGACACGGACACATCCAGAATATGTTTGACTGTAAAAAATAAATCCATCCGTTATTGCTTATTCTCCAAAAGGGTGCAACTGTCGAGTCGTCAATTAATGATCACCATTGATAAGAAATAGATTTCTGGCTGTTTCTGTTGTTGAAATAGACAGTTTCATCGCAATGAATATCTAACGGGATATTGCCGCACTGACACGACCCCAGGGAATTCCAGTTCAGGAAGTTTACTCTGGAACTAGTACGTTTTTGACATTGTCAATGGGCGCACTTCTCTTCAGTGTGTCTATGGCTGTGTTAATCTGATTGTTTATCTTCCTCAGTGATTGTCTGTGTATCTATTTTTGAGTCGATCGGTTTGAGAATCGATCACTGTGTTTACTTGCCCCTGTGTCTATGCTTTTGTTGATTCTGTGTGGTATAGGACGCTTCTGGTGAACACGGAGGCGGCGTTATTCATGTATGATCATGGTTAACAGCTGAAACTAAAATATATTACAAACTTACAGAATAATTCTGTATTTATAACGAGGGACATTAGAATTGATATTGGTGCCTGGGCATATATCTATATGGTTATATATCCTTACATGTGTTAGCCTTTGCACGTGGCCGTGTATGTATCTGCACTCCCGGTGTGTGCTAGGTTTCCTCAGGTGCTCCGGTTTCCTCCCACGATGCAAAGATTTGCAGGTTCGGTTGATTGGCCATGCTAAATTGACCCTAGTGTCAGGGGGATTAGCGGGGTAAATAAATGGGGTTACGGGAATAGGGCCTGGGTGCGCTTGTGGCCGGTACAGACTCGCTGGGCCGAATGGCATTCTTCTGTACTCTACGGATTCTATGATTCTAATATCTCAATATGTGCCAGTCTTTACAGCTGGCCGTGTGTGCACCTGTTTCCAATATGCGGCAGTGCTGCCAGGGGAGGGAGCTCTCTTATCACTTATGCAAAGTCACCCATTCCCTTCTGGAGGAAGCGCCTGTTTGAAGATGTAAAAATGGGCGGAGACAGGGAGTCACGTTCGACCTCATGCCATTCCACTGACTGTTTCAACTTCTCCAATTGCAGTTCTGGTACAGTCAGTGATCACTGTCTCTGTTTCTGAAGCTCTAACTGGAACCATGGGGGTGAAATTCTGTCTGACTCTGGTTATTGTCCTGATCACAGCTCGGTCATTTTGAACCTTTGGGTGAAATCCATCAATCACCAAATTAATTCCCCATTTCCATCTCGAGGCAATTATTCCGTTGTTGTTACTCCTAATCCGCTTTGTGGCCGCTGTTTATTTTCAGAGATAGAGTCATAGAGTCACAGAGTCACAGGGGTTTGCAGCATAGAAACAGGCCCTTCGGCCCAACTTGTTCATGCTGCCCTTTTTGTTTAAACCCCTAAGCTAATGCCAATTGCCCGCATTTGGCCCATATCCCTCTATACCCATCTTACCCATGTAACTGTCAAAATGCTTTTTAAAAGACAAAATTGTACCCGCCACTACTACTGCCTCTGGCAGCTTGTTCCAGACACTCACCACCCTCTGTGTGAAAAAAATGCCCCTCTGGAACTTTTGTATCTCTCCCCTCTCAACTTAAACCTATGCCCTCTGGTTTTAGACTTCACTATCTTTGGAAAAATATATTGACTGTCGAGCTGATCTGTGCCCCTCATTATTTTTTATACCTCTATAAGATCACCCCTCAGGCTCTATGCTCCAGAGAAAAAAGTCCCAGTCGATCCAGCCTCTCCTTATAACTCAAACAATCAAATCCCGGTAGCATTCGAGTAAATCTTTTCTGCACTCATTCTAATTTAATCCTTTCTATAATAGGGTGACCAGAACTGTACACAGTATTCCAAGTGTGGCCTCACCAATGTCTTGTCCAACTTCAACAAGACGTCCCAACTCCTGTATTCAATGTTCTGACCAATGAAACCAAGCATGCCGATGTCTTTTTCACCACTCTGTCCACCTGTGACTGCACTTTCAAGGAGCTATGAACATGTAACCACAGATCTCTTTGCTCTGTAACTCTCCCCAACGCCCTACCATTAACTGAGTAAATCGTGCCCTGGTTCAATCTACCAAAATGCATCACCTCGCATTTGTCTAAATTAAACTCCATCTGCCATTCGTCAGCTCACTGGCCCAATTGACCAAGATCCCGTTGCAATCGGAGATAACTTTCTTCACTGACCACCATGCCACCAATCTTGGTGTAATCTGCAAACTTACGAACCACAATGCAGTTCACAGATCTGATTCAGTAAGAGGAGGTGAGAGTGCCTTTGTCGGTTTTTGTACGGGCTGACTGTGCCTCTGTAGCAGTGTGGGGCTCAGCGCACAGTGATACACGGCAGAGTCAGAGACATACATTCTCATCCAAATCATTAATATACATGACAAATAACAGTGGACCCAGCACTGATCCCTGAGGCATACCGCTGGCCACAGGCCTCCAGTTTTAAAGACAACCCTCTACAACCACACTCTGGCTTCTGTTAGGAAGCCACTTTTGTATCCATTTAGATACCTCACCCTGGATCCCTTGAGATTTAACCTTATGCAACAACCTACCATTCAGTACCTTGTCAAAGGCCTTGCTAAAGTCCATGTAGACAACATCAACTGCACTGCCCTCATCTACCATCTTGGTTACCCCTTCAAAAAACTCAATCAAATTTGTGAGACATGATTTTCCACTCACCAAGCCATGCTGAGTGTTCCTAATCAGTCCTTGTGTCTCTAAATGCCTGTAGGACCTGTCTCTCAAAATACCTTCCAACAACTTACCCACCACAGATGTGAGGCTCGCAGGCCTGTAGTTCCCAGGCTTTTCCCTGAAGCCTCAACTTTCTCTGTAATATGTACAGTCTTCAAGACATCACTATTTATTTCCCCAAGTTCACTAACACCCATGCTTTTCTCAACGGTAAATACTGATGAGAAATATTCATTTAGGATCTCACCCATCCCTGTGAATCGGCACATAGATTACCTTGTTGACCCTTAAGAAGCCCTACTCTCTCCCTTGTTACTCCTTTGCCCTTTATGTATTTGCAGAAGCTCTTTGGATTCTCCTTTGCCTTTTCTGCCAAAACAACCTCGTGTCCCTTTTTTGCCCTCTTTTTAGGTCAAACCAAATAAACAAACTCAGATTAAGTCAGGACAAAGTAAAAGGGGCAGCGCCCCGAAAAGGAGGGGGAACAGCCCGAACAGAAATCAAAGTACAAAGGAAACTTAAAAATATCAAACTAAAATGTGATTATTAGGGTCGATAACGCACCCCAACCCCTGCGGTGCCCAGCGGGCGCGTGTCCCTTTTTTGCTTTCCTGATTTATCTCTTAACTCTATTCCTACACCCCCTATATTCTTCAAGGGATTCACTTGATCCCAGTGGCTATGCATGTCATATGCCCCTTTCTTCTTCTTGACCAGGGCCTCAATATCCAGAGTCATCCAGGGTTCCCTACGTCTACCAGCCTTGCTCTTCACTCTAAGAGGACTGTGCTTACCCTGAACCCTGATTAACACACTTTTGAAGCTTGCCACTTACCAGACGTCCCTTTGCCTTCCCACAGACTCCTCCAATTAACTTTTGAAAGTTCCTGCCTGCTACCATCAAAATTCGCCTTGCCCCAATTTAGAATTTTAACTTTTGGGCCATAAGATGAGTAACAGCGACTCAGTGCCCCAGTCAGAACCAGTTGTGAAGCAGCAGAGGGTGAAGATTCAGCAATACGATGCAGTTACTCTGCATCGAGTTCAGCTACACAACATGACCTGTTCTGGTATCGCCACTATCCACACCGAGCTCCTCAGTATCTGCTCAGAGCCGCTAGTTATGGGTTTACCGATACGGCTCCCGGCTTTGAACACTTCAGTGAGAATCTCAACCTGAAACAAACCACTTTTCACTTGTCCATGAAAGATTAGAAGGTGACAGACAGCGCCGTGTATTACTGTGCACCGAGACCCACAGTGAATGAGGCTCCCGCGGGCCTCATACAAAAACTGGCACAGGTCGATAATCAATGGTCCATTGTCAGGACAACACATGGGGTTAAATCAGAGAAATTTTACCCATAGTGAACGTGACAATATAGCCCCATCTGAGTGTTTTCCCTCACTGAGGTCAATAATTGTCACTGTTGGTAAATTTGAGATATTTTTACCCATATTACTATCAGATCAAGTCCAATCATTCCCCGATCCCATTCACACAAACCCGCAGATCTCTCAGGAGAACAAGGTCATCAATCTGTATTTTAAATGCTCCAGATCAGTTAACTGTGTGACAGGCCACACCTTTCAAAAGTGATCAAATATCAAAGGCAGACTCAGAGTTGTCACATGTTGAAGTTGCTGGGTTGATAATATTGACTGACTGAAATGTTTTCCCAGTCGAACCGTATCTCAATTCTGAGTTGGGTGATTACTTTTTCCCGGTGTACTTAAAACGGTATCTATTAATTATCCTCTTGCACTGGGCACTCAGTACTTGTGCATTAGACAAATGTCAAACTATCGGCATCATTTTTCAGCTTAATTCGGGGGAAAGATCTACCTAAAGAAATATACTGACATTGAGTTCGAAGGAAAGAGAGTTAAACCGAGAGAGAGACAGAATGACTGATAATGTGACAGAGAGCAAGAGGATGAGAAAGACGCACACAGCCTGGGCTACAACTTGATTGGAGAAAGCCAGCTGCACTTCGTCGTCAACGAACAGTGATAGGTCCAAAGCTAACGTCATCTCAGGCAGACCAGCCAATCGCAGCACTGAGAAACGCCCACCAGTTTCCCAATAATTGCAGTTGTCTCTGATCTAAGTTGACTCTGTGATATAAGACTAGAAGCACCAACATAGTTTAAACAGTGTCGCTGTTTTCTGTCCAACCAGGAACCATGTGTTCCCTATGAGCTTTACTGATAATAGTGGTCATGCTGCCCGGTGAGCCTGAGCTCAAATCCTCAGTGTGTGTTTCATCGGTAATATTCACTCAGATTTCTCATACATTCTATATGTTGTTACAGGAACCAATGGCCAAGATTCAGTTTTCTAGGACCTGCCCGAATTCACGGTCCAGGAAGGACAGACGGTAATATTGAACTGCAATTACACAACAAAATACCCGGGCGAGACTCTCTTCTGGTACATTCAATATCCCGGGGAAGCTCCGAGATATTTCCTGAAGAAATACGGCAGGGGACAGGGGGAATAAGTCTCCAGATTTTCCTGACCGGTTTTCGGCTGAATTGGCCCAAGACAAGAGAACAGTTCCTTTAACTGTCACCGGGGTCCATGTCTCTGACTCTGCCGTGTATCACTGTGCGCTGAGCCCCACACTGCTACAGAGGCACAGTCAGTCCGTACAAAAACCGGCAAAGGCACCCTCACCTCCTCTTACTGAATCAGATCTGTGAACTGCATTGTGGATTTGTAATTTAACCCAAATCATATAAAGACCAGCTTGCCAGAATTCTTCCTTCCTGTGCTACACAATGAGTCATTATATATCAAAGTTCTCTTTATATCGGCGGCGAGGATTTTTTCAGTTTCAGCGAGCAGCTCTTAATGAAAAACTCCAACCATGATAACACAACTATTTAAACTATTACCCATTACATACACGTCCAATTTAAAGATTGACCCTGTTAATGAAACCATATTGAGAATACAACTCTAATTATTCTCTACCCCACAGAGCAGTGGTTATGCAGTCGCTGGGTTTATTTAGACCAGATGTGAATAGATTTGTGGATATTAAGAGTAAAATGGGACTTCGGGTAGTGCAGGAAGGTGGTGAGAAATAGATAGGTAGACAGAAGGGGCATGTTCCAAAGGCAAAGTGGCCACTGCTGGTCTTTCATCTGCCCAGCTCGCTGACGTCACAAACTGCGTGTTGATTGGATGAAATATGGGAAAAAGGAGCAGTGAACCGATTGGTTGTCACCTGTCGCTCTGTCAGGAATAGACCAATCAGGTTGGCGGACCGGATGTCACTGCACATCTTCTGAACTCTGACCTAAAACTATTGAGCTCAAACTCACTGAGTTCAGATCCAGCATCAGCTCTGTGAACATGTTGGGACCTTTTACTCATTCTTCACAGCTACTGGTCTCCTAACTGGGAGCTTCCAAGTTACACAATTTTCAGTTGTTAATGTTACTCACAGAGCATTTTTACTTTTTACCGTGTGCTTCCTGCATCTACAATATATTCTGTTAATTTGATAATCTTGGTTGTAATAAAATGATAACAAAATGATCCCTATTTCTGAAATAGGACAGATATTCCTGCTGCAGACTCGGTCGCACAGGGGCCAGTTACAGCGACACAGTTCGAAGGCGACTCTGTGATCATCAATTTCAGCTATTTCACCACTGCTACTTTCTACTCATTGCAACTATACCGCGAGAATCGGGACAAAGCTCCCTCGCTCTTGAGCCAGATTCCACTTGTTGGGGAAGCTGTCAGAGCAGAGGGTATAGGAATTCGATTTTCTTCATCTTTAGACACTTGAAAAAATGAGGGGAATTTGACTATCCGTGAGCTGCGGCTGACTGACAGCGCGATGTATTTCTGCGGACTGAGATGTACAGTGACAGGAAGCTGAGGGACCCTCGTACAAAAACACTGCCGCAATGTGACAGGGTGTGTGGGATAGGGGCAGGGTGGGGAGAAACCTAGTCTTTCTAACCTATCAGCAGAATGTGCCGGTTTCAAATAAATGTCAATAAATTCCAAGCCGAGAGTAACAGATTTGGGGAAGGTTTCCGCTATTCCATTTACATCAAACACATTTCGGACATAATCCAAACTGTCTGAGAGAATTTACATAATTTTGTAAAATTTGCAATATAGACATGGGCATGGTCTGAGACCAGTCACAACCGGCAGCGTCTCCAATGGTTTACAAGGCAAGTAAAGTTGAAGGAAGGAGACAACCCGAGTGTAATAGAAACAGGCACCGGATCCAGTGAAATCAGGACAGACATATGGGCTCAGTGTAGTAATAGCTGAGACACTAGTTTGTGCCCTGTGAGAAGAGGCATGGTCTGAACAGTTGTTAGCCAAGGCATGGCCTTGTGTAATCGAAACAAGGAGATTATCTAATAAAATAATACATGAAACATAGTTTAATGCTACAATAGCAAAAAAGAGCATAAAGTATTATAAGTAGAGATAAAGTTCAGTACAGCACTTGCGTCTTGGAAGTGCAGCAGAGAGGGAGAGATTCGCGAGAGGAGTGCTGCGGGTAAGCACTGTTATTTTTAACTTACTTTTTCGCGGGTTTTTTCTTTAAAAATATCTAAACCCGGAAGTGGTCGCGCAGGGAGGTCTGGGAGAGAGAGATTTTTTTTTCCCCAATAAATTGGAACAGAGAGGAATCCCGATACTCTACATTTGTAGAGTATCCCACCCTCCCTCCTCCTCTAACCTAAAAAAAAAGACCCAGTGAGAGCAGGACTTTGGAGAAAACAGGAGGAGGAAAGGTAAGTTTAAAATTTTCATTCACTTTTTTTTCCCCTGTGTGTTTAAAAGGGCAATTATGAGTGTGAGGCCAGTATGTTGTTCCCAATGTAGGATGTGGGAGGTCCTGGAGGCTCCTAGCCTCCCGGACGACCATATCTGTGCTGGGTGTGTTGAGCTGCGGTTCCTAAGGGACCATGTTAGGGAACTGGAATTGCAGCTCGAGGACCTTCGCCGGGTTAGGGATAGTGAGGAGGTCATTGACAGGAGCTATCGGCAGGTGGTCACACCGGGACCACGGGAGGAGGGTAACTGGGTAACAGTGAGGAAGGAGAAAGCTCAGTTGATGGTGAGCACCGCGGTGGATGTGCCCCTTAATAATAAGTACTCCTGTCTGAGTACTACTGGGGTGGACAGCCCACCTGGGGGAAGCAGCGGTGGCAGTGTCTCTGGAGCTGAGCCTGGCCCAGTAGTGCAAAAGGGTAAGGAAAGGAGGGTAGTGCTAATTGGGGACTCTACGGTGAGGGGGTCAGCTAGGCGTTTTTGCGGACACAGACGGGACTCTCGGATGGTGGTTTGCCTCCCTGGTGCAGGGGTCCGGGATGTCTCTGGTCGAGTCCCAGAAATCCTGAAGGGGGAGGGAGAGGAGCCGAAGGTCGTGATGCATATAGGTACTGCTGACATAGGTAGGAAGAGGGAAGGGGTCATGAAAAGAGAATATAGGGAGTTAGGTAGACAGCTGAGAAAGAGGAATGCAAAGGTAGTAATCTCGGGATTGCTGCCTGTGCCGCGGGAGAGTGAGAACAGGAATCGGTGGAGAATGAATGCGTGGCTGAGGGACTGGAGCAAGGGACAAGGATTTGGGTACTTGGATCATTGGGACCTCTTTAGGGGCAGGTGTGACCTGTTTAAAAAAGACGGGTGGCACTTGAATCCCAGGGGGACCAATATCCTGGCGGGAAGGTTGGCTAAGGCTACTGGAGAGACTTTAAACTAGAAAGGTTGGGGGGAGGGAATCGAAATGAGGGGACTGAGAGCGAGGAGGTTAGCTCGCAAATAGATAAGGAATGTAAACAGGGTAAGAGGGAGGTTAGACGAGTGATGGAGAAGGGAAGTGCTCAGGCTGAAGGTCTGAGATGTGTCTATTTTAATGCCAGGAGTGTAGTGAATAAAGTGGATGAGCTT
The DNA here is from genome assembly GCF_964213995.1 of Mustelus asterias. Lineage (NCBI taxonomy): Eukaryota > Metazoa > Chordata > Chondrichthyes > Carcharhiniformes > Triakidae > Mustelus > Mustelus asterias. The sequence continues at coordinate 140,957 of NW_027590156.1, forward strand.
AGAGCGTGGATTGCTGTTTCGAATTGTGATGTGGTGGCCATTACGGAGACTTGGATGTCTCAGGGACAGGACTGGGTGCTTCAGGTGCCGGGTTTTAGATGTTTCAGGAAGGACAGGGAGGGAGGCAAGAGAGGGGGGGGAGTGGCACTGTTGATCAGGGATAGTGTCACGGCTGTAGAGAAGGTGGACGCCGTGGAGGGATTGACTACGGAGTCTCTGTGGGTGGAGGTTAGGAACAGGAAGGGGTCGGTAACGTTGCTGGGTGTTTTCTATAGGCCGCCCAATAGTAACAGAGATGTTGAGGAGCAGATGGGGAAACAGATCCTGGAGAGATGTAGGAATAACAGAGTTGTCGTGATGGGAGATTTTAATTTCCCAAACATAGATTGGAATATCCCTAGGGCTAGGGGTTTGGATGGAGAGGAGTTTGTTAGGTGTGTCCAGGAGAGTTTCCTGACACAGTATGTGGATAAGCCTACTAGAGGAGAGGCTGTGCTTGATCTGGTGCTGGCTAATGAACCTGGACAGGTGGAGGATCTCTCGGTGGGTGAGCATCTTGGGGATAGCGATCATAATTCTATCTCCTTCACGATAGCATTGGAAAGAGATAGGATCAGGCAGGCTAGGAAAGTGTTTCTCTGGAGTAAAGGGAAATACAGTGTCATCAGGGAGGAAATTAGACGGGTAAATTGGAAGGAGGCATTCTTGGGGAAAAGTACCGAAGGAAAGTGGAGGATTTTCAAGGAATGTTTGTCTGGAGCTCTGCATGACAACGTTCCGATGAGACAGGGGGGTGTTGGTAGGGTACGGGAACCGTGGTGCACGAAGGTTGTGATGAACCTGGTGAATAAGAAAAGAGAGGCGTACAGAAGGTTCAGAGAGCTAGGAGGTGTTCAGGATTTAGAGGAGTATACGGGATGTAGGAGGAGCTTAAGAAGGAAATTAGGAGAGCGAGAAGGGGTCATGAGAAGACCTTGGCGGGTAAGATTAAGGAGAATCCCAAGGCTTGCTACAAATATGTCAAGAGTAAAAGGATGAGATGTGAAGGCATAGGACCCTTAAAAGGTGAAGGGGGAAAAGTTTGTGCGGAACCGTTAGAAATGGCGGAGCTGCTTAATGAATACTTTACCTCGGTATTCACGGTGGAAAGGGATCTGGGTGGTTGTACTGCTGGTTTGCGGTGGACAGAAAGGATCGAACATGTGGACATAAAGAAAGAGGATGTGTTGGAACTATTGAATGGCATCAAGGTTGGTAAGTCGCCGGGACCGGATGGGATGTACCCCAGGTTACTGTGGGAGGCAAGGGAGGAGATTGCGGAGCCTTTGGCGATGATCTTTGCATCGTCGATGGAGACGGGAGAGGTTCCGGAGGATTGGAGGATTGCAGATGTGGTCCCTATATTCAAGAAAGGGAACAGGGACAGCCCGGGAAATTACCGACCGGTGAGTCTAACCTCAGTGGTTGGTAAGTTGATGGAGAGGATCCTGAGAGACAGGATTTATGATCATCTAGAGAAGTTTAGTATGATCAAAAGTAGTCAGCACGGCTTTGTCAAGGGCAGGTCGTGCCTTACGAGCCTGGTTGAGTTCTTTGAAAATGTGACCAAACACATTGACGAAGGAAGAGCGGTGGATGTGGTCTATATGGACTTCAGCAAGGCGTTCGATAAGGTCCCCCATGCAAGACTTCTTGAGAAAGTGAGAGGGCATGGGATCCAAGGGGCTGTTGCCTTGTGGATCCAGAACTAGCTTGCCTGCAGAAGGCAGAGAGTGGCTGTGGAGGGGTCTTTCTCTGCATGGAGGTCAGTGACCAGTGGAGTGCCCCAGGGATCTGTTCTGGGACCCTTGCTGTTTGTCATTTTCATAAATGACCTGGATGAGGAAGTGGAGGGATGGGTTGGTAAGTTTGCTGACGACACCAAGGTAGGTGGTGTTGTGGATAGTTTGGAGGGATGTCAGAAGTTGCAGCGAGACATAGATAGAATGCAAGACTGGGCGGAGAAGTGGCAGATGGACTTCAACCCGGATAAGTGTGTGGTGATCCATTTTGGCAGATCCAATGGGATGAAGCAGCAGTATAATATGAAGGGTACCATTCTTAGCAGTGTAGAGGATCAGAAGGACCTTGGGGTCCGGGTCCATAGGACTCTTAAATCGGCCTCGCAAGTGGAGGATGCGGTCAAGAAGGCGTACGGCGTACTGGCCTTCATTAATCGAGGGATTGAGTTTAGGAGTCAGGAGATAATGCTGCAGCTTTATAGGACCCTGGTTAGACCCCACTTGGAGTACTGCGCGCAGTTCTGGTCACCTCATTACAGGAAAGATGTTGAAGCCATTGAAAGGGTGCAGAGGAGATTTACAAGGATGTTGCCTGGATTGGGGGGCATGCCTTATGAGGATAGGTTGAGGGAGCTTGGTCTCTTCTCCCTGGAGAGACGAAGGACGAGAGGTGACCTGATAGAGGTTTACAAGATGTTGAGAGGTCTGGATAGGGTAGACTCTCAGAGGCTATTTCCAAGGGCTGAAATGGTTGCTACGAGAGGACACAGGTTTAAGGTGCTGGGGGGTAGGTACAGAGGAGATGTCAGGGGTAAGTTTTTCACTCAGAGGGTGGTGGGTGAGTGGAATCGGCTGACGTCGGTGGTGGTGGAGGCAAACTCGTTGGGGTCTTTTAAGAGACTTCTGGATGAGTACATGGGATTTAATGGGATTGAGGGCTATAGATAGGCCTAGAGGTGGGGATGTGATCGGCGCAACTTGTGGGCCGAAGGGCCTGTTTGTGCTGTGGCTTTCTATGTTCTATGTTATACCGAACAACGCAATTATTTAGTGACAAGACAGCTTTGGTGTAATCTTTTGAATTTCTTGCAAAAGTAATTCCTGAACAATAATGTTCTGAACTGAACTGAACATCACGGGGAGAAAGTCTGAACTCTACCACAAGGTGGCAGCAAACGCTCAGAATCTGCTGACATCGCAGCGCAATGTTTGGTGAATATTTTCATGTTATTTCACACTGAAGGACAATTAACACGTTTCATTTCATTCTCATCATTTTCACCTGACGTAACCCGTCTCCATTGCGGATGATATTTTAAACCGAGTGTTACTTTCCTTTTAACACATTTCACTGCATCGACAGAGCTAGTTTCAGGAAAGCGGCAGGAGTTTGTGTTGTTAATGGTGGGCAGCTAATGTTGCAACCACGCAGTAAATGTAATAACCATGTAAAATCCCACCGTTTCTGGTGGGATTTCTGCTGATTGATCTTGGGGTGTGAGCGCGCAGGAAACTATTGACGTGCCAGTGTGTGTGACCGGCTGTTATAAACAGCCCTCAGCAAAAACGGGCTGTGATCCAGAAACCTGTGGCCGTTTTTGTACGAGGGCTAAACGCGTTCCCATCACTGCGAGACTCTGTGCACGGTAATAGACCGCGGTGTCAGACAGCCGCAGATCCGCGATTGTCAATCGGTACAACTTGTTTGACTGTTGGACTCTATCAGAAAACCAGTTCTGAGCGCAATCTGCTTTGAAATCAGAACTGCCGCCAGTGTCCCTGCGGACTGCAAACTCGGGCTGTCTGCCTGGGTACTGACGGTACCAGAATAAATAATCGGTATTGTCGGTAAAGGTGCAGCTTAAAGTGACATATGTTTCCTCTGGCGGTGTGAGTGAGGAATCCCGCTGAGTAACAGAATCTCCATCGCTCTGATCTGGAACACATGGTTAAAAAAACGGAAATAATCAACTGAACTGAACTGAAAGTGACAATTAGTGGTCAGTATTACATTGAATAAAATGGAGTTCAGACCTTTGAAAATAAACTTGCCACAAAATTGATCTGTGTCGGTATTACATCCGAAAGAGCGTAATTCGCCTGACTTCATCTCACACACTCAGAGTTTTCATCCATTTCTTTCTCCATCATCTCTATATTTGGCTTCCCTTGTGGTAATGATGTACAGATTATAAACACACGCTGTGTAGGGAGGCTTGTCCACAGTGCCCTTTTGCATCTCTTTGAACCATTACATTTATCATATTCAATGATCCAGAAGTGAAAACAACTCTGCAGCACTAGCCTATTAACTACCTTTCAATCTCATTTTGAAGACCTCTGTCAGCCTATCCCTCCAGCGTCGCTTTGCGAGATCAAATAACCTCAGCCAGCACAATTATTTCTGAAAGCTATTTCATGTCAATTGCGGTATCACCTTCGGAAAGATTTTTTCTCATTTACTCCTGTGCCCTAACATCTTTTCCTGACACTCCTCATGTGGTCGGAACAGCTTTCAATACAAGTGTTAAATAGACTATTTACTTTTCAAATCCAATTCTCTGAAATTAATCTTCATTTAGAATTTTAAATTTCTCACCGACACTGAAAGCTGCCCAGAATACAGCGAGAACGGGGATCCGCATCGCTGCTGCTGTGTCAGAAAGGTGCAGAATAGAGAATTGTAAAAGAGCAAATGTCACCTGCTGCAGGACAACACAGACTCAGAGCAGCCACATTTCTGATGTCACTTCCTGCAGGATATCACACGGATGGAGCTGTCGGAGTTGCCTCTCACCAATTTGATGTTTCTTAACCAGGGGTACGTGTTTATATAGGGGATCGCAAACGTTAACGCCATATCCCACTGATCATAGGTAAAGGTTTCTGAGTGCAGACAGCTGGATATCCAAGATATATAAGCGGGAAAATCAACGCCAACTTCTTTGTGAGGCGGTTGAAGAAAATTTCACTTAGCATTGAATGACTTACAAACTTTAACAAAGTTGGTACGCGCCTACTGCCCCGCAGAATGGAATGAAAATTAAACTATCCTTCCCACAGAGAGGCAACGTTATATAATTTTCCAATTATACCATATTACTGAGTTCAGTTCCTTGTAGGTAAATCCTACCTGTGACAACACTGCCTAGAACTTGCCTGTGCTGTTCCCGCTTTGACCCTTCTCACCTGCCCTGTTTTATTGGAGAGATTTTTGCAACTTTTCTGTTTGGCATTGGTTGGATCCGCCGTCCAATGGGAAGGGGATGTATATTTCTACCCTGACAGAGGATTTCACAGACTGCAAAGTTACAGATTGAGGAAATATCAAATGGAAATATCTCAAAACATTAATTATTATATCACTTCAGATTAAGTGGATGTTTCCCACTAAAATTAACACTCCTTCGTGCCCCACCCCAATCCGTCTGCCATATCCGAAACATTATTATTTACCAAAATGATGATGCAGTGATAAATACTCATAACCTATGTTCAAAAGAGGAGTCCATGGCTGAAATGATGGTTGAAGAGCGGAATAATTTCACCACAAGTTCCATCTTGAAAACAAAAGATCCAAGTCCTTATGGGTTCTGGTACAGTCAGAACACAGGCAACTTCTACAGAAGGCGTTCTAATTCGGGGGTGGGTGGGAGGGGGGGGGGGCGGGGGGAATAGCAAAACGTAACCCCGACTTTACGCAGCCATTTGCCCCTACGCTTATTAAAGTCACAGAAATTACAGAATTAACAATATAAAAAGCTTTGATATCCACTACCGCTATTTCTGCTCCAAGAGCCTCACATTGCTGCAGAGAAATAACGAACTCAGTATAAACGCCCACACTCAGAGTTACGGTTAGTGTCACAACTATGCGCTCCCACACTAACACAACAAAAGCCATAATTCAACGACCACCTAAAGATACAATGACCAGCAAAGGTCTATGAAGCGACGGAAAAAAGCTAGTAAAAGGGATTATGAAAGGAGACTTACAAAGCAGATCGAGATCAATAAGATAAATATTGGTTACATAAAGGAAAAGAGGGGATCAGGAACAATTTCAGTCCATTGGAGACTGAAAGTGGTGATATTGTTATTGACTGTGGGAAAAGGGGATCCGTAGTTGCCCTTTAGAATATGGCGCTGAGCTGCTGACTTTCACCGCTGCTGTCCGAATTACACAAATAGAAATAGTAAGTAATTTCACAGCACCAGGTTAAAGTCCAACAGGTTTATTTGGTAGCACGAGCTTTCGGAGCATTGCCCCATTCATCAGGTGAGTGAAGAGTTCGTTTCACAAACAGAGCATGCATAGACACAAACTCAATTACAAGATAGTGATTGGAATGGGAATCTTAACAGGTTATCAAGTCTTCACCGGTGTGGACAATGTGAGTGGAGGGAGGGTTAAGCACAGGTTAAAGAGATGTGAATTGTTTCCAGGCAGGACAGTTCGTGAGATCTTGCAAGCCCAGGCAAGTCGTGGGGGTTTCAGATAGTGTGACATGAACCCAAGGTCCCGGTTGCTACCGTCCTCATATGTGCGGAACATGGCTATCAGTTTCTGCTCAACGATTCTGCATCGTCGTGTGTCATGAAGGCCGCCTTGGAGAACGCTTACCCGAAGATCAGAGGCTGAATGCCCTTGATTGCTGAAGTGTTCCCCGGCAGGTAGGGAACTCTTCTGCTTGGTGATTGTGGGGAGCGGTGTCGATTCATCTGTTGTTGTTACGTCTGCATGGTCTCCCCAATGTACCATGCCTCGGGACATCCTTTCCTGCAGTGTATCAGGTCGACAACGTTGGCCGAGTCGCAAGAGTAGGTACCGTGTATCTGGTGGATGGTGTTCTCACGTGAGATGATGGCATCCGTGTCGATGATCCGGCACTTCTTGCAGCGGTTGCTGTGGCAGGGTTGTGTGGTGTCGTGGTCACTGTTCTCCTGAAGGCTGGGTAGTTTGTTGTGGACAATGGTCGGTTTGAGGTTGGGCGGTTGTTTGAAGGCAAATAGTGGAGGTGTGGGGATGGTCTTGGCGAGATGTTCGTCTTCATCGATGACATGTTGAAGGCTCCGGAGAAGATGTCGTAGCTTCTCCGCTCCGGGGAAGTACTGGACGACGAAGGGTACTCTGTCTGTCATGTCCGGTATTTCTCTTCTGAGGAGGTCTGTGTGGTTCTTCACTGTGGTGTGTCGGAACTTACGAGGGCGTCTTTCAGCGTCTGTGGGCGTCTGTTGCGATCCACCTCATCTGAGTAGCAAACTATCCAGCCTTCAGGAGAACAGTGACCACGACACCACACAACCCTACCATAGCAACCTCTGTAAGACGTGCCGGATCATCGACACGGATGCCATCAGCTCACGTGAGAACTCCATCCACCAGGTGCATGGTACATACTCTTGTGACTAGGCCAACGTAGTCTACCTGATAGGCTGCAGGAAAGGATGGCCCGAGGCATGGTACATTGGCGAGACCGTGGTTCGAATTGGAACTTTCCACTGCGGGCAAACGGGGCCAGTTGGTTATTGAAAACACGGAGAGCGCGGACGCTCTGTATTACTGTGCGATACAGCCCACACTGAGGAAAGACGCTAGTCACTGTACAAAAACCTCACGCCTGTTTTCAGTTGCTGCCGCAATCCCACAGATAGTACAGCAGGCAATAGCTGCCAGAACCAGAGCAGGAAATGGAGCATGTGAGCGGGGTTGCCCGGGGCTTTGCAATTCCCGACAGCGACTTTACTTTTCTCACACATATTGACAGTCATGATGTAACTCATCCGATTGAAGAAACAGTCGCTCAGTGAGTGTGGGCTTTATGGTGAGGAAATCATCCGCATTCTTTAATTTAAGCATGATACTCCACTGTCTCGAATCAGACATTTGGTTTATGGCCAAATACAGAAAGACCTGGACAATATTCAGGTTTGGACTGATAAGTGGAAGCAACGTTCAGGTCACACAAGTTCCAGGCAATGACCATCTCCAAAAAGAGAGGACCTGATGAACTTTCCTTGATATTCAAAGGCATTACCATCGCTGAATCCTCCCCCTGCTCTCCCCTTCCTCTCCCCCACCCCCAACAACATCCTGGGAGTTGACCGAAAACTGAACTGGACCGAGGAATATGAATATCGTGGCTACCGGAGCCGATCAAAGGTTAGGAATCCTGTGGTGAGTAAATCGCCTCGTGACTCCCGAAAGCCTGTCCACCACCTACAAGGTACATGTCAGGGGTGTAAATGGGATGCTCCCTACTTGCTGGATCAGTGTAGCTCCAACAACACTCATTAAGCTCGACAAGGTACAGGACAGGGCAGTCCGCGTGATTGCGACCCATTCAATAAACATCTCTTCCAGTCACCACCGACGAACAGTGGCAGCTGTGTGCAACATCTCCGGATATACTGCAGCAACTCAACAAGGATTTTTAGGCAGCACAATCCGAACACACGACCACTGCCATGTAGGAGGACAAGGGCAGCATTCACATGGGAATACCTCAATCTAGCGGTTCCCTTCCAATTTATTCCACATCCTTACTTTGAAATATATCGCTGTTCCTTCACGGTCAATGGGTCAACACCCTAGACTCCCACAATAACAGCACAGTCGGTGTACCTGCACCTCGGGACCGCAACGCTTCAAGAAGGCAGCTCACTACCACACAATACACCAGGGTCAGCTGTGAGGTTCGATACCTTCGTGTTGCTGGGTGAGCCTCTGTGTCCCGGATTTACAATAACAGCCGTGTTGCTGGGTAAGTCTGTGTGGCAGTTATTCTACATCTCATTTGTTAAATACGGCAACAGATTTTGATCCGTTTTGCATTTCGTTACAGGAACGAGCGCCGAGGAGTTGATGTCCATGGGCTCATTAGAGTTAACGATGCTGAAAGAACAGCCTGTAATTTTCTGCCATACTAACTCCACTTCTGAGTCCATCCTCAGCTGACGTTTTTTGTTTACTACATAAATTGCGGTATGGAGATTAGCGTCTCGATTTCCCAAACCGCTTCTCTGACGATCTCAATCAGGACAAAATGCCCGGTAAATAGATCTGGCTGCCTTCGTGAACCCGGGAACAAACCATTCGCGCAGAAGCAAACCTCGTGGAGCTGTAAATACTCGCTGAGGCTTTTGTAAGGCGTTTTAACTGTAATCTAACGCTGTGGCTCACTGCACAGTAATAGACCGCCCTGTACTCCACGTTGAGGGCGCTGATAGTGAGGTAACTGTTCCGCTTAGACCTGTCAGCAGCCGCCAGATATCGTCCTGAAACTTTGTCTTCCTTCATTGTTAATGTTTTGGAAATATTCCATGTCGGTGGCTGTGCCGATTTCTGCTGATACCATTGCACGAAGTCCATATTCCTGTCTGTATATTTACAATCTAACTTCACCGAACCCCCTTCTGATGCGGTTATTGGCACCGGTGACTGAGTTACTGGATCTGCGCACAGTCCACCTGCGAAGGTAGAGGAAAGAAATATCAAGAGTTAATATAAATTTGTTTGTATCTGCGATAGTTATTGGAACCTCCATTCTACGCATTACATGGATATTTCAGATTGTTAGTTAAGTTGCCGTCAATATGTTTATCTGGTTTGATGAACGTCTTCCAGTACTTACTGTGCAAGAGCGTCGCCAGTATGAGCAGAAACATGTCTGACTGAATCCTTCTCAGTGAATGGGAATGGAATGAGTCAGAGATTGAGAAGGAGAGAGGAACCTGGGCTCTGTTCAACTCATTGCAGTGAGTGTGCGGGTGTGTGTGTGGGTGAGTGGGTGGGGTGGGGGGAGGGGTGTGTCTATTGTGACATCACAAACCTACCATCCATACAGGTTTCAATGATAATATCACGTGTGTTTGTGGCGCTCGGGCTTGAATTTAGAGCCGTCAATTGGCAAATGTTTTTTTTTTATTGCACGCTCGGATTTTCCTGCTGATTTGATTCAGGGTTTACATATACCAAGACACAAACGCTGCTCAGATATCTGAATTGGAGTTCTTTAGATACTGACTTCGTTACTGTTGATATGCATTTGGGAAAACGATGCGAAATCTGCGGAAATCATTGCTAGAGTTCTCTGTTCAAATACTGGCGACGACGCAGTCGAGAGAACGCCAAGTCTTTGGAGTAAATAAGGAGGTTATAAATCAGAATAGCGCCAGGGATTACCAGACTAATTTAGTTTCTTTATTTTATAAGCAAGAAGGTACAAAAGCGACTTAATTGATTTGTTCAGAATGTTCCCCTCTTCGGGGAGTAAAACGTCGTGTTATAGATACATTGTAAGTCACCGCTTCTCCTTCTGTCCGAACTGCTGAGGACATCGGCTGAGTGACAGAATCTCCATGACGCATATATGGAAAAGGGTTCTCTTTGTCCGGAGGAGGTGGACTCATAGCAAAAAAGATTCTCCACCCCGGGTGCAGGCTAAACTTTGAATAAAGGGCATAAAGCCAATCGAGTTGGAATTCACGACCGGAAATTGTTGAACACAAACTTGAGTCCCGAAGACTCACAGGTGGTCGAAAGTTGCACTTTGTAGTTCCATGTCACCCCCATCAGAGCGCAGTGAGATACCGTGTTGGGTTCGGTATCGGGGCGAATTCCAGACTCTCAACCACGGCCAATAACAATATTGAGAGAATGCAACTAAAAGAGCAAAAGTCCAAACAGAAATATTTTATTAGCATTGATAGCAAACTTATATTGCTTCACGAGATATATTATTATGGTTGCCAGAGTTGTGAATCTTTAGAAACTCTCTGGGAACCGTAATCAGAGGAGATTGAAGGGTGAACTGTCTGAATGAGCAGAGCCAGTCAAGGCACCTTTCCCTTCTTTATGACGCTATAACATTGACTCTGATGTCAGCAGTGAAAGTAACTGATTGGAGATATTGGAAGTATTCTCGTTACAGGACAAGAGGAATTCAAACCTAATATCAGCTTCGGGACTGTCCAATTATTTGGTTACAGACAAGAAACCGAAAGGCTTGAAGGGAGACGGCGCCGGTTGTAGGAGAGCTAATTCCCGGTGACATGCATGTGTCTGCAATGGGTGTTCTGCGACTATTAGCCTTAAATTGTGTCTGCTTCTAACCCATTAGAAAGCCATTCAATGATTCCATTCTACCAAACCTATTAATTATTCTCTCTTCCTCATTCTACAGCGAGTGAGACAGGGAAAAGCAGCAATATTCCAGCCCCCACTGTCCAAACCCCCAGCCAGCAGAAAACACTGGATATTTTGCTCTGTGTGTTTTCTCAGAAATGGTGAAGAGCAAATATTCAATATTTTGATTGATACCCCGTTCCGTTCTCATTCAACAATAAACTTGAATTCGGAAACATCGGAGCAGTGAGTTTTGATAATGTTCCTGCCCCGTGACAGTGACAGTGATTTTTCCAATCAGCTGACCATCGTCATTTTAGCCATTGTCTTCCTTCAGGTCCGCCACCCGAAAGACATGTTCCTCATTTTAAAAAAATCTCCGTTTAATTCCAGATTTGTTACATGCCAGTGAGCCCATTGTCCTGAAAACAATGTCTCTGAACCATTGGACCACCCGGGCTCCGCCATCACCAGCTCAGTGTTGCCTTTTCCATCATTCCTTGCGTCAGATAATCCAACCTCCCTTGTTGTCTGTGACGAACCTTATTTTCCTGCTGGCCCATCTCCACGGATTCTGAAATATTTCAGTATCAATACAAGAAAAGGACATGATTGCCTTGTCTACCATGTGGTAGTGTGGCCGAGCGGTCTAAGGCGCAGGGTTTGGGTTCTAATATCTCTGGGGGCGTGGGTGCGGATCCCACTGCTACCAGAATTGATTTCAATTTTTGTCCTTGCAGTTGAATGCAGGAGTGTGTGCAGTGTGTTTTTGACAGACGCCTTCGTCAGAACAGGATGTGGCTCTCGACTCATCGATCGACAGTTCCGACGCGCCACAGCGAAAGACCACACCGATCTCCTCAGAAGACAAACACGGGCCACGGCCGACAGAGTGCCCTTCGTCGTCTAGTACTTCCGTGGAGTGGAGGAGCTACAACATCTTCTTCGGAGCCTTTAACATGCCATTGATGAATACGAACATCTCGCCAAGGCCATCCCCACACCCGCAAAACCAGACAGCAATATTTCCAAATGCCATTCAATACAGAGTGAGGGAAAAGTTTCATAATTTATGTTTTTGCTAAATGTTAACTGATATGCTAAGTATTTCCAGCATTTTCTGATTGCAAAGTCAGGAGTCACTCGGTAAAAACAACAAAAGTGAATGTCTGTAGCAGAGAGCAAGGTAGGATGGATCAACGGACAAAGGAATGATGGACAAGGCAATATTGAGCAGGTGATGCTGGATGCCGGGTGGTCTAGTTTTTCAGAGTGAAGGCTTTCACCGCCAGGGCCCAGGCTCAATGACTGGGGACAAATTGTGAAAATAGAATTTGTTATGAAAATATTGTCTCTTTCTCATTCCTGATCAACTAATCACAACTGCTGTTTAAAAGCAGCACGCCAGGACGAATAACCTCTTCCTGTGCTGTAATGTTCTATAATTGTTTCATTTTCATCCACACTGCTGCTGCATTTAAAGTTTAGTAGTTTATTTTATTATTGCCACAAGTAGACTTACATTAACAGTGCATGAAGATACTGTCAACATCCCCGAGTCACCTCACTCCGGCGCCTGTTCGTGTACACTGAGGGAGAATTTAGCATGGCCAATGCACCTTTCCAGCAAGTCTTCGGGCCGTGTGGAAGGAGTGGAGCAAGTGAGTGTGGATGCTGGAATTGGAAACAAAAAGGGAAAATGCTGGAAAATCTCAGCATGTCTGGCAACATCTGTAAGAAGAGAAGAGAGCTAACGTTCCGAGTCCAGATCACCCTTTGTCAAAACTGGGCGGAGTGGAGTTGCTCCGATAGAGAATACAAACGGGAACACAGGCTGAATGGTTGTCTGCTGATATAAACAACAGATCGCAAACCTTGAGTCTGCAGTCCCGGCCCAGGGGATAGATTGGGACTTTCTAACTGAGGCTCAAATCCTGTCATGTCCGCTTCCCGTCATTCCTCATTGTGACTTATTTTTATTGAAAGTTATTCAAAATAAAGCAATGAATACAGAGATGATCAACTCATTGCAAATCTCTCACATCAGCGTCACTGAGGGTCTAGTGATCAGGATCGGCGCCGTGACGCGGTTTCGATTCCCAGTCACGGAGTGAATAACTTTTTGTTCAATTCTTCATTTCATGAAAACACGCCTCAGAGCGTCTGTGAAGGGAGCAACATCTAAATCTTTCAGCCGGATGAACTTGCATCTCAGTTGGAAAAGTCAGAGATGTAACACTAACGATAAACTCTGAAGAAGATTCACATGACACGCACAACATACATGTCAGATACACACACAGCACACATGTCAAATCATGTCACTTTCAAGTTCCGTCTTTTAACCTCCTGCTCTCCACCTCAGACATTTCCACATTCATCAAAAATCTCCAACCTCAAACCCCATCCTGTTCCTTAATCCATTGATAATGCTACCCGTACCGCAAGCACTTTGCAGCATTTGGCTCCATAGCTCAGTGCTTGGAGCACTGGTCTTATAAACCAGGAGTCGCGAGTTCAATTCTCACTGGAGCCTGCCGACAAAACTTTGCTAATATGAGCTGTCGGGAAAAGGCAGATCGAATGGGAGGCAAAACAGAGTGCTTTTATGGGTCAAGGGGCAGATTGGGTGCAACTTTGGAAAACAAAAACATATTCTCATTCGTGAAAAAATAGAAAGAGCAGAACATACTTGACGAGCTAAAAAATGTAAATATTGATATTAAGAATAGAATAGATGCGTTTGTACTCGGAATGCATGAAGGTGAAGCAGATAATTGGAAGGGAAATTACATTTTGGTCTTTCTTGCCGGCAGACTGGAGTTCAAGAATAACAAGGTGTTTCTGCTGTTGCATTGGGTTTTGTTGAGACCAGGTTGAATATTCTGTGCAGATGTGATAGTCACATTTAAAAAGGGATATGCTTGCATTGGAAGCGGTAAAGAGAAGTTTCACCAGATTGCTCCCTGGGGTGAGGGAGTTGTCCTGTGATGAAATTCTCTGGAGTATAGAAGAATAAGAGGCGATCTATTTAAACCTACACAGTTCTGATTAGGTTTGACAGGATGGAGACTGAGATATTGTTTTTTCTGCTGGTCAGGAATCTAACCCACTGCGGCACAGATAAGGGGCTGCTCATTTAGTGCGAAGATAAGGAGCAATTACTTCACTCAAAGGGCGAGAATCTTTGGCATTCTCTGTACCTGACAGTTATGTATGCCCCCTCATCGAGCACATTTAACGTTGGGATAAACATGGTTCTGATCTCTTGAAGAATTTAGCGATATGGGGAGCTGGTGGAAAAACAAAGTTGCAGCCCAACATCAGCCATGATGGTATTGAATGGTGGAAATCTCGATGGACCGAGTGGTCTGCTCCTCCTCCTATGATTCATGTTAGAATAAAAACAGAAAGGACTGGAAGTTCTCAGGAGGGCTTGCAACAAATGTCGAGCAAAACAGAGAGTTAAGTTTCCGAATTCAATATGACTCTTTTCAAACCAGTAGCCAAGTGTGAGTTATAACAACTAGCACAAGGTCCAGACTGCGAATTGAATTGGATCCAGGCAGCCTTGAATTTAAACTGCTGCAGGATTTATGTTGGAAAATTGTTCAGGAAAGTGAGCTGCCAACTGAAAGTTTGGAGGTTTGAGAGCACCCCGAGCCAAATAGACTCCCTCTATTTCTGTTTCTACTTATATTCCGACATAGATATTCTTTGTATCCTTCTGCAATAGGGAAATATTGTCCAAACTTTGCCAGTCTTGCTAATATTCGCTAAATTGTCATACAAATCGATCGATGAATATTCATTTCAAATAAAACGAGATACATTAGGTCATGCTGTTGTATATTTCCAACCTATTAGAAATATGGGATTCACAGTAACTGAGAGAAATTGATGCTGTAGTTGCAGATATAGAACTGGAACGCACCATCACACCGAGTGAATCCACTGTCTGTTTAAATGTTGATCAGTGAAAATTTCAATCATCCTCTGCTGTGTAACACACGGCCACTGAGTCAATGAGCAATAGCCAGTCAAAAAAATCCTGTATCAGTCAATCTTTCTCGCAACTTTCAAACATGTTGTTATTCTCTGTACCATTTGCCATTGAGGTATATGAAGAAGTGAACGCAGTTTGTGATGGTAAAAGATGTGTTCATCCCTTCTGGGAAATGAATCACATTGATGCACAGAGGAACACACACCGACACCGAGAGTCACAGAGGGGTGACGAGACACAAACACATGTCACAAACTGGGTTCAGTTTTGTTCCATTTCTGGCTGGGGTTTTGGTGAATTCTCGCTGATGAACAGAAATGAAGGAACGTGGAAGTGAAACAGGAAAAACAGATGGGAATATTTGAAAGATTTTGATTCCATTGAACGAATAATTAATCCTGCTGTCACCTAAAGGAATGAATGCGGAGCAGCGCAGTGGGTGAGGATCAAATCTTCGTGAGAAAACAGCAATTTCAAATCCACCGCCTGAGCCGCTTGGCCACCACTGCAACCGGTGTCAATGTGTTAGTGTTACTCATATTAAATCATTGAATAGTGACAGCAACAAAAGGGAACATTCGGTCCCAGGAGGTCACGCTGCACCTTTCATCCCTCTTTTTTCTTCCTTACAAAATGCCACACGCCGAACAGACAAACAAGCTGCACATTTTGGCAGTGGTGGCATTTAAACCCACAACTTTTGAGATATTGAAGCTTTGATTTAGCAACTAAAACCATTCGGCCCCACTGCTAGTCGAAGCCACGTGCTAACTGTTGCGCAGAGTGATATCTGCAACGGATTAGAATATAATTGGGATTTTGGATGGAATATTTCGCCCCTTAAGCCCCTCACAATATTTTGGAATCATAGCCAAACACTTGTTTTCCATCTGTTACATTTCTGACTTTTCCAGCTCTGATGAAAGATCCAGATGCAAGATTAGCTTTGTTTCTCACTCCACAGACGCTGCCAGATCTGGTTTCATTCAATGAAGGTTTCCTTTTCATGGTGTGAGTTCACACAGCAACACAAACGAATTACTCTCTGGCTGGGGATTGAATCCAGTCCATAGTGATGAAAGTGCCAAATCCAAACCACTGGTCCAGCAGGGAAGCTGACAGTGACTTTCCCAATCAGCGGATCATCGTCATTTTAGCCATTCTCTTCCTTCCCTTCCGTCACACAATAGACAGGTTCCTCATTTTTGAAAAACAATACTCTGCTTCTTACCACATTTGCCACCTGCCATCGAGCCCATGGTCGTGAAAACGATGACTTTGCACCATTGGAATACCCGAGTTCCACCATCACCAGCTCAATGTTGCCTTGTCTATCATTCCTTGTGTCAAATAATACATCCTCCTTTGTTTTCTGTGCCGAACCTCACCTTCTGTCCTTTTTATTGAGTGGCCCCTGACTTAGCAATTAGAAAATGCAGGGGAAACCCATCAGACTAATTAAAATGTGCAAATATATGAATAAAATAACTTTTCCCTCAGTCTGCAATGAAAATGATTTGGAAAAAAAAATCTGCCCAGTTTCATACCGTGGGAGGCGGACGCGATAACTGTCGTAGAATTATTCCTGTAATTGGCTGAACACTTCTCTGGTGTTGAAACGGAAGGTGCCATTTTGCAGGAGAAGTTCGTGGTGCAAGTGGTCTGGCGTGGAAATTAAAATAACAAAAGGATCGTGGGCAAAGCAAATAGCAAAACACGCTGCAACCTGTTGGTCTGATGGTTAGAATTTGAAACTTTCACTGCTGTTTTGATTGCAGGTCAGGAAATGAAGATTTATTGCTCTCCTCCAAGCCGTGAGAACAAATATCAGTTATTTCCCGGCAGAAGGCACAAATGCCAGTCTCGCCTTGTGTCCTGTCCTTTCTCAAGTGAAGACCCTGAGCAAATTCAACAGGAAGCCATATTGTCCTTTCTGGGAGCCAGACGAGCTTAAGGACAGTTTAAATGGAGCCGGCCCTTCACTGCAGCTCATTGTGTTTCTGACTGGAGATGATTTTTGTTTGCTACACATTTCAGGATCATCTGATTCGGTTACGATTTCGTCAGGGCCCATCCCAACTCCACGGGTTTTGATATATTTCAGTATTAATGCAATGGAACGACATGATAAGGGCACTTTCTTGTGTGGTAGCGTGGCCGAGCGGTCTAAGGCGCTGGATTTAGGCTCCAGTCTCTCTCGAGGCGTGGGTTCGAATCCCACCGCTGCCAGAGTTGATGCAAGTTTTTGTCCTTGGAGCTGAAGTCCAACAGCTCAGGTTGAACGTCGGAATCTGAGCGGTGTCGTTTTTGACAGACGCCCTTGCGAGAACAGGATATTGCGCTTGACTAATCGATCGACAGTTCCGACAAAAAAAAAAATTGCCCCTTCGAGTCCTGGGATGTGTCGGTTAGAGAGATTAGCGGGTAAATATGTGGGGGTAGGGCCTGGGTGGGATTGTGGTCGGTGCAGACTGGATGGGCCGAATGGCCTCCTTCCGCACTGTAGGGTTTCTATGATTTCTATGACACGCCACAGCAAAAACACGCACCGACCTCCTCAGAAGACAAGTACGGGACACAGCCCTCAGAGTGCCCTTCCTCCTCCAGTACGTCCCCAGAGGGCAGAAGCCAAGACATCTTCGGAGTGGAGAAGCTATGACATCTTGTTCGGAGCCTTCAGCGTACAATCGATGAAGACGAATATCACGCGAAGGCCATCTCCACGCCCCCACTACTTGCCTTCAAAAAACAGAGCAACCTTAAACAGGCCATTGTTCGCAGAAAACTACCCAGCCTTCAAGAGAACAGCGACCACGACACCACACAACCCTGCCACGGCAACCTCTGTAAGATGTGTTGGATCATCGACCCGGATGCCACCATCACACGTGAGAACAGAATCCACCAGGTAGACGATCCATACACATGCAACTCGGCCAACGTTGTCTCCCTCATACGCTGCAGGAAAGGATATCCCGAAGCATGGTACATCGCCGAGACCATGCAGACGCTACGACAACAGATGAATGGACACCGCTCGACAATCACCCGGTAAGAATATTCCCTTCCTGTCGGGGAACACTTAAGCAGTCAAGGGCATTCAACCACCGATCTTCGGGTAAGCGGTCTCCAAGGCGGCCTTCAAGACGCACGACAACGCAGAATCGCTGAGCAGAAACTGATAGCCAAATTCCATACATGAGAACGGCCTCAACCGGGACCTTGCGGTCATGTCACACGACTTGTAACCCCCACCATTTGACCTGGTCTTGCAATATCCTACCAACTGGCCTGGCGTGAGCCAATTCACACCGCTTTAACCTGTCATTGTCCCCCTCTCCACTCGCATTGTCTGTACCTGTAAAGACTTGATTCGCTGTTAAGACACGCATTCCAACCATTATCTTGCAATTGAGTCTGTGTCTTTCTATGCCCTGTTTCTAAACCCAACTCTCCACTCACCTGATGAAGGAGCAGTACTCCGAAAGCTCGTGCGACCACGTAAACTGATTGGACTTGAACCTAGTGTTGCGAGACTTCTTACTGTGAGGGAGATCAACAATGATTTTACTGAATCACGGAACAGGCCCTAATGAAGGAGCAAATGGTTCATTGCAACACCTCTTCCCTATTCTCTGATGTTCTTCTGTTCAGCTCATTGTTCTGAGAATAGATTCAAATTGTTCCTGCTCCTCTCTCTGACGTCATGAATTGAAGAATGAAGACACTCGGAGCTGATTGGGTGAAATATAGGATAAAGGAGCTGTGAGCTGATTGGGTGTCTCCTGCTGGATAGGAATGAACCTCTCACCATTGGGGCCGGATATTACTCAACATTTTCTGAACTTTGAGCTAAAACAATTGAGCTTTAACTCATTGAGTTCCCTTGGGCATTTACTGGAGGAACGCTTTTTAATTTGGAATTACAAGATGAGTTGATACATCAGGTTGAAAGTAACGAGTGTTTTCTTGTATTAAGTGGCATGGGGGGTTCTGAATCTAACCATGCCGACCAGCACGAACACAGTGCAGTTGAGCATTGTAGTCAGGCCGATTGGGGGCGATGTGCTGTCATTTGTTTCTGTAGTGCAGTGCTTGTAAAGGACCCGGGTCCGAAACCGGGCAGAAGAAAACATTAAGATGTTTCATGTCGGGTGAGAGAAATCTGAATTAATTCAGTTTGTTGCTGAACATTATCCGAGTCTCGATTCATGTTATCTTTGCTTGACGTCGGCCTCAAATGCTTCCTGTAAAATAAATGCTGAATATTTTGACGCACTGACAGGAAAGAAACGTTTCTATTTTGACAACATGCGCATATTAGCATTTCGTTCAGTCTACAACAGAATTTAATGGGTTAATAGGTGCAGACTAACAGAGTTAATCACCATCTGAAACATACCTAATCGTAGTGTGTGCTCAAAAAGACAGATACAAGTGAAACGATAAGTGAGCACTGTCAGCTGTTCCTGTAGTGTAGTGGTTATCACGGTCGCCTCACACACGACAAATCCCCAGTTCGAAACGGGTAGAAATGCTGTTGGATCGTTCGCGTTAAGCGTGAGCGGAGTCTGCACGATGTAGGTTCGTTGCTCAACGTCATGCGAATCCGATATAATCTTATATGGTCATGTTATATGGGCTTTGACGTCGGCCTCAAATGCATTTACGAAAATCGGAACTGATGCATTTTAGGACGCAGGGAATGAAAAACTCTATTGTTTGTTCATATATTCGCAACTCGTGCAGTCCACAAATGAATTCAATGGGTTTTTGGTGCAGACTAACATAGTTAATCAACATCTGAAACATATCAAATTGTATTGTGTGCTCATAAAGAGAGACACAATTGAAATTGGAACTGAATTGGAGTAAATGGCGCGCATTTCGCAGAAGCACGTTTTTAAAATTGCTCTTCACAATAAAGAAATAGCTAAAACCACTCAGACCCATGTGGAAATCGAGATTCAGTGCGGACCTCCTGGACTTCCGATAGATGAACGTGATTTAGGCGCCAGAATACTTCACAAACAGAATAGCGGGGATTCAAGTATATTTTAAAGGATGAATGTTGTCAATCTCAAATAAGCACCATGGCATGTGCATTACGCAGTGACTCTATTTATTTTGTTGGTCAGTCACGTTTGCAAGAAAATGTTGTATATTTCAGAGGTATCCAATTCAGAATGAGGACATCTGTGTTAAATAAACGTACTGAAATTAAATATTGAATAACTACAAATATTTGATATAACTGTTTGAAATTATTTGACGGGAGATGAGAATGATGTATTAATGATTGAGCGGAATTCGTTGCCGCCTGAGACATTTGCCAGACGAAGTTCAAGATAAGTTGAGACATCAGGTTGAAAAATCGGATTTGTTCTTCTATTAAGTGACATGGACCCTCAATTTGACCATGACAACCTGCAGCAACACAATGTAGTTCAACATTGTAGTCAGGCCAATTGGCGGCGTGGCGCATTCTCTTGTTTCTATAGTGTAGTGGTTATCACATTGGCCGAACACGTGAAAGATCACCGCTTCAGAACCGGGCAGAACATTCATCAGCTTTCCCATGTCGGGTGAGGGAAGTCTGTATGATTTCAGATCGTTGCTGGACATGATCCAAATCTCGATGTTACAGCCATCTTATCTTTGCTCTGAGCTCGGCCCCAAATGTTTTCTGCAAAATATGAAATGCTGATTCTTTTGACGCACTGACAGGAAATTTTCAATTTTGACAACCTGCACATATTAGCATCTCTTTCAGCCTATAACAGAATTTAATGGGTTTATAGGTGCAGACTAACATAGTTAATTACCATCTGAAACATGTCTAAAAGCAGTGTGCGCTCAAAAAGACAGACACAAGACATAGTGCAAGCGAACTAGAGGAAATGACGCACGTGTCCTACAGCTTTTTTTTGAAATCGTTCTTCATAACAAAGTAATAGGAAAAATCACTCAGCCAGATGAGGAAATCGAGACTCAGTGCGGATCTATTGGACTTTCCTAAAGATGGCCAGAATTTATGCGCCTGAATGTTTCACACCCATAATTAAAAGGCTCAAGTGCAACTAACAGATATCTTTTCAATCTCTTCCATTTAAATGTAGTTGATTTTATTTAACATCAGACTATGTTCAAGGTCAAAATTGCGATCTGCATTGCCCGGAGACTCGCTTCCTTCTGTTGGTCAGTTATGTTTGCAATTCATGATATTCAATTTCAGAGATATTCAAATCATAAAGAAGATCTATGTGTTAAATAACGTCCTGATATTAAATATTGGATAATGAAATACATACTGAGTACAATTGTAAAATGAGCTTTGACGAATGTCATCTGGGCACGAAACGTCAGCTCTTTCTTCTCCTTACAGATGCTGCCAGACCTTGCGAGATTTTCCAGCATTTTCTCTTTTGGTTTCAGATTCCAGCATCCGCGGTAAATTGTTTTTATTACTGAGTACAATTGGTTGAGATTATTCGAAGCAAGATGAGTATGATGCATTAATGCATGAGCAGAAATCATTGCTCCCTCAGATATTTTCCAGACGAACGCTTCTAAGGTTTGAAGTTCAAGATAAATTGAGCAATCAGATTGAAAGTAACGGCTATCTTCCTGAAACATGGGGGGCGTGGGGGGGGGGGGGGTGGAGGGCGGGGGCGTGGGGCGGAAGGGGGGCGGAGGAGATGGGGGGCTCTCTGTCTAACCATTTGAACGTGCAGCACCATAGCGCAGTTGAACATTGCAGACAGGCCGATTTGCTATCGGCTAGATCAGCTGTTTCTGTAGTGTAGTGGTTATCAGGTTCACCTGACACGTGATAAGTCCCTGGTTCAAAACCAAGCAAAAACGTTCATTAAGCTTTCTCATTAAGGGTGAGGGAAATCTGTATCATTTCCGTTCGTTGGTCAACATTATCCGAATCTCGAGATTACAGCCACCTTACCTTTGCTCTGACCTCGGCCTCAAATGTTTTCTGTAAAATAAGGGATGCTGATATTTCTTTGACGCACTGACAGGAAAGAAACGTTTCGATTTTGACACCGTGCACATATTCGCATCTCGTCGTGCAGTGGTTGTCATGTTTGACTCACACGCGAAAGTTCCCGCTTCAAGACCAGGGAGAAATATTTCCAAATAGTTTTATTTCAAAATGATTCAGATTTCAGAATTATTCTCGTTTCTCACGAAACATTCATTGAGCTGTTGAGTTTTTGCGGGATTTAAGACGGGAAACACTCAGTAAAGATATTAAATGGAAGGTCTGTGATAGAAAGCGTCACAGGATGGATTAACTGACACAAAGAATGATGGACAAGGGCAACATTGGCTGCTTCTCATTATATTTGAACTTTTGCTGCTTTCCTGGGTGAACTCCAGCTCCCCATTCATCTGGCAATGTCACCGCTCAAACTGAATCTTTCTCCATCCCGCTTTGTTAATCTCACTGTTCCTGCTTTCTGAATGAAAACTGCTTGCAATTAGTCGAAGACAAATAGTTTACTGGTGAATTCAGTGAGAAGTTTTCTTGTCACTTAGCCCGAGTTTTTGTCCAGAAATGAATGATATTTCTGTCAGTGGAAACGGTTCAACCTGACAATTACCACCCAGATTTGCCTTGTATCACCATTTCCATCATCAGCACTTTGCGTCCGATCAATGTCCTTCACTATCTGTGTTTGTTCTTGACCTGTTGTCCACGTGACATTTCCAATTCGGAAACAAAACTGCAAATCTCACTCCACTGATTCTGGCAGAGCTGCTTTGGACCAGGAAGTATTGCTGGTTTGTTTGTAAAAAATATTAAATCTTAATATATCGATGGCAGTCTGTAACCCTGAAAGTGCCGAACCCCTAACCACGAGGCCACCAGGATCTCATTTGCCCGATTCTCCCAGATACTGATTACAGGAATGTACACAGCGCCCAATTATCCACAGCCACACTATCCTTCCTTTCTGTCCCGATATGAAATTGTTCACATTTTCACACTGGTGTGACGAAGGCAGAGCTGTGATAAGCTGATGTTGTTCAGCATTTTTACCACAATAAGGTTTCCATCAGTTCGATGCTAACATTGCTCTGTGAATGTGGTGAGCACAGTAAGAGTTTTAACAACACCAGGTTAAAGTCCAACAGGTTTATTTGGTAGCAAATACCATTAGCTTTCGGAGCGCTGCTCCTTCGTCAGATGGAGTGGAAATGTCTTACTGTGTTCACCCCAGTCCAACGCCGGCATCTCCACATAATGTGGTGAGCGACAGTGAAATGTATTGCAGTTGAAGGTAGAGTACACATTTTGACAGGAGGAAAAGGTAAGGGAAATGTGGGTAATTGACGGGCTTGTGGAATGGGGCTGATATTTCTGCCTGCTGTTCAAATTGGTACAGGCATTGAACGACCACTTTCAGATGCTGTCGCCCGCTGTGTTCCGTGGTGTAATGGTGAGCACTCTGGACTGTGAATCCAGCTACCCGAGTTCACATTTCGTTGGAACCTCTCTTTTTGTTTGCCAATGCTGATGATTGATTTGCTGAAGGACATTTCGTTTAGTTTTCTCACGAAGTTCGAATTGAGAGGACAATTTGTCAGCCAGTTCAACAGCTATTACAATGTACATTGCTGAGCCCCTGGCGTCAGATACCTGCAACACCAGCATTTGTTTTTCATCTTTTCGCTACTCTTTAACCCCTAAGTTGAAAGAAAGGAGAAGTTGGTTTCATACAATAACAATTATTGGCAGTTATTGAGCATGTGTGTTTGTGTGTGTGTTTCTGATTTGAGAGAAAGGCCTAGTGTCTGAGGTCAGCGTGCTGTCGGTTGCATGGTGTAACTGTTAGCACTCTGGACTCTCGCATTCAAACTCTTTCTAAGCTTGTGACATAACTGAGTGACTGACACCTGTGGATGGACCTCATGCCCACTGTGGCTCCCCTGCCTCTCAACGCTTTGTATTCTTGAGCAGTCGTCCTCTGGTGCTGAAGCAATGACGCCAAGAGAGTCATTCGGTGCATTGGGCGCAAGTGCGGTGGAATTTGTTGAAGTTTCCTCAGTGTTTAGATGTGCACTGACTGAGAATTTTAAATAAAATGCCAACAGCAAACCCATCAGCGGCTTAAGCAAAGCAACGCAAGTCTCTGCCGCTATTTGAACTCGAATCGCTGGATTCCGAGTCCAGAGTACTCAGCGTCACATCACAGATCCCAGAACAGAGTGACCACCAAAATGGTCCCTCGAAGAATTTGACCTATTTCATTCAATGTGACAGCAACAGCAAGTGCGACAACAACGTGTCGTTATTCGCCACCATTGATAGGAGCGAAGCTCAGAAGACATAATCCCCCAATCTACAGCAAATCATTTCCTTTGCAAGCGTTGGACTGGGGTATTTTTATTCACAAACACGACATAAACAGACAGAGACGCAATTGCAAGATAATGGTTGGAATGTGAATCTTTAGAGGTAATCAAGCCCTTACAGGTGCAGACAATTTTCTTTTTCATCTTTTCGCTGCACTTTAACGCTCTGTCGAAAGAAAGGTGCAGTTGCTGTCAAAGAACAACAACCCTTCGACTGGATCCTGACTATTATTGAGCAAGAATGTAGATGTGTGAGATCTGGGTGAAATGCCTCCTGCCTTCGACGGACGTCCTGTTGGTTCTGTGATGTAACGGTGAGCATGCTGGACTGTGTATACAAAAATGAGAGTTTGAATCTCGGTGGAATGAGTATTCTCATCGGACCAACTCTTGCTTAACTTGGGAAGATGACTCAGTGAATGGTATCGGTAGGGGAACCGTTTTCTGCCACGGTGGCACAGTGGTTAGCACTGCTGCCTCACAGTGCCAGGGACGGGGGTTTAGTTCTGTGAGGCTTCGGGTGACTGTGTGGAATTTGCACTATCGCCCCATGTCTGCAATGCTTCATCGAGATCTGAACTCGGACTACTGCATTCAGAGACCAGAGTGCTCAACATCACGCTGCAGAACCAGGAACACAGCCGCGAGCTGCAAATGGTCACTCAAGGACTGCGACCTCTTTCATTCAATGTGGCAGCAACTGCAAGTGGGTCGAATGCGTTGAGCGACGATTTGCAGCTGGCTGCTGTATTCTGGGTTCTCTGGTCTAATGGTGAGCATTTGAATCCAACCAGCCGAGTTCAAATGTAGGCCGATCCTTGCTCTCCTTTGCCGTTGCTGGGGATTGATTTTTTGAAGAACCTTTTGTTTAAATTTCCCACAAAGCAGGAATAGGGAGAGGAATTTTTCAGCCAGTTCAGCTTCTTTTACAATGCACATTGCTGAGCTTCTGGCGACAGACGCTTGAAGCAGCAAGGTGAAGGGGGGGAGGTTTAACACAGATATCAGAAGGACATATTTCACACAGAGGGTCGTGGGGGCCTGGAATGTGTTGCCGGGCAAGGTGGTGGAGGCGGACATACTGGGAACGTTTAAGACTTATCTAGACAGCTATATGAACGGAGTGGGAATGGAGGGATACAAAAGAGTGGTCTAGTTTGGACCAGGGAGCGGCGCGGGCTAATTGTTCCTTGTTTCTCGTGGAAGTGGAAATGACTAGGGTTGGGAAGCATTTTCCGATCAGGGCCATTGTGATCTCCTGGACTCGTTTCGATCGCCTCAGGGGGTCGGAGAGGAATTTCCCAGATTTTTTTTCCCCATATTGGCCCTGGGGTTTTTCACTCTGGGTTTTCGCCTCTCCCTGGAGATCACATGGTCTGGAATGGGGGGGTGGGGGTGAGTTAATAGGTTGTAATGAACAAAGCATCGTAGCTGTGGGGGACAGCTCGGTGGATAGGATATTGGTATGTAGATAGGCTGGAAAATTGGGCGGGGATCCTGGATTCAGGATTCAATCCTGGACCGGGGAGCGGCGCGGGCTTGGAGGGCCGAAGGGCCTGTTCCTGTGCTGTATTGTTCTTTGTTCTTTGTTCAATGTCCTTTTCATTTTTGCCGCTCTTTAACTCCTCTTCTGAAAGAAAGGAGCGGTTGGTGTAACACAACAACAACTATTCGACGGGAAACTGGCAATTATTGAGCAATTCTGGGTGTGTGCGTGTGTGTGTGTGTGTGTGTGTGTGTGTATTTTGGGAGAAAGGCTTAGTGTCTTTGGTCAGAGTGCTGTCGGTTCCATGGGGTAACACTTACCACTCTAGACTCTCTCCGTCCCACTTTCTGTTGAAATTGGAACAGATGAGTGACTGAATGTCACCCGGAGGTTGACCCCCTTCAAAATATATATTGACTTAGTAACGTCTTTTGAAATGAATAAGCCTCATTTTGTTTCATTTTATGTCAATCAGGGTGACACACCTTACTATTCAAAACCTCAACCCCTCAACTATTTGAGCAGGTAAGGTTCAGTCGAAGAAAACTGATCCACATTGAACCAAACATTGTTACTGGAGTTGTTGCAAATCGCAACTCAAAATAGACCATGTTGGCAACACTCAGCAGGTCAAACAGCGTCTATTGAGAGAGGAACAGAGTGAATGTATAGGGTCGCTGACCTTTTAACCAACTTGGAGAATTTAGAGATTTAATGTTTTACTAACAAATACAAAATAAAGGGAAATAGAGAGCGAAAGGACGAAAAGTCAAACGTCCTTGTGATAGGATGTAAGGCTGGAGTGATTAGATGACAATGGGGATTGTTGTTTCCATTGACACAATCTCCCAGGTCTGGGTTCCAAATTCGAGCAAAATGAGAAGAAACCTTCTCGCTGAATTAAGCACTAAACACTTCGACTGCCAGGGAAGCAAAGATAACTCAGAAAGCAGTAACTGTGAGATCAACAAAGCGGGATGGAGTAAGACTCAGTTTGAGCGGTGGCAGTGCCGGAGGAATGATGAGCTGGCGTTTACCCAGGAATGGGGCAAGTTTTAAAATAAGAACGCCCGACGTGGGACTCGACCGTGAGATTATGAGTCTCATGCTCTACCGACTGAGCTAGCCGGGCACATGTGGGCCCCAGCACTCCATATCCAAAAATGTGTGGAGGCAAATAAAGCGTTTCCATCTGGTGTCTCAGCTTGTTCTGATTACAAAGTTTATAATTATTCAATCTACGGAATCCCTGAGGTTACAATGCATTCCTCTCAATCATCAATAACTTCATTCACATCTTCCACTTCTTAGCTTCACCTCTTTTCAAACATTGCACAAACACTCTTATATTTTTCACCTGAATATTTTTTGAACTGAATATTCCAACCACTTGGGAAAAGAGCGTTTCAGTGTGTCCAAAGTCAAACTGTCTCGCCATTGTCAGACTTTCCAATCCGTCACCTCTCATTATTCTAATCTACAGAGCAAACAGATTCATTCCACTGAATCTCTCCTCCCAGGACAACCTCGTCATCACAGAAATCAATTCAGTGAACCTTGATTGAACACAGACAACGAAAGAATAAAGGGAATAGAGAGCAAAAGGGGGAACAGTGATTGATGAACTGACGGAGAGACAGAGAGTAAAAGAGCCTGAGACAGGTATACAGCAACAAAAAAGACACGGAGAGGGACAGAGAGTGCGGCAGAATCGACTAAACACAAAGCAGCTGTCTGAAACCAGAAGAATGCGGTCCTCCGAGTTGGTGAATAAGGATTAAGTGAATGTCCGAAAGCATAGTCACCTTTTGAAAATGTCTTGATTCTTTGTGAGTGTGTAGTGCTGACAGAATCCCTGCATTGTCTGCTCAGGTTCTCAAATCATACCCCATGTAAACCAATCCTGCCATGTGCACGGGAAATAAACTAACAAAATCCTCCTCTTGTCCAATGCGAAACGACAGCTTAATGAGGGCTTACCCAGAATTTGAAATGGGACCTCACGCAGGCTTGCGGATTTTAGCACCCAAAGCGAGAATCATACCCCTAGGCGAAATAGCAATCGTGATAAATGCAAGTCAGCTAAATGTATTTTCACTGCCACCCAAAGCGGATCATACACCTGCACTGAACGGTGATAATGCTGGAAAAATCTCAGGAAGTAATACAGAGTGTGCACAGGAAACAAAGCTCATCTTTGAATCCCAAGGCTTTTCATTAACATTGGGAATGGTTAGAAATGTAGGAAGTTTAAAACAAGTGAAATCCAGCAGGGAGGAAACATATCTGAGCTGTTCGAATTCTGCCGAAAGGACCACAACTTAAATTGAATTTGGCAGCGGTGGGATTCAGACTCAAACTCACACCGCCTCAGAAACTGAAGCCTTAATCCAGCGCCTTAGACCGTTCGGCTACGGGAGCAGAAAAATAATCATTCTAATCCTGCAATTTACTGATATTGTTACTGAAATACATTGGAAGCAACTGAGTTGGGAACGGCCGTCAGGAGCCTGCACCTTCACTGAGTCAACTCATCCTGAACTGTTCAACAAACAGAAATCATCTCCAGTCAGAAACACAATGAGCTGCAATAAAGGCCCAGCACCATTTAAATTGTCCTTAGCCTCGCCTGTTTCCCAAACTCCTGACAGAAATGACAAAAAAACTTCCTGTTGGAAGTCTTCACTTCCGGACACGAGGCGAGATTGTGTTTGATATGTTCCACCAGGCAATAACTGACATCTGTTTTCACGGTTTGGATGCGAGCAATAGATCTTCATTTACTGACCTGCAATCAAAACATCAGTGAAAATGACAATCTCTAACCCCCAGAGCAGCAGTTTACTGTGTGTTTTAGAATTTGCTTTATCCACGCTACCTTTGTTATTTTTATTTTCACACTTTCACCACAAACAAGTTTTTCCTGCAAAATGGCACATTCTGCTTCAACACAGTGATGTGTTCAGCCAATGAAAACACACAGCAATCAATCCACTGCAGTTAACACTTTCGCTTCCGACGGTTCAGAACTGGACAGAAACATTTCCAAATGTTTTTCAATGCAGAGGGAAAGATTTCATATTTCGCTGACAGTGTAATCGGTAAAAATCTGACCAATCATAATCCAGATTTTCCCTTGCATCACCATCTCTATTGCGCGTGCTTTGCAGACCATCACTGCCCTTCTCTTTCTGTGTTTGTTCTTGAAGTGTTGCACATGTGACATTTCCAGCTCTGATGTAAACTTACAATCCTCACTCGGCTGATTCTAGTAGATCTGCTTTCGATCAAAGAGTAAATCACCTTATTTTTAATCGTTTGCTGAGAATATTTTCTTCTTGAGCGAGAGTTGAAACCAAATATCACTGGGAGAGTGCTAAACACAAACCAGTGGACTACCAGGGTAACTGGTGAACTGAGGTTTTCGAAT
Source organism: Mustelus asterias (assembly GCF_964213995.1). Lineage (NCBI taxonomy): Eukaryota > Metazoa > Chordata > Chondrichthyes > Carcharhiniformes > Triakidae > Mustelus > Mustelus asterias. Next base: position 170,159 of record NW_027590156.1, read on the forward strand.
TATATCCCTTTGCTTATTATTTTCATCCCTGATCGTTTTCACTCGAGACAAGTTTCTCCTTCAAAGTGTCCTGTTTGTATGGAACATAGGTACTTCCTTCAGCCAGTGGGGACACCAATTAAGTTCGCTGGGACAACAAATTGACAGTGAGTGAAATCGTCCCACCAGATGCTGAAGTGATCGAGGTATATAAAATTTTAAAAGAATTGATAGAATAAATGTAGACCAAATGTTGCATCTTTTCGGGCAATCGAGAAGAAGAGGTCACATGTATATCAAAGCAAGATACTGTGCATGCTGGAGTCTGAACCCCCCCCCCCCCCAGAAAAAGCTGGAAAATCTCAGCTGGTCTGACAGCCTCTGTGGGGAAAGGATAGAGCCAGTATTTCGAGTCGAGATGTCATTTTGTCAGAGCTAGCGTCACATATATAGGTTGAGAGGCGGTGGACGTAAAACTGAGATGTTGAGTAACCACGTATTGCTGACAGTCGTGGATTTGTGGAATTTGCTGCCCCATAGCATGGTGAATTCTGATTCTTTAAACGTTTTCAAGAAAGAGAACAGGTGGGGACGTGGATTTGTGACCAGGGAGAGATCAGCCATGAACTGATTGAATGCCGGAGCAGGCTCGAAGAGCTGTATTTGCCTACTTCTGATCTTAGTTCCTATGTTCTTAAGTGTAATTGTCAATTTTCAAAACCCACAACCACATCAATGTGACAGGTGTGCAATCTATGTACAGCACATCCACAGGTTCCCCTTTAGCCCTTGAGTCCTGTGAAGAACTTTGGACAGCCTTAATCTGTGGTGTAAACACTTTGTGATTTTTTTTCTTCTCCCATTTAATCTCTCCTGACTTCCACCTCATCAGCTGTTGTTATGTTTCGTCCCTCCTGGATATCACTTGTTTAAAACGTCGGACATTTCTAACCATTTCCAGTTGAAACTAAACGTCATGGAGGTGAAAAATTGAACTTTCTTTCCCTATGCACAGAAGAGTCCTGACTTCCTGCGTTTTTTCAGCACTTTCACTTTCACTGCAGATGTCTGATCAGATTTTGATGGCAATGGGAATGTAATGCCGAAACTGCTTTCCTCACGGTGGCTCGTAGGTCTGGGGGTACGATTCTGGCTTTGGGTATTAAGATCCACAAAGTCGCAAGAGGTCCCGAACAAGTCTTCATTTAGCTATTGTTTGCGTTAGGGTTTGTGAACGAACCGTTGGGTTTGTTAACTTATTTCGCGTGCACACAGCAGGATTGGTTTATATGGGGTTTGGTTTGAGAATCCGAGCACACGCTGCAGGGATTCTATCAACATAACATGCTCACAAATAAATCAAGACATCTTCAAAAGATGCTTGTGGATATTCACTTTATCTCGATTCGCCAATTCAGAGGAACCCATGCCTGTGGGTTCAGAAAGATGATGTATGTATAGCCATGATGTGGAGATGTGACGTTGAACAGGTGTGGGCACATTAGCGATCTCAGAACACCAAGTTAAAGTCCAATAGGGTTGTTTTTGTTATCACAATTTTTCAGAGCGCTGCGCCTTCATCAAGTAAGTGATATGTATTGGGGTATCACGGTGGCAGAGTGGTTATCACTGCTGCTTCAGGGACCTGCATTCGATTCCCCGCGAGGGTAACTGTCTGTTTGGAGTTCGCAAATTCTCCCCATGTCTGCGTGTGTTATTTCTGGGTGATCCAGTTTCCTTCCACAGTCACAAGATTTGCTGGTTAGGTGCATTGGCCATGCTAAATTTCCCCTTAGAGTCTGGTAAATGCATGGGGTTATGGGGATAGTGTCTATGCGGGACTTTGGTCGATGCAGACTCGATGGACCGAATGGCGTCCTTCTGCAATGCAGGAATTCTACAGGACTATTCATGGATTGTTGATGTCTGCTCTGCCTCTTTTTGTCACTCCATTACCGTATCAGTTTCTTTCAGTCTCTGTCTGTGCATCTATCATTGTTTGCTCTTTGCTCCTTCTATTCTCTCGCTGTATGTGTGTAACCAAGGTCCTCTGGATTGATTTCTATGATGAGGCTGTTGGATGAATATGTTCCCTCTGTAGTTTAGAATGAGATGTGATCACAATGAAAAGTCTGAAACTGGGAGACAGTTTGACAGTATACATGCTGTGTGGCTTCACGCGCTGACTGGAGTATTTCGAACAAGAATATTAAGTTGACATAGAGTCATAGAGGTTTACAGCATCAAAACAGGCCCTTCGGCACAACTTGTCCATGCCGCCCGACAGATGTAAGAGGAGTTTGCAATGTTTGGAAGGACATGAATCTAAGACGTGAAAGATGACAATGATGTTAATGATTATTGAGAGGAATGCATTGTAACTTTCAGGATTCTGTAGGTCGATTCATTGTAAACTTTGTAATCAGAACAAGCTGAATGGAAAAAGAAACACATATTTGTTTTGGAATCTGGAACATCAGCGTCTCAATGTGCCCGGCTAGCTCAGTTGTTCAAGCATGAAACTCTTAATCCCAGGGTCATGGGTTCGAGCCACACGTTGGGCGCAGCTGTGTTTAAACTTTGCCCTTTTCCTGAGTGAACGACAGTTTTCCATTCCTCTGGTGCTGTCACCGCTCAAACTGAGTCTTTCTCCATCCCACTGTTAATCTTAAAGTTAATGGTTTATGAGTGAGATCTGCCTCATCTTCACTGGAAGGCGAGGAGTTTCGTGCATAATTCAGCGAGAAGTTTTCTTCTCATTTAGAGTGAGATTTGCATCCAGATCTGGGAGATTGCGTCAGTGTAGACATTAATCTTCCCCATTGTCATTCCATCACTATTGCCTTACATCCCATCACGAGACAGTTTGTTCATTCGTCCTCGCCCTTTCTAGTTTCCTTCACTTTGTATTTGTTTGTAAATCGTTAAATCTCTAAATTCTTCCAGTTTGGGGAAAAGGTCAGCGACCTGAAACAATCATTCCGTTTCCCTCTCCATAGACGCTGTTTGGCCTGGTTTGTATGTTGAACATTTTCTGCTATGACGTGGGAGTTGCAGCAACTGCAGTATGTTGTTTTTGGGTCACAGTAGATCGAAGAACAAAGAACAGGACAGCACAGGAAACAGGCCCTTCGGCCTTCCAAGCCTGTGCCGCTCATTGGTCCAACTAGACCATTCGTTTGTATCCCTCCATTCCCAGACTGCTCATGTGACCATCCAGGTAAGTCTTAAACGATGTCAGCGTGTCTGCCTCCACCGCCCTACTTGGCAGCGCATTCCAGGCCCCCACCACTCTCTGTGTAAAAAACGTCCCTCTGATAATGAGTTATACCTCGTCCCTCTCACCTTGAGCCCATGACCCCTCGTGATCGTCACCTCCGACCTGGGAAAAAGCTTCCCACTGTTCACCCTATCTATACCCTTCATAATTTTGTGCACCTCTATTAGGTCTCCCCTCATGCTCCGTCTTTCCAGGGAGAACAACCCCAGTTTACCCACTCTCTCCTCATAGCTAAGACCCTCCACACCAGGCAACATCCTAGTAAACCTTCTCTGCACCCTCTCTAAAGCCTCCACGTCCTTCTGGTAGTGCGGCGACCAGAACTGGACGCAGTACTCCAATTGTGGCCTAACCAGCGTTCTATACAGACGCAACATCAGACTCCAGCTTTTATACTCTATACCCCGTCCTATAAACGCAAACATACCATATGCCTTCTTCACCACCTTCTCCACCTGTGCTGCTGCCTTCAAGGATTTGTGGACTTGCACACCTAGGTCCCTCTGTGTTTCTATACTCTTGATGGCTCTGCCATTTATTGTATAACTCCCCCCTACATTAAATCTTCCAAAATGCATCACTTCGCATTTACCTGGATTAAATTCCATCTGCCATTTCTCCGCCCAATTTTCCAGCCTATCTATATCCTGCTGTATTGTCCGACAATGTTCATCACTATCCGCAAGTCCAGCCACCTTCGTGTCATCCGCAAACTTGCTGATAACACCAGTTACCCCTTCTTCCAAATCATTTATATACATCACAAATAGCAGAGTTTTCTCTGACTGAACCTTACCTGTTTAAGTAGTTAAAGTGCCGAAGTTTTAAATAATAAGACACCAGGATACGTCACCCTGTTTGATATGAAATGAAACAAAATGAGAGTAAATCATTTCATAAAATGTTGCTAATGCAAAATATATTTCATTGCCAAGGCCAGTATTTGTTGGCCATCCCTCTTGCCCCTTCAACTGAATATTTTGCTGGGCCATTTCATAGGATATTTAACAGTCATAGATTCATAGAATCATACAGGTTTAAAATGTGGAAACAGGCCCTTCGGCCTAGCATGTCCATGCCACCCTTTTTTAATGATTAAGCTAGTCCCAATTGCCCACGCTTGGACATAGCCATCTTATCCAAGTAACCGCCTAAACGCGTTTTAAAAAGCAAAATTGTACCTTTCTCTACTACTACCTCCGGCAGCTTGTTCCAGACACTCACCATCCTCTGTGTGACAAAATGCCCATCTGCACTCCTTTGTATCTCTCCCCTCTCACCTTAAATCTACGCTCTCTAGTTTTAGACTCCGCTACCTTTGGAAACATACACTGACTATCTAGCTGATCTATGCCCTTCAATATTTTACAGACCTCGAAGATCACCCCGAAGCATCCTCCGCTCCAGAGAAAAACGTCCCAGTCGATCCAGCCCCTCCTTGTAACTCAAACCATCAAGTCCCGGTAGCATCCTCGTAAATCTTTTCTGCACTGTTTCTAGTTCAATAATATCCTTTCTATGATAGGGTGACCGGGACTGTACTCAATATTCCAAGTGTGGCCTTACTTGTCTTGTGCAACTTCAAGAAGACGTCCCAACTCCTGAATTCAATGTTCCGACCAATGAAACCAAGCATACCGAATACCCACTTCACCAATCTGTCCGCCTGTGACTCCACTTTCAATGAGATATACCCCTGGATCTCTTTGTTCTGTAACTCTCCCCAACGCCCCACCATTAACTGAGTAAGTCCTGCCGTGGTTCGATCTACCAAAATGCATCACCTCACATTTATCTGAAGTAAATTCTATCTGCCATTCGTCAGGCCACTGGCCCAATTGATCAAGATCCCGTTGCAGTCCTTGATACCCTTCATTACAGTCCACTATGCCACCTATCTAGATGTCACCTGCAAACTTACAAACTATGCCTCCTAAATTCTCATCCAAATCACTAATTTAAATGACAAAAACGGTGGACCCAACACCGATCCCTGAGACAAACCGCTGGTCACAGGCCTCCGGGTTTGGAAAACAACCCTCGACAACCACCCTTTGTGTTCACCCTCCAGTCTTCAGGCGCCTCACTATGGCTGGCCATGATTCAAATATCTTTGCAAGGAGAAAGTCAATTTCCTCTTTCGCCCCCCACAACGTCCTGTTATACACTTCATCAGGTCCCTGGGATGTATCTAGCTTGATGCACTTTAAGACATCCAGCACCTCCTTCTCTGTTGCACGCCTCAAGACATCACTATTTATTTCCCTAAGTTCCCGAACATTTTTTGCCTTTTACAACACTAAATACCGATAAGAAATATTCATTTATCATTTCACCCTTCTCTTGTGGATCCGCACATAAATTACCTTGTTGATTGTTAATAGGTCCTACTCTCCCCTAGTTACTCTTTTACCCTTCATACATTTGTAGAAACTCTTTTGATTCTGCTTTGCCTTATCTGCCAAAGCATTCTCGTGTCCTCTTTTTGCTCTCCTGAATCCTCTTATCTCTGCTTCTACACCCTCTATATTCTTCAAGGATCCATTTGATCCCAGCTGCCGGTGTATGACATATCTCATTCTTCTTCTTGACCAGGGCCTCAATATCGCCAGTTATCCAGCATTCCCTCGTTCTACGTGCCTTGCCCTTCACGCTAAGAGGAATGTGCTTATCCTGATACCTGGTTAACAGACTGTTGAAAGCCTCCCACTTACCAGACGCCTCTTTGCCTGCCAGCTAATTCCCCACTTAACTTTTGAAAGTTCCTGTCTGATAACATTAATATTGGCCTTGCCCCAATTTAGAATTTTAACTTTTGGGCCAGACCTATTGTTCTCCATAGCTATCTTAAAACTAATGGAATTATGGTCACTCGTCCCAAAGTGACCCCTAACTCTCCTTGTGTCACCTGCTCTTCCTTTTTTCCCAAGAGACGGTCAAGTTTCTCCCCCTCTCTAGTCGGAACATTCACATACTGAATGAGAAGTTCCTCCTGAATAAACTCGAAATGAAGGCAACATCGCCAAATTTGCAGATGACTCAAAAATAGGCGGGACAGTAAGTTGCAAGGAGGAAATAAGAAACTTACTAATGAAAAAAGTAGGTTAGGAGAGTGGGCGAAAATGTGGCAGCTGGAGTTTAAGGTGAATAAGTGTGAAATCATGCATTTTGGTCAGAAAAATGGGAAGACGACTTACTATCTAAATGGAGAGAGACTTTGGGATACTCCGGTGCAGAGGGATCTGGGTGTCTTCCTTCATGAGTCACAGGAATCTGCCATGCAGACAGCAGACAAATAAAGCGAGAGGAATGTTGGCAGTTGTAGCTAAAGGCATAGAATATAAAGACAAGGAAGTATTGCTGCAAATACACAAGGTATTGGTGAGGCTGCGCCTGAAGTATTGTACGCAGTTTTATTCCGCTTATTTGAGGAAAGATGTCGTGGCATTGGAGGCAGTCCAGAGGAGGTTCACAAGATTGATTCCAGAGATGAAGTGATTGTCGCATGCAGAGAGATTGAACAGTTTAGGCCTATACTCTCTGGAATTGAGAAGAATGAGCGGAGATCAAATTGAGGTGTACAAGTTGATAAAAGGCATGGATAAGGTAGACGTGGAACGAATGCATCGGCTGTTGGGGCATTCTAAGACGAGATGTCATGGACTTAGGATGAGGGGTAGCAAATTTAAACTGAGTTGAGGAGGAACTACTTCTCCCAAAGGGTTTTGAATCTGTCGAATTCGCTAACCCAAAGTGCAGTGGATGCTGGGACAGTGAGTAAATTTAAGGAGGAATGAGACAGATTTTTAATTGGTTGAAGGGTTCTGGGATGAGGACCATATCCTCCATGATTGAATGGCGGAGCGGATTCGACGGGCCGAATGACCTAATTCTGCTCCGATATCTTGTGACCTCTTATGGCAGGGAGCAGACGGTGATGGTTGTGACAGATTTTCAGAGTGGAAGAGTATGTCTCCTGAGGGCCCCAAGGGATCAGTGTTTTTGCATCTGCAGTTTGCATGAGTGATTTCGATTTGAATGTTCGAGGCTTGAGCAATAAATTGGCATTTGATACAAACATTTGCGAGGTGGTAGATAAGGCGGAGGTAATCTTGGTTCACAGAAGGATATCGATGACCTGGTCAGATAGGCTGGGCTATTGCAAATGGAATTCGATCCGGCTCAATGTGAGGCGATGTGCTCGGGCAGGACAAACAAGGCAAGGGAATACATGATAAACGCAGGACCCTGGGAATCTCAGAGGGGCATTGGTGAGCATGTCCAGTGGTCCCTGAATGTCGCACGACAGGTGGATAAAACGGGTAATTGAATGAAAGAGGTCAAACTATTTGTGTGTCCTCATTTGGAGCTGGTGGCCATGTTCCTGGGTCTATGTTGTAATGGTGAGCACTCTGGACTCTGAATCCAGTGATCCGAGCTCAAATCTCGATGGAACCTTGCCTTCCTTTCCCAAAGCCGATAATGATTTTGCTGAAGGGACTTTTATTTAAAATTCTCAGAAAGTCGAAATCTAAACACTGAGGTAATTTCGGCATATTCCACCGCAATCACTTTGCAGATGATGCAACGAATGACGCCCCTGTCGTCATTGCATCAGGCCCAGAGGACGTTTGCTCGAGAATAAAAAGCGCTGAGAGGCAGAGAAGCCACAGCGGACAGGGGTCCACCTACGGTTGCCATTCAGTCACCCACCTGTCCCAATTTAAACAATTGTTCGGACGCCGAATGTCCAGAGTGTGAACCGTGACACCATGGAACCGATAGCACTCTGATATAAGACACTCTGATCTCCCAAAACGCACCTATGCACAGGCACACACACACACAGAGAGAAACTCACAAACTTGATCAATAATTGCCGGACTCCAGCCAAATGGTTGTGGTTGTGTGACACCAACTGCCCCTTTCTTTCAACAGAGGAATTAAAGGGTAGCGAAAAGATGAAAAAAAACACTGATGGTGCAGGCATCTGTCGCCAGAGGCTCAGCAATGTGCATTGTAATAGCAGCTGAACAGGCTGACAAAATTGTCGTTGGCATTCCTGCTTTGTGAGAAATTTAAACGAAATGTCCATCAACAAATGGGGCGGTACGGTATCACAGTGGTTAGCAATGCTGCTTCACAGCTCCAGAGACCTGGGTTCGATTCCCGGCTTGGGTCACTGTCTGTGTGGAGTTTGCACATTCTCCTCGTGCCTGCGTGGATTTCCTACGGGTGGTCTGGTTTCCTCCCACATTCCAAAGATGTGCGGGTTAGGTTGATTGGCAATGCTAAAATTGCTCTTAGTGTCGTGCGATGCGTAGATTAGAGGGATTAGTGGGTAAATATGTAGGGTTATGGGGGTAGAGCCTGGGTGGGATTGTGGTCGGTGCAGACTCGATAGGCCAAGTGGCCTATTTCTGTGCTTGTAGGGTTTCTAAGATTCAAATCAACCCTCAGCAACGTCAAAGAAAAGCAAGGATCAGTCTGGTTCAGAGTGCTCACCATTGGACCAGAGAACCTCCAACATTGGAGCCGGCTACAAATGGCCGCTTAAAGGATTTGACCTTCCTGCTGTTGCTGCCACATTGAATGAAAGGGGTCACGTGCTTTGAGTGACCACTTGCAGCTGGCTTCTGGGTTCTGTGTTGTAATGGCCAGAACTCTGGACTCTGAATCCAGCGATCCAAGTTTAGATCTTGGTGGGATCTTGCTTTTCTTTGCTGAAGCCGCTGATTGTTTTTACTCAAGGGCATTTTAATCAAAATCCTCAGAACGTGGTACACTGAGAAAAATTCACCAAATTCCACCATAATCACATTGCAGACGCTGCAGCGAATGACTCTCCTGGCGTCATTGCATCAGCCCCAGAAGACGATTTCTCAGAATACCAAGAGCTCAGTGGCAGAAACATAGATAGCCTTAGAGTACAGAAGGAAGCCATTCGGCCCATCAAGTCTGCACCAACAACAATCCCACACAGGCCCTATCCCCGTAACTCCACATATGTGCCCTGTTTGCTCCCTGCCACTGCGGGCAATGCAACATGGTCAATCAACCTAACCCGCACACCTTTGCATTGTGCGCTGGGTGCTCGGTTTCTCTCCACACACGCAGACACGGGGGGAATGTTCAAACTCCACACAGACAGTGACCCGTATTGAATTCTGCACCAATGCGATGTGAGCCAGCAATGCTGCCTAATGTGCCACAGTGTCAGAAAAGACACAGAGGGCAGGGAGTCTCCCTACCGATGTCACCCACTGAGTTATCGTTCACAATTTAAACAAATATTAGGTCGATGAGAGTCGTGATTCCTATGGATTGAAGGAACGCATCGGTTAGGTTTTTGGAGTCGGACAGAAAGAGGACATGTCCCCTTTTCTTTGTTTTTTGCCATTTTGCTTTCGGCCCACGTCCAATCCTTGATGCCCCTTGTGATCCCTTGCCCTTATATTTTGGCTTATTGTATTCTTGTCTCCTGGACCTTTTCCTTTTTTTAAAATGAATATGATTACTCTTGTTAGTTGTGAATGGCGACGCCGACAAAGTGTTTAAAATAACGCAGTCAAATGCTATTAAAATCTCGTGTGAGTGGAATTAAGATGGAGTTGTGGGGGGAGAGGAGGAAGACAGAGTGATGGTCGAGTTCTGCCGTATTGTAGGTGGTTGGGGGGAGGTAGTTGTTGAGGTCGTGTGTGTCGGGGGAGGGGACGGTTAGGTTGGGGTTTCTGTGTTTCTGTGGCTTTGGCGTAAATCTTAAGGTAATGTGGGCGCTGGAGAGTTTTTTGTGGCTTTCCTGACTGGGGAGGTTTTGTGCCTGTTGCGGAGTGAGACTCTGTTTTTTTTGTTTTCTGGGCAGACGGGGATTGGGGTGTGTGGTTTGGTGGTAGCAGGTGGGCTACTGAGGGCAGCTCAGGAGGTTGTGGGGGGAATTTTTGGGGCTCTCCTGATCAGAAAATTGGTGGTTATGTTGTGTTTTGAAGGGTGGTTTGTTGTCTTCCCATGCCTTGACACTTTCGCCGCCCGTGTGTGTCTCCAAGGGTGGACGGGGTGAGGGGGCTCCCGGACCACTTGGGATGGAGTGACCTTTTATTTCTGAGTGTTCAATGTTGTGGTAAGCAGGATGGTGTTGTGTGGATTCGGGTGGTATGTGTCGGATTGGTGTGGAGGCATTGGTTGGCGGAGCGAGGGAGTCTACGGGCATCCTCGTTTATTTGGGTGGTTCATGGGTTTGTCATGAGGCAAGAACTTTTGGCAGGACAAAAATGACTTCTGTTACCATTTATTTATTTCTTAATTAGTGTCCCAATAGGCTTACATTAACGATGCAATTAAGTTACTGTGAAAGGGTACACTGAGGGAGAATTTATCACGGACAATCCACATAACATACACATCTTTGGAGTGTGGGAGGAAACCGGAGCACCTGGAGGAAACTCACGCAGACACGGGGAGAACGTGCAAACTCTGCACAATGGTCCAAGTCAAGCCGGGTCACTGACGCCGTGAGACAGCACTGCTTACCACGGTGCCACCGTCCCGGCCCATAAATTAATGATTTCACATGTATTGTATCATTTTAAAGTGATCCAGTGGGTTAGTTGTTGCCCTTCTTAGGAGAGTTTCATCTGTCAGTTATTGTGTGTTACTCTGTGACCAGGGTTCGTTCCATTGTTCAAGGTGATTCAAAGAATATAGACATTCGCATGTTTAAGGGAGAGCCCGTTTGTTAGTTGCGACAAGCTATCCTGTGTCCAGGTTTGTCCTATTGATTCGGGTGATCGAATACTTAATGATTGATATTTTTCCGAGACCTGCCCGTGGATTGTACAGAGTCGCCATGTGGCCATTGTGTCCTCCATTTTATATCTTACATGAAAAAAATACAGATTTATATTTTGTTTTAGTGGTTCACACATCGCCGAGTCGATTATTTCTACCGTTCTTTTAGGTCCCTATGTGTTTTGGATTAGCCCCATTGATTAAGGTGAACCTATGTCAATCCGCGGACCGTGTCCAGGGCACACGGTCTGAGAGTCTTTATTTATGTGTGGATGTGGAAAATTCACTCACCCTAGGGCTGTAGGGTGCCAAGGCCAGATCCAGCTGAGGTTCATTTAGCTCCCATTCGTCCCACTTCCAAGGCTGGCGGTGGATAGTGTCAGGCCATTCTTGCATTTCCTCTCCAGTAGAGTCCCAACTGGGGTTTAATCTTGCTTATTTAGCTTGCATCCCGACCGGTTTCGCTGCTTCCTTACGCTTCATCAAGGGAAGGGAGAGTTGTTCTCACTGTCCTGTCCTTCGTGTGCTTTTCGTGGCCTTTTCGGATAGTGTGTCGTCCAGCAATTTTGGGGTGAGTGAGTGTTCTGTGTTCAGCTCGTGTTCCGTGCTACCTCTGCGGGTAAAGGAAGTTTCCCCTCTCCACCTGTACTGCATATGGGCTTAAGTAGCGCCAATTCTTGTCCCGGAGTGACAGGAAGCTGTTGAAACGCATTGGTTCTCTGTAGCTTTTGAATTCACCCCCTCCCAATCATTGACTGACAGGGAAACGGTGTGCTGTGTTCTCAGTTTTGTGTTCCCTCAATCTATGGTTCTGTGGTTAGGGCGGGTTGAGGATGTTTTTTGCTTGGATGGGCGGGTGTTTGTTTTTTTGGTTCTGCTTTCGAATCTCTGTTGTCTCCTTATGCCCTGTGTGGTAACCTCTTTTAATATTTTGGTTCCTGGTTCAGTCCTTGCGTTGCATTCCTGGTATTTGTGGGGGAGGGATATTCCTTTTTCCCCCTGTGATATTCTGTGCCAGTGGTGGTCTCTTGGTCTCTTTTTGGAGGCTTTGGCAGTGTCTGGCAGTCAATAAGCCTTCAAGTGTGGTTGCCTCTCGTCCTTGTATATGGTCTGGTCAGGAGCGTGGAGGGTAAGGGAGAGAAGCTTCTTCCTGGTTTTTCTTATTGATTCGTGAGGGGGAAAGTGGGAGGGTCGAGGTGAACCAAGCAGAGGGTTGGTGGGACATCTTTTGTAATGGTGTTGGGCTTGGGTAGTGGGGTTTTATTTGTGGGGCAGGGTGTCTTTTTGATGGTTTTGGGTACGTGTAGTGCTGTGGGGGGGGGCGTGGGGGTGGGTGCTTCGTATCATCTGGGTGGTGTTGTGTTCTGGGGGATGCAATGAATCTTTTTGTCTGTAGCTTAGGGAGAGATTATTCTCTGTCGACGAGACTATTTGCTTTTTAAGTGGTAGAATATTTTCTTTGTTTCATTTTGGATTCTTTCCTTTCCCCTTTTTAAAGTCCGTATTCTTGTTTTTTTTATAGGCTTTATGTCACCGAGGGTTAGGGTTAATGTTAGGGTTCGGGTTAGTTAGTTATTTCGGGTTGGGGTTAGTTTTAGTGTCAAGGTTAGAGTTAGGGTTCGGGTTACAATGTGCAAACTCCACACAGACAGTGACCGGAGGCCGGAATTGGACCCGGGTCCCTGGCGCTGTGAGGCAACAGGGCTAACCATTGTGTCACCTTGCCGTTGTTGCAATAATCTCTTTGTTCTTTTAAATTTAATTAATGCGAAAGATCAAGCAACCTAATTATCTCCCTGGAGCATGACATCGCGTATAAATGTGACAATTTTTCAATGTAGTGCAGACCACGATCAGCGCTTCTGGAAGAAATGCATGGAATACCAGAAGTTCTGGTGTTTGCCATTTATTATCCAGTCATAGTAGCTATCGGAGTTTCAGGTAAAATATCTCAGTTATTTAGTTGCTGCCGAAAAATATTGTTTGGTTGCATTAATTCCTCCACTTTATTACCACCTTATCTCAACAGCACCAAGTTCCTCCTCTCATTGAAAGGGATATAGGTTTCCCTGTCAAAGTTCTGTTTTCTGCCCTTTAACGTATTCCTCGAAAATGTCCCGTTTCTACTTCAGCAGACAATTCCTTATTTGGCATTATAATTTAACTATTCCCTGACATAATGTTTCGATGTTCATTCCATAAATTCTACAAATTTAACGGTATAATTTTACGTCTTCCCCACCGTAGTTTCTTCACATTAAATACATGGTTTCACCGTGTTAACCTTATACAACCGTGCTGTGACAGGTACCATTTCATCAATTGGTAATATAACCTGTCCCATTCACCAGTAACATCTGACAGTCGAGGTTTTATTGTGTTACTCATTCTGATTTACATTTCCGTTCTGTTATAATGGTTAAACACAATTCAATGTTGTTATTTATGTTTTGTTATTTATGTTTGTTGTTTATAAAGTTATTATGATTGTTGTGTTGGCGTTGACAATATTCCTCTGGGCGAATTCTCAAACTGAGCAGCAGAGGTACACTGTGGTTGGCACTGCTGCCTCATAGCACAATAAACAGGGGGTCAATTCCAGAGATGTGTTGTCTGAGTGGAGTTTGCATATTCTTCGCATGTGTGCGTGAGGGTTTCCTCCAGGTGCCCAGAATACAAAACTGCGCAAATTATGTAGATTTGCCGCGTAAAGAAGCACCTTAATGCCCATGGACGTGTACGTTAGTTGGATTAGCAATGGTAAATGCGCGGGATTACAGGGACAGGGCGGACAGAAGGGCGTGGATGGGATGTTCTGACCGAACGTCAGGGATGGATATGTAGAAGGCTGAAATAATGCAAACAGTTACCCTTTGATGAATGACTGTTATTTATCCCGAACTCACAACAATTTGTGCCTGCTCCCAGTGCCAAACACTCATTGGCTCCGCCCGGGAATCGTATTTCACATTTGCTGCTCCTGATTGCTTGATTCCTTTCTGTCCCAGAACCCAGTATCGTTTCAAATTGTTCTGTTCTCTGCAAAGAGTCAAGCAAAATAACTCGTTAAATCTCTCGTTTTATATTTCACCGGATATTTCAGATGATTATCAGGGATACAATTCAGTCTTGGCGCTGCTTCCTAAATCTGCAAGTTCCGACAACTGCTAACAATTGTCCTTTTATTTGCCTTTGTTTGAGGATTTATTCGAGAAAATTCACTGCAAACGTTTCCAAAAGTAAATAATTTTGCTGTCATTCATGGAGCCATATTTAATACCCATTGAAATATAATCCGTGACCATATTAACTTCCGCACTTATTATTGGATATTTTCCAATTTATCTTCTCCAATATGTTTTAATTAGTTGTTTACATGTCATTGTATTGTGCATTTAATTATTCAGTTTTGGTTTTGATATGCTTTCCATTTCGCATTATTCCTCTCTCAGTTCTCATTAAAAATGCAATCACTTTCGCTAACATTCCTTATTATTAATAACGATATTGTTATTAAGCAGAAACAAGTGTCCCTGAGATCAGGTATAAATGTTGCACCTGTCACACAGAATTCAACATCATGGATTGTTTTGTTGCGATGAATGTTCCACTTCCCATGCTTCGTCATGCACAAATTCTCACAATCTCTTTCCCTCTATTACAGCTAACACAGCAGTGATTATGGTCCTCGCAAGAAAAAGTTGTGGTCTCTCCAGATGTATCACGTATTACCTTGTTTCCATAGCGGTGGTGGATCTCCTGCACATAATATCTGCTGTAATATTAAACCGGATTGCGGGAATCTTTTTTCCATTGAGCTTCTTGTCTGTCACACCAGTTTGCAGCGTCCGTACAGTCCTACATTCTACCGCCATGGACAACTCTGTCTGGTTAACCGTCGCTTTCACGTTTGATAGATTTGTGGCTATTTGTTGCCAGAAGCTCAAAGTTAAATATTGTAATGAATATGTGGCCACGTGGGTCATTGGAATCGTGTCCACACTCGCCTGCGTAAAAAATGTCTTTGTGTACTTTGTTTATGAACCCCTGTACATAATTGACGATGTACCCTGGTTCTGCAATGTAAAGTTAATATTTTACACATCCCCTTTCTGGGCTGCTTAGTTACTTATTTCTCAGGTTCTCAGGTTCTGGTTTCAGTAATACATTTAATCTTGAGGAAACTGGATATATGCTTCTGTTTTTGTGTTCCTGCATCAACCCATTGATTTATGCTGGGACCCAGAGTAAAATCAGAGCCGAGTTAAAGAATTTGGTGAAATATCCACTCAAACAATTTGTTAATTTTTTAAAATTTTGCGCATAGGCTGAACTAAGGTGAATGTTACTTATTCTCAGTCAGTGAAATGTTCCTTTCCGTCCGTTCATTCCTCCGTCCGTCCTTCTCCCTCTCCCCATCCATCCATCCGTCCGTCCGTTGGCCCGTCCATCCGCCCATCCATCCATCTATCCATTCATCCGTCCATCCATCCGCCCATCCGTCCGTCCGTCCATCCGTCCGTCCATCCGTCCGTCCGTCCATCCATCCATCCGCCCATCCGTCCGTCCGTCCGTCCGTCCGTCCATCTCTCTTACCATCTATCTATTCATCTCTCTCTCTCTCTTCTCTCTCTCTCTCTCTACCTCGCTATCTATCTATTTGTCTGTCACATTTCACCATTATCGAGTGAGAGTGTGCAACCTTTTAAGAGGAGAGATTGCCTTTGAAAGCAACGCAGTGCTTTGGATAGTGGTGCAGCGTGCTTCTGGGTGTGGAACATTTCTTGTGAATTAAGACTGCAAAGTACGAACGATTGAGATGTTGTGTCAAGGTAAAATCTGTCTGGTAATCGGTCAGATTTTACCGTTTACACCGCCACTGAATTACGAAACTTTTCCCTCACTCCGAATTGTAAAGTATTTGGAAATATTTCTTTCCTGTTTCGAACCATCGGAAGCGAAAGTGATAATTGTACTGCAACGTTCGTTGTTTGAAAATGATCCACAGGTCAGTTTCGTGACAAATGTGCGAAAAATTCTGAAAGCCCAATCACTCTGAAATTGATAACATTTGGAAATGTTTTTGTAAAAATAAAGTACTACTGATGCTGGAACCTGAAACACAAACAGAAAATAATGGAAAATCTCAGCAGGTCTGCCAGCACTTGTGATGAGAGAATCGAGCCATTGTGTCGAATCAAGAAGTCTGACGAAGGGTCATCCAGACTTGAAATGTTGGTTCCACTCTCTCCCCACAGATGCTATCATACCGGCTGAGTTTTTCCAGAAATTTCTGTTTTTCTGGTAAATATTCCTGCCCCAGATCCAACAGGAACCCTTTTGCGTGTAAAGCGACCGTGATACCCACTACACTCCAGCAACGCTGCGATGCCCTGATATTCGGAAACTGACGCCACAAACACGTCAATTGCCCACAGCAACTGTGATTTACATTGTGTCTGCTGGTATCTCAAATTAATCAGGTAACGGGGAAGTGGTGGAAAGGATATTGAAAGAAGGAACATTGAATTAAAATTGTATCGAAATTAAAGACCAGTACGCCATTCCTATGTTACTGACTCTGAAATACAAATGGGTGCCATCATTTAAATACTTCATTAAGGAATGGAACTATTTTGGAATTACCCTGTATTATTGCAGTGCTGTTAATAAAGTCAGTAATAGACTGTCTATTGCTGGGAGTTTGATTATCTGCTGTCTGAAACCAAAATATTCAATATTTCGAGTGAAAAAGATGAACAAGGAAACACGTCAGTGCCGAATATTCCAGCTGGATATTCACAGGAGAAAGTCTGTTTTCTAACACTTCCAGTAGAAAGAACAGAGAAAGATCCATCTGGAAGAAACCCTTCCATCATTTGTAAATATATTTCTAATGTTGACAGGTTCCAACAGTCAGTTTCCATCACATTGAAGTCAACGGAAGGTGGGAGATAGAGTCATAGAGTTATAGAATCATAGAGGTTTACAACATGGAAACAGGCCCTTCGGCCCAACTTGTCCATGCCGGCATTTTTTCTAAACCCTAAGCTAATCCAAATTGCCGGCATTTGGCCCATATCCCTCTATACCCATCTTATTTTCAACATTTTCAACAAAATATTTTCAACAAAAACAGAATGGTTCAAAGTTCCAGAGTGAAATGTAACTTGATGTTACTTACATTAGTAGATTTAGGAAAGCCACACAAACATTTTCAGTCTGGAACTTTCACTCTCAGGAACAGCCCAATTTTACACCAATCTCGGATTTTACAGCACGTTTGCAGTATTCAACATTGCTCCCCTGACTCCGAACACCGTTGTAAAGGAGCTTCTCTTCCGTGTCTCGGAGCTCTGAACCATGGAAGAGAGCGGCTCGCACACATTCCTTACACACCTCAGGATTAACCTCCAAGTTCAGTCCTGGGCGTGAGTAACTGCAGCAATGTAAGAAGTCTCGCAACACCAGGTTAAGATCCAACAGGTGTATTTGGAATCACGGGCTTTCGGAGCGCTGCTCCTTCATCAGGTGCGTGAAGGTTAGTTCGCAAGCACAGCATATATAATTAAAGACACAAATGCAAGATAGTTACAGATTGGTATGTGAAGAGTGATTTAATATGAGTCGTTACAGGAAAATATAAAGTAAATAATCAAGTTTTTATAGGTGCGAACCGTGTGAGTGGAGCGAGGGACAATCACAAGTTAAAGGGGTATGAATTGCCTCAAACCAGGTCAGTTCGTAGGATTTTGCAAACCCAGGCAGTATGGTGGGGGTTACAAGTCGTGCGACATTCACCCAGGATCCCAGTTAAGGCCGTCCTCATGCATGTTGAACTTGGCTATCAGTTTCTGCTCGGCGATTCTGCGTTGCCATGTGTCTTGAAGAACGCTTACCCGAAAACTGGAGGCTGAATGTCCTGGACTGCTGAAGTGCTCCCCAACTGGAAGGGAACACTCCTGCCTGGCGATTGTTGTGCAGTGTCCGTTCAACAGTTGCCGTCATGTCTGCAAGGTCCTCCGTTCCCTAGAAAGAGGGCAAGGTCCTCCGCTCATTTGTGAATACGCTGGTGTGCCAGGAAGTGGTTGGAATCCCTTCCCACACTCAGAAAAGGTGAACGGCCTCTCCTTGGTGTGACATTGTTGGTGTGTGAGCAGTTCGGATGACTGAATTAATCCTTTCCCACTTTCCGGGTATATGAACCGTCTCACTCCAGTCTGAAGCTGTTTTTGTATTCACATATACTTCTTGTTTTAAAGCTCTTTTCACAATCAGAACATTTAAAAGGACTCTGATCACTGTGATCAAGTTTATGCTTAGTGAGCTGGGATGACTAAGCGAATCCTTTCCCACAAACAGAGCAGGTGACTGCATTCTCCTCTGTGTGAACTCATTCATGTGCCAGCGGGTCAGATGAGTAAGCAAATTCCTTCGCACATTTAAAACATCAGAACAGCTTCTCCCCAGTATGAACTTGCTGGTGTGTTGACAGAAGGGACAACTGATTATATCCATCTCCACACTTCGAGACAGTGAATGACCTCTCCCCAGTTTGACTGCGTTGATCATTTCCCAGTTCAAAGATTAAAGAGTATAAATAGGGAAAATATTTTAATTTAATATGTTTTCCTTGAAGTTCTGTCTTTTTATTACAATGCCGTTTTAATAGGATTTCAACAAGTTTATTAGTTCATTTGTTTTACTAGTATATGAAAAATAGAAAACCGCTCTCAGACCTCACTGATTTCTATCCAAAGTGGAACCACAGGAAGGGGAGGCTCCACAAACATCCCCACTCTCAATGATGGGCTCCAGCACATCACGGCCGTGTTTTGTGTTTACTGACCCGGATGTGTTATCAATGCCTTCCCTGGTTCCCAAGGCTTGGAAAGACATTTTGGAAGGTATGAGTTCAACAGAATAGCTGAAGGTCCAAGAAATGAAATGATCTAGACAGTTAGAAAGGAGAAAATAATAAAGATGAAGCATTGAGTGACAGGCAGTGACAGGTTAGCAATTAATCTGCTCCTATCCTGGAGAAATGAAGGAACTGACTCTGTGCCTGAAACAATATTAGTTCATTTGACACATATCGGAATATTCAAAAGCAGCAAGTTATGGAGATTATTAACGTCAGCATGAAGAAACGCCAGCTCTCAGATTGAACATTTTTCAGGTTTTGATGTGATTAATCTGGAATTAAAAGTGTAATGATGACCATGAAACCATTATCAACTGTTGCAAAACCCCATCCGGTTCACTAATGTCATGGGGGAAGGAGATCTGCCATCCTTAGCTGGTTTGGCCTACATGTGACTCCAGAGCCACAGTAATGTGGTTGATCCTTAAATGTCCTCTCAAATGGAGGGCAATTAAGGCTCCTCCCTCTGACGTCATGGATTGGTGAACGAAGGCACTCTGAGCTGATTGGATGAAATGGAGGGTAATGAATCTGTGAGCTGATTGGGTGTCTCCCGCTGGCTCTGTCAGGAACGAGCCAATCGCTTGAGGCCGGATATTTCTCAACATTTTCTGAACCCTGAAATAAATATGGAGCTTGAACTCACTGAGTTCAGATCCAGCATCATCTCTATGAAGGCTTTGTGTGTTACTCTTTACCAGTTCCTCACAGCGTCAACTCTTTTAACTGGTAAGTTCCCAAGTTGCACATTCTGCCGCTTGCTCGCGATACTGACATAGACACCTTTCCATTGAACTGTTTTTCCATCTATTTGTAATATATTCAATTACCTAAATCCCGTTGTTTCTGACAAAGTGAAAAGAAAAATTAAATTTCGTATTTCTATTCTTTTTTGCAGGTGTGAGTGCTGCAGGTTTTGTCTCCCAGGGACCGGTTACAGCGATAAGGTTTGAAGGAGAATCGGTGTGTATTGATTTCAGCTATTCGACCACAGCTGCTGCATATTCTTTTCAGTTTTACCACCAGGACCTGTATAAAGTCCCCACATTCTTGATCTACATCCCCAATTACGAAGATGTTGTCAGAGCAGAGGGCGTGGGGCTCGATTTGCTGCATCTTTGAACACTTCGAAAAATCAGGGAAATTTCACCACGTGAGCTGCAGCTGTCTGACAGCGCGGTTTATTACAGCCGACTGAGAGACACAGTGACCAGAACCAGAGGAAGCCTCGTGCAAAATAACTACCGCAGTGTGACAAAGGGAATGGCTGGGCAGAAGGGGAAAACCTGGAATTTCTAAACCTACCTGTAGGTTGCTATGATTTAAAATGAACCCAAATTATTAGCAAGTCGAGAGCAACAGGTACTGCACTGGGAAACGTTTCCTCTTTTCCATTTTTGTCGAATACATGAACATAACGTGAAGGTGAGATTGAAACAATCATTATTTTAAAATTAAAGATACTGTTATGAAAGAACTGTGGAAAATATTTGATATTTGACGTGTCGCAAGGAGAAATACGACACAAGAAATGAAGCTAAGCAAATGGAAAGACAGTGAGTGAATCAAAAGCAGAGACCGTGGTAGATATAGGTACATAGATAGGGAGAGACGGATTGAGATTCGGGGAGGTAAAGAGGAAGCGGAATGATAGAAATGAGTGAGAACCAGAGATAAATAGTGGGACTGACACGGAGTGAAAAAGAGGCGGAGGCAGGAAGGGAATTAGATTAAGAAACGGTGAAGAAACGAAGAGAGACAAGAAGGCTGTGAACACGAGAAACAGAGAGCTATACAGTGAGAGAAACGAAGGGGCGCATTGAGAAAAGCAATGTCCAAAATTGATTCAGGAATTCCAGATGGAGAAATAAAATAACATAATATAGAAACATAGAAAAACTACAGCACAATACAGGCCCTTCAGCCCAGAAAGTTGTGTCGAACATGTCCCCATCTTAGCGATTACTAGGCTTACCTATAACCCTCTATCTTACTAAGTTCCATGTACTTATCTAAAAGTCTCTTAAAATACCCTATCGAATCCGCCTCCACCACCGTTGCTGGCAGCCCATTCCACGCACCCACCACCCTTTGAGTGAAAAACTTACCCCTGACATCTCCTCTGAACCTACTCCCCAGCACTTTAAACCTGTGTCCCCTAGTGGCAACCATTTCAGCCCTGGGAAAAAGCCTCTGACTATCCACTCGATCAATACCTCTCAACATCTTATACACCTCTATCAGGTCACCCCTCATCCTTCGTCTCTCCAAGGAGAAAAGGCCGAGCTCACTCAACCTATCCTCATAAGGCATGCTGCCCAACCCAGGCAACATCCTTGTAAATCTCCTCTGCACCCTTTCTATGGCTTCCACATCCTTCCTGCAATGAGGCGACCAGAACTGAGCACAGTGCTGCAAGTGTGGTCTGACCAGTGTCTTAAAGAGCTGCAAATAGTTATATAGTCTGATATAACATAACACGTGATAAGGAAAGGGTGATTTCGGACAGCCGCTTGTCCCGCTGGAATACTAGACTAGCTGCAGAACCACAATATTATCGTTCCAGTACCCGCTGCAGTAAACAAACAAACATGGTGAGACACCGCCATCTGGTGGCTATGTGAGGCTAATTCCTGGAAAATCACCGAATTCTCAAGTTCCTGAAATATGTTGTTACAAGACTCTGCCGCATTATTCTTGCAAATATTGTTATTGTTGCAATGCAATGAACGTATACATGAGAGCCAATTCCACTTTTATCTTAAACACTGCCGATTTATTGTAATGCCTCAGCCTCTCTGGATCACGAAGCTTGCTTTAGCGATATGAATCCGCCAAGGTCCCAATGAAATCCAGATTTTAAAACAACAACACATGCCAATTATGTAAATATACCCCCTGTTCACACATTCGTTCGAGATTTAAATGGTACAGTTTCAATTTTAGTTTCTTCGGTTGGCAGCAAACTGGGAAAATAATGTCGGAATTAATATTAAATAGTAAGCGTAACAAAAGTGAAATGATGAAAAAGGCATAAGCATCAGGAATAATAAAATCAAAACAATAACATCCGTAATACTCTGGCATGGTAATATTTTAGAATGCTGCAATATTCGAGAATAATTGGGTTTACGCAAATCATTCCACTAGGTGGCGCTCCAGAAACTTTTATTTGACCGAAAGTACGTAAAACTGCAGTTCACCGCTCTCACAGGTGACAGCTGTAAATTACAGGAAATAATGTTGTGATGTGACACTTCACTGTGAACAGTGGCATATTTAGGACAAGCACCCGTCGATGAATTGTCAATGTTATGGCAAAGGAGACTTGGAGAGTGAACTTTGCAAACCATTGCATTTCATGGTGCATGGTCACAGGGTTTACTGAAGGAAAAAATCAGCGCAATGTTTCTAATTAATAGCGTTGATCAGTGAGAAGGACAGCAAAAGAGAGAGAGGGAGGGTATGTCTGTGAGAGAGAGGTGGTGCGGGTTCCCATGCTTGTGATGTAAGATTTTGGTTACGATTGTTCACAAACACAAAGTATCCAGAAAATACAAGGACTGACAAATCTCTTCATTTCGCTATGCGCGTCAGAGAGACAACTCTTTGTGGCGGTGATCCACAATGCCCCGTGTCCTCTGTATAAATAATGTTTCAAACAGCACACACAGCGGCTGCACTGGAAATAAACTTCCATCATTTGTAAAGTGCTTTCAGATGTCCAGAATCCATCAAGGACGCTAGACCAGTAAAAAAAACTTTTATTTCACTTGAAGAGTAATAGTTGATTCCAAAGGTTAAACATGTTATCCGGCCGCTTCCATCAGGAGCCGCAAAGGTTGCTGCTTTAAATTTCCGTTTCTTTATTTTAATCCATGATTGGGTTGATGAACAGTCACTAACTCCCGGGATATCCAGGATTCAGTCTTCAGTCTATTCCGAGATTCTTTCCTCCCCACAAGACACATGGATTCTTTCAGGAAAAACAATGCCAGAAGGTACTTGGGTGACGCTGATGGAAAGTGACTGAGGCATCGAGAAGTTGCTCCTATCTATCTCTCAGTTATCAGGCTGATCACCTCGATTAACCGTTGCATCAATCCGGCATGTGTAAATATAAACTATATATTAATTGTCAAAACAGTGTAAATACCTCAGAATTAACAATATACGCGCTAATCTACACACAACGCTTGCCAGGCTAGGTTCCGTTGTTATTTTTACCGCCTATGAAGCAGAAGATTTGAGGAGACTCTAGTCGCAGGATCTATTCAGATGCGGCCGTGCACTCCGCAGCGGATGGTGAATTGTCAAAGGTACCGAATGAGATGTTAAATCGAGGGCACCGACTGCCTTCTCAGATGGACGTGATAGTGCGCAAGGACACTATTTCGAAGAAGAGCAGTAGAGTTGCTCTAGTCAATAACTACCCAAGAATAAACGTCCTGAAACAGGCTATCCATAATAATGTTATTTGAAGGACCATGGTGGGGGCCAACTTGGCTTGTGTTTTTTTCATTCATCGTATCAGTGACATTAAACACATTGTGTGACATCAGGTAAGTCGGCATATAAATATTCTATAATGATTCACTCAACAGCCACATTTGAATGTTGAGTGACGCTCTGACAGTTTTTGTACAGGTTCAGCACATTTCTGTGTCTCTGTGGGTCTCAGTGCGCAGTAATACACCCCGGAGTCTGCCAGCTCTATCTTAGACACATTCAGCGGAATGGTGCTCTTCATAAAGTCAAACTCTGCAGAGAAACAGTCCCCTCGGAATCTTTCTGTGTTCCCACTGTACCTACTTTTCTGATACAGAAACTCCATGGACCCGCTGGGATACTGACGATACCAGAATAGATTAGGGTCGTCGCTGGTTGTAGCTGTAAAGTTACAGATCAACTGACCGTCACGTCCTTCACTCACTGTGATTGCAGCTGGTGTCTGTGTAACAGAGTCTCCTCCACAATATCCTGAAAGTATTCAGAGTAACAATACATTAAATGATGTCAATCAACTACGTTTATCACACAGAATCTGCATTTTGCCCTGTGCAACAGCCGGATAAATAACTTGGTGCAACGAAAGTGAAACATATTTCCAACATCTCAGGGATTATAACTTGATTATATTTGAATCGAATAATAAAATTTCTGGAATGCACATTTGGCGCCATCGATCGGGTTCACTTCCCCTCTCGCGTTTCCTGCAATTTGAAGGGGAAACTGACAACTGTCCATAGGTTTTCAAGTCCACTGTTTGTCACAGGGTGTGTGGCGGTAAAGTGCTGAGGGTTAATTTATGATCAATCCATTGTTACCGATGTGATGATGCCATGTGTGGTAAATATATGAAACACAGCTTTGTGAAACTTGTGAACTGACCGGTTAACAGAGCAGCCGCTGTGAGGAATAAACACAAAGTGACAGGAGACATGTTTGCAGAGACCTCATAGCACAGTCAACAGCAATGGGCTGAGGCTGAAAGTTTTCACTCAAGAATTGAGAAGCGGGTGAGCAACACCCACTATTCTTCTGATTGGTTCTTCGCCGCGTGCGTCATCAGTTGACATTGAATCATCTAAAACAAATATGCGAACGATTCAACCAATAATGTCAAACTCCTTGGATCTTCAATTCCTACCCTCCACGCGGAGTGAAAGGTGATTTTATTCATCTTAACCTGAGTACTCTCTGTGGAATAATTCCAACGTTGGTCCTTTAGCAGCTCAATCTGTACAGCGGAGTCAGAGAAGGGAAACAATGAATGAAACAGTGAATGTATGGCCACATTCCCCTCCAACTCAATTTTCAAGTTTGCTGATGACACCACCGTGGTGGGTCGGATTCCGAACAATGATGAGGCAGGAAAGAGATGGTGAATCTGGTGAACTGGTGCGAGGACAGTAGTCGCTCCCTGAATGTCAGTTAAACGAAAGAGATAGTCATCGACTTTATTAAGCGTAGTGGAGGACATGCACTATCGACATCAACGGGGATGAAGTGGGAATGGTCGAGAGCTTCAAGGTTTCTCGATGTCCAGATCACCAACAACTCGTCCTGATCCATCCACGCCGGCGCTATATATAAGAAAGCCCACCAACACCTCTCAAGAGGCGAAGGGCTAGAACTTAGAACTATAACGTTTTCCTTTCACTGTCTCTAGGTCGAAATGCGGAGCTCTCTCCCGAATAGTTTTGTGTATATACTTACAACACATGGACTGCAGCAGTCCAAGACGGCAGCTCACTATCACTTTTACAAAGGCAATTAGTGAAGGGCAATCATAGAGTCATAGAGGTTTGCAGCATGGAAAAAAGGCCCTTCGACCCAAATTGTCCATGCCACCCATTTTTTTAAACCTCTAAGCTAATCCCACTTGCCCGCATTTGGCACATATCCCTCTATACCCATCGTACCCATGTAACTATCTAAATGCTTTTTAAAAGGCAAAATTGTACCCGCTTCTACTACTACCTCTGGCAGCTTGTTCCAGACACCTACCACCCTATGTGTGAAACAATTGCCCTTCTGAAGACTTTTATATCTCTCCCCTCACACCTTAAACCTATGCCCTCTAGTTTTAGACTCCCCTACCTTTGGGAAAATATATTGACTATCTAGCTGATCTGTGCCCCTCATTTTATAGACCTCTATAAGATCACCCCTCAGCCTCCTACGCTCCAGAGGAGAAAGTCCCAGTCTATCCAGCCTCTCCTTCTAACTCAATCCATCAAGTCCCGGTAGCATCCTAGTAAATCTTTTCTGCACTTCTTCGAGTTTAATAATATCCTTTCTATAATAGGGTGACCAGAATTGCACACAGTATTCCAAGTGTGGCCTGACCAATGTCTTGTACAACTTCAACAAGACATTCCAACTCCTGTATTCAATGTTCTGACCGATGAAACCAAGCATGCCGAATGCCTTCTTCACCACTCTGTCCACCTGTGACCCCACTTTCAAGGAGCTATGAACATGTACCCCAAGATCTCTCTGCAACTCTCCCCAACGCCCTACCATTAACTGATTAAGTCCTGCCCTGGTTCAATCTACCTAAATGCATCACCTCGCATTTGTCTAAATTAAACTCCATCTGCCATTCGTCAGCCCACTCGCCCAATTGATAAAGATCCCGTTGCAATTGGAGATAACTTTCTTCACTGTCCACTATGCCACCAATCTTAGTGTCATCTGCAAACTTAGTAACCATGCCCCCTATATTCTCATCCAAATCATTAATATAAATGACAAATAACAGTGGACCCAGCACTGATCCTTGAGGCACACCGCTGGTCACAGGCCTCCAGTTTGAAAAACAACTCTCTACAACCACCCTCTGGTTTCTGTCAATGAGCCAATTTTGCATCCATTTAGATACCTCACCCTGAATCCCGTGAGATTTAACCTTATGCAACAATCTGCCATGCAGTACCTTGTCAAAGGCCTTGCTAAAGTCCGTGTAGACAACATCAACTGCACTGCCCTCATCTACCTTCTTGGTTACCCCTTCAAAAAATACAGCTTTGACAATAACGTTCACTTTTACTAAAGATGAAAAGAACACAACCGCTTACCCATTACGTCAATCAAACCAACAACTGAACCAAACTCCTCATGCCCCCTTCGGCGAATGCGTTTAAATTTCATGAAATTTAATTCAGAATATGTGGGCGACTTGGGGTAACTTGCACCGACGAAAGACAGATAGAGATGAAATAGTAAATTACTGCAAACGACTGTCAGATTGTATGAATCGTTTTTTTTTTCACACTTGGCACAGTGGTTAGCACTCCTGCCTCACAACTCCAGGGACTTGGGTCACTGTCTGTGTGAAGTTTGCACATTCTCCCCGTGTCTGCGTGGATTTCCTCCGGGTGCTCCGGTTTCCTCCCACAGTCTAAAGATGTGCGGGTTAGGTTGATTGGCCGTGCTAAATTGCCCCTTTGTGAATAGCCCGCACTGTAGGGATTCCATGATTCTATTTCACCGATGCTATAATGTATATTGGCAACTTCTGTCCTGCCAAGAGGCGAGGGTCTCTTGCCGTGAATCTAACTTTTTATCACTGAATGCCTCAGGGAGCAGAAATAAATTGCAGTGCCTCTCAGTTACAGCCCAGAGATGGGGAAAGTGAATTTTCTTGTCAAGCTGTTAAATTGCGCAAAAGAAGTATTTGGCAAAACCTGTCTCATCGCTGAACCTCCCGCGTATTTTATCAGAATAAGCTCTGGCTTTGTTTCAGGAATGTTGCCGGTAGCAGTATAAATCATTGCAGTCGCTCGGTGCAGGATTATAGATGGAGGTTAAAGTCACCGCTTCTCCTTCTGTCTTAACTCCTGAGAATAGCAGCTGCTGATAGCGTTTCCATGACTCAGATCTGGAAAAAAAGATGTTCCAATGGTGATAGGTCAAACATGCGAGAATTTAAAAATCAGATTCGCAACATGTTGGAAGTAAAAGGACAAGTAAAATGTTTTGGATCCGCTCATGTCGTAATTTCCACCATTTTACAAATAAGAATACATTGTTTAGTGCGGTTAGGGGGAGAGTGGAGTATTAGTCGGGAGGAAATACTTACTGAGATGTTACAGAGTTAGCAGGAAGGAAAGAGATAGTTCCGAATGTCGCTCCCGTTGTCTGTAACTCTGCAGACAATGAACCCCTCTGTCAAAGCAAGTGCTGGTCCCCAACCACAGAACTGCTCAGCCAACCGATGGCAGCCAGGGGATAGGTGCATCAATCTCACCACTTCAGAGACAAGGGCAGGCAGGTCAAATGGAAACTGTGAGAGGTCCGACAACTGGCGCTGTTATCCTCCTGGGGTCTGTGCTTAAGAAATGATCGCGCTGTTCTCACTTTCTATCTCGTGTTGAAGTATTTCTATCTGTGAAACAAATCAACCCAAAAGACAGATTCTGGCCGGTGTGACTCGCTACAGAGGGTCATGTGTTTCTCTCAATCAGCTCCCCACCCAAGTGTCTGACTGATACCTACAACAATATTGGATACATCATGTAGTAAAAACATTTCCTGCAATTTTACTCCAATTTTAATTGTAGAGACGGACTCGGGAACACGGGTTCGAAGTGAAAAGTGCATTTCTGGGATAATATCGAAAAATGCTTCTCATTCACAGAAAGTGGTAAATGTGCGAAATAAATTTCTGGTTTCAATGGAAGGTGGCTGGAACCCTAGATATTTAAGGAGATGTTTGCAGATATATTCGTGGAGGGAGTTACTACATTTTCGTAAGTGGTTGCATGACCTCCCTCAATCCCAGTGATCACATGAACTGGAATGAACAAAGAACAAAGAACAAAGAACAATACAGCACAGGAACAGGCCCTTCGGCCCTCCAAGCCTGCGCCACTTATGTGCCCAACTAGACCATTCGTTTATATCCCTCTATTCCCAGTCTGTTCATGTGGCTATCTAGATAACTCTTAAACGATCCCAGCGTGTCCGCTTCAATCACCTTGCTTGGCAGTGCATTCCAGGCCCCCACCACCCTCTGTGTAAAATACGTCCACCTGACATCTGTGTTGAACCTTGCCCCCCTCACCTTAAACCCGTGACCCCTTGTGTTCGTCACCTCCGACCTGGGAAAAAGCTTCCCACTGTTCACCCTATCTATGCCCTTCATAATTTTATACACCTCTATTAGGTCGCCCCTCATCCTCCGCCTTTCCAGGGAGAACAACTCTAGTTTACCCAATCTCTCCTCATAGCTAAGACCCTCCATACCAGGCAACATCCTGGTAAACCTTTTCTGTACTCTCTCCATAGCCTCCACGTCCCTTTGGTAGTGTGACGACCAGAACTGGACGCAGTATGCCAAATGTGGCCGAACCAACGTTCTATACAGCTGCAACATCATATGCCAACTGTTATATTCTGTGCCCCGTCCAATAAAGGCAAGCATGCCATATGCCTTCCTGACCAGCCTCTCCACCTGTGCTGCCACCTTTAAGGATCTGTGGACTTGTACACCCAGGTTCTGCCATTTATTGTACAGCTCCCCCTTACATTAGATCTACCGAAATGCATCACTTCGCATTCATCTGGATTACATTCCATTTGCCATTTCTCAGCCCAGTGTTCCAGCCTATCTACATCCTGCTGTAATATCTGACAATGTTCATCACTATCCGCAACTCCTGCAATCTTTGTGTCGTCCACAAACTTACTGATCACACCAGCTACACCTTCCTCCAAATCATTTATATATATATCACAAACAGCAGAGGTCCCAGTACAGAGCTCTCCGGAACACCACTAGTCACAGACCTCCAACCGGAAAAAGACCCCTCCACTGTTACCCTCTGTCATCTATGGTTAAGCCAGTTCTCCACCCATCTAGCTAGCTCACCATTTATCCCGTAAAGTTTAAACTTTTGCACCAGCCTGCGATGAGGGACGCTTTACTAAAATCCATATCGACGACATCCACGGCCCTTCCCTCGTCAATCGTTTTTGTCACCTCCTCAAAACACTCAACCAAATTTGAGAGGCATGACCTCCCTCGTACAAAACCATGCTGTCTATCGCGAATGAGATTATTCAGTTCTAAATGCGCATATATCCTATCTCTAAGAATCTTCTCCAACAATTTCCCTACCACGGACGTCAAGCTCAGCGACCTATAAATACGCGCGGGTTATCCTTGACAAAAACACTATTCTGTTTCTCCTTATATTCCCGACGTAGAAACACTTTGTGTTCTTCTGCAACAGGGAAATAGTGTCCAAACTTTGCCAGTCTTGATGTTATTCAGTAAATTGTCATACAAATCGATCTATGAATATTCATTTAAAATAAAACGAGATACATTGGATCATGCTGCTGTATTTTTCCAACTGATTAGAAATATCGGTTTACAGTAGCTGATAGAAATTGATGCTGCCGTTGCAGATATAGAACTGGAACCCACCATCACAACGAGTGATTCCACTGTCTGTTCAAATGTTCAGCAGTGAAAATTTCAATCATTCTCTTCTGTGTCACGACAGTAGTGAGTCAATAAGTCAATTCACTCAACAAAGCCAGAATCAGTCAATCTTTCTCGCAACTTTCAAACATGTTGTTATTCTCTACCAATTGCCATTGAGCTATACGAATAAGTGAATGCATTTGGTGATGGCAAAAATGTGCTTACCCTCTCGGGGAACACAATCATATTGATGCACACACAAGGTAGGAATGGATTCCAAAGGCATGAATTCATGAAAAGAAAAAGGAAATCATGTCTGACTAATTTATTAGATTTCTTGGAGAAGTCCATCCCAGAGTGGATAGAAAGGGACCAGGGGATGTATTGTTTTTGGACTTCCAGAAGGTGTTCGACAAGGTACCTCGCAAAATGTTAACTCGTAACATAAGAGCCCATGATGTTGGGGGTAGTATATTTGTCGGTAGAGAATTGGCTGGTGGCAGGAAGCAGCAATTTAGGATAAAGGGTTTTCAGTTTGGCGACGTGTAACCGTAGGGTTCCAGAGGGATTAATACTGGGATCACAACTGTTTACAATAAATGTTAATGACTTGGAGGGAGGAAGCAAATATATCGTAGAAAGTTTTTCAGACACAAAAATAGGTGGGAAGGCAAATTGCGACAGGGATACAAACAGTTGATATCGAGATTTTGATAGGTTATCTAAGTAGTCGAAAAGTTGGAAAATGAAATTTAATGCGGGGAAACCTGAAAGTGTTCAATTTGGATGGGAGAACAAACGAACAGAGTGCTATGCAAATAGGGAAACTGGATAACACTGCCACACAAAGGGACTTAGGGGTACTTGTGCATGAAACACAGAAAGTTAGCAGACATGTGCAGCAAGTAATCAAGAAGGATAATGGGATGTTGACTTTTATTTCAAGGGTGTTGGAGTATAAGAGTAGCGAAGTTTTGCTGCAGCTGTACAAGGTATTGGTGAGACCACATCTGGAGTTCCGTCAGCAGCTTTGGTCCCCTTATTTAACGACATATCTTATTTCATTGCAGGTAGTTCAGGGAAGGTTTACAAAGCTGATCCCGAGTATGGAGGCATTGTCTTATGAGGAAAGATTAAACAGGTTGGGACACTACTCATTGGAATTTACAAAAATGACATGTGTCTTCATTGAAACATAGGATTATTGACGGCCTTGAGAGTCTAAATGCTGAGAACATGTTTCCTCTCGTGGGAGAGTCCAGGGACAGAGGGCATAGTTTCAGAATAAACGAGTGCTAATTTATGAGTGAGATTATTTATTCTATTAGATTAAACACCCTGACATCCTCCATAGTAAGAAGTCTCACTACACCAGGTTAAAGACCAACAGGTTTATTTGGAATCACGAGCTTTCAGAGCGCTGTTCCCTCATCAGGCGAGTCACCTGTTGGACTTTAACCTGGTGTTGTGAGACTTCTTAACGTGTCAACACAAATTCAACGCCGGCATCTCCACATCATGGATCCTCCATAGCGCATAGACACTTAGAAACGAGAAGCAAGCGTCGGCCATTCGGTCCTTTTAACCTGCTCCGCCATTCATTTTGATCATAGCTGATTATCAAATTCAAAATCCTGATCCTGCCCTCCACCGATATCCCTTGATCCCTTTAAACCCAAGAGCGATATCTAGTTTCTTCTTGAAATCACACAAAGTTTTGACCTCAACTACTTCCTGTGGTAGTGAATTCCATGCATTCTCCACTCTCTGGGTGAAGAAATCTCTGCTCACCTCAGTCCGAAAAGGTTTAAGCCTTACCCTCCAACTGCGACTCTTAGTTCTGGACACCCCCATCATCGGGAAAAGTCTTTCTGAATCTATTCTGTCTCATCCTGGAAAGGGAGCAGGGCGAAGGTTTAACAGGCTGATTCCTGGGATGGCGGGTTTGTCATATGAAGAGAGACTAAATCGGTCAGGATTATATTCACTGGAGTTAGATGAGTGGGAGGGGGTCGCATAGAAACTTAGAAAATTCTAACAGGTTTAGGCAGGGTAGATTCAGAAAGAATGTTCCTAGTGATGGGGGAGTCCAGAACTAGGGGTCATAGTCTGAGGAAAAGGGGTAAACGTGTTAGAACTGAGGTAGGAAGAAATCTCTTCACCCAGAGGGTGGTGAATGTATGGAATTCACTACCACAGAATGTACTGGAGGCCAAAACGTTTTCTGATTTCAAGAATAAATTAAATATAGCTCTTGGGACTAAAGGGATCAAAGGGTATGAGAGGAAGGGCGAATCAGGATGTTAAATTTGATGATCAACCATGATCAAAATGAATAGCGGAGAAGGCTCGATGGGCCGAATGGCTTATTCGGCTTCTAACTTCTGTGTGTCTTTGTAATCCTCTTATGAGGTTTCTATGAGAACTCCTCTCACTCTTTTGAACTCCAATCAATACAATTCTAACTGATTTATTCTCTACTGAAATGCCAAACCTAACATCACAAGAAACAGCCTGGTAAACCTTCTCTGCACTCCCTCTGTAGCAAGGACATCCTTTCTCGGATGAGGACGCCAAAGCTACACGCAATACTCCAGGTGTGGCCCCAACAATGCCCGATAGAATTGCAGCAAAACATCCCTATTCCTGTGCTCAAATGCTCTTGCTATGAAGGCTAGCATATCATTTTTCTTCTTCACTGCCTGCTGTAACTGCACGTTTACTTTCAGCGACTGACGCACGAGGACACCAGGCTCTCGCTCAGTATCCATCTCGCTCCTGCTTTATCACTTTGGCGGGATAACAACTGCAAGCCCAAATGTTGAGATCAAAGTTTAGTACAACTACCAAGATCACCGAGTTAACGATTAGCAAAGTCCTGATCTCCGACACAGCTGTGTATTTCAGTGCCATGAGTCCCCACACTGCTGTGGAGATGCCGGCGTTGGATTGGGGTAAACACAGTAAGAAGTTTAACAACACCAGGTTAAAGTCCAACAGGTTTATTTGGTAGCAAAAGCCACACAAGCTTTCGGAGCTCCAAGCCCCTTCTTCAGGTGAGTGGGAATTCTATTCATAAAAAAGGCATATAAAGACACAGACTCAATTTACAGAATAATGGTTGGAGTGCGAATCCTTACAGCTAATCAAGTCTTTCAGAAACAAAACAACGTGAGTGGAGAGAGCATCAAGACAGGCTAAAAATATGTGTATTGTCTCCAGACAAAACAGCCAGTGAAACTCTGCAGGTCCAGGCAACTGTGGGGGTTACAGATAGTGGGACATGAACCCAATATCCCGGTTAAGGCCGTCCTTGTGTGTGCGGAACTTGGCTATCAGTTTCTGCTCAGCGACTCTGCGCTGTCGTGTGTCGCGAAGGCCGCCTTGGAGAACGCTTACCCGAATATCAGAGGCCGAATGCCCGTGATCCCTGAAGTGCTCCCCAACAAGAAGAGAACAGTCTTGCCTGGTGATTGTCGAGCGGTGTTCATTCATCCGTTGTCGCAGCGTCTGCATAGTTTCCCCAATGTACCATGCCTCGGGACATCCTTTCCTGCAGCGTATCAGGTAGACAACGTTGGCCGAGTTGCAAGAGTATGTACCGTGTACCTGGTGGAGGGTGTTCTCACGTGTGATGATGGCATCTGTGTCAATGATATCTTGATATCCCCACACTGCTCCAGAGATGCATCGGGTCCCAGTCAAAATCCCACAGCGACAATTCAAGTGACTACGCAGCAGAGGGCGCTCTCACACTGGTGAAGAGCAGCAATAATTCACTCAGCGGCGTGAGTGCCAGAGGGATCTTTCTCAACCTGCAAATAATACAAAGCACAACAATAGATCTTGAGGTCCACTCGTAGAACTATATTACTTTATGATTTCAATTCGCAACATATTAAAAATAGACTCCATAAGTACATCTGTGGAGCCTTAATTGTTTACATGTTAATTGACCTCGTTCCTTTCAATTTATTTTCCCACTCTGTTCCTTGCCACCT
The DNA here is from genome assembly GCF_964213995.1 of Mustelus asterias. NCBI lineage: Eukaryota > Metazoa > Chordata > Chondrichthyes > Carcharhiniformes > Triakidae > Mustelus > Mustelus asterias. The sequence goes on from NW_027590156.1 coordinate 204,067, forward strand.
CCAGTTTCAACTTTTCACCTGTAATTGCTTTACTTTCTTCCAAGATTTAGTTTAACGGTTCAGAACCTAATTTTCCGCTCGGCATCTTAAATCAGTCTGGCAAAACTCCACTGAGCCACAAAAGGAAACTATCAGGCGGGGCCAATGAATAACCAAAGATTCTCTCCTCTTCTGTCCACCGCCATCGGAACACTTCTCCGAATAGGCACCAGTGGGCGGCACGCTGGCACTGCTGCCTCACAGCGCCAGAGCCTCTGGTCACTGCCTGTGTGGAGTTTGCACGTTCTCGTCCGGTTTCCGGAGGAAGAGGGTAGCTAAAGAGAGGGTGGGTCCACACAAGCACAGTGGAGAGAATTTGTGTGTGGAGCCAGATGAGGTGGGTGAGGTCTTTAGTGACTACTTTGCATCAGTATTCACAAAGGAGAAGGATGTGCTGGATGGAGAGTGTAGAAAGGAGGGATGTTGACATTCTAGGACATGTTGAGTTGATTGGCCATACTAAATTGCCCCTTAGTGTTCGGGGGACTGGTAGGATAAGTAGGTGGGGTTATGGGGTAGGGCCTCGATGGGATGGCGGAGGGTGCAGACTTGATGGACCAAATAGCCTCCTTCTGCAATGTATGCAATGATAATTTAAATGCTTGAACTCAATTTGCCTCAATGTTTTGAAGAAGATAAAGTGGTCAATAATCATTACAAAAACATCCACATGTAGAAGGATTGGAGCCCGATATTGGTCAGAGGCCAGAGCGAGTGAGAGAAGGTGTGTCTGATGTGGAAAAGGCTGTCAAAATATGAATGAAAAACCCACATTGAGAGCGGCTTTCTGAATTATTACACTGCAATCATTTCAACTATGTTCATTTCTTTTATGAATGGAAGTGGCACTGAAAGGTTTACCTAGCCGGCTGGTAATGAATTGTAGGTAATGAGGACAAGCTTTACATATCCTCTGGGGACTGTAAACTTGCTGTCTGAACTTTGCTCTCGTGTTTTGAACACATGATTGGCGCTGACATTATTATCAATTAAACAAATTCCAAACTCCGAGAGTCGTGGCTTATTGAATATACGATAACTAACCCGATTGAAGTTAATAATTTTAAACAGAGGTTCCATTGAGAGAAATCCTGCGTACAATAGTGGAAATGTTTATACTTCAAGATTGTTGCACGGAATGTACAGTGACAGCCAGTACCTTTGCTCCAAAGCGGCAGGTATACTTTTTAAGGATATCGTCACAAAGACATGTGTCTTCCTTTGAACTATGGTGGGAAGGATTCCATAACTGATTATCCGACCGCTGAACGGCGGCATAACCGCTCCTTCCTTCTCCAAAAGATCCTCGCTTTAGCCTTGAATTGGGAGTTTCTCTTCAAACGACAGGGACGCTGGCAATGTGGTGAGTCAATCAGCCACTCCGACACAAAATGCAATAATTGTTCAATAATTGCCTCAGTGCTTCAAGAGGGAAATTGAGTGGTTGGTAAACTGATAGAGAAGATCCTGAGGGACAGGATATATGAGCATTTAGAAAGGTTTAGTATGCTCAAGAATACTCAGCATGGCTTTGTCAAGGGTAGATCGTGCCATACGCGCCTGGTGGAGTTCTTCGAAAAGATCCAAAGATCTGCGGGTTAGGTTGATTGGCAAGGTTAAAAATTGCCCCTTAGAGTCCTGTGATGCGTAGGTTAGTGGGATTAGCGGGTAAATATGTGGGGGTAGGGCCTGGGTGGGATTGTGGTCGGTGCAGACTCGATGGGCCAAATGGCCTCCTTCTGCACTGTAGGGTTTCTATGAGTTCTATGAGTTCTAAAATGTGACTAAACACATTGACGAAGGGAAGGCGGTAGATGTGGTTTATATGGATTTTAGCAAAGCGTTCGATAAGGTCCCCCATGCAAGGCTTCCAGAAAAAGTGAGAGGGCATGGGATCCGAGGGGCTGCTGCCCGGTGGATCCAGAACTGGCTTGCCCAAAGGAGGCAGAGAGTGGGTATAGATGGGTCTTTTTCTAAATGGAGGTCGGTCACCAGTGGTGTGCCCCAGGGATCTGTTCTGGGACCCTTGCTGTTTGTCATTTTCATAAATGACCTGGATGAGGAAGCGGAGGGATGGGTTGGTAAGTTTGCCGACGACACGAAGGTTGGTGGGGTTGTGGATAGCCTGGAGGGATGTCAGAAGTTACAGAGGGACATAGATAGGATGCAAGACTGGGCGGACAAGTGGCAGATGGACTTCAACCCAGATAAATGCGTCGTGGTCCATTTTGGGAGGTCAAATGGGATGAAGGAGTGCAATATAAAGGGAAAGACTCTTGGTACTGTAGAGGATCAGAAGGACCTTGGGGTCCGGGTCCATAGGACTCTAAAATCGGCCCCGCAGGTGGAGGAGGTGGTTAAGAACGCGTATGGTGTGCTGGCCTTTATCAATCGAGGGATTGAGTTTAGGAGTCCGGGGATAATGATGCAGCTATATAAGACCCTCGTCAGACCCCACTTGGAGTAATGTGCTCAGTTCTGGTCGCCTCACTATAGGAAGGATGTGGAAATAATTGAAAGGGTACAGAGGAGATTTACAAGGATGTTGCCTGGATTGAGTGGCATGCCTTATGAGGATAGGCTGAGGGAGCTCGGTCTTTTCTCCTTGGAGAGACGAAGGATGAGAGGAGACCTAATAGAAGTGCATAAGATGTTGAGATGCATAGATCGGGTGGACTCTCAGGGGCTTTTTCCCAGGGTGGAAATGTCTGCTACGAGAGGACACAGGTTTAAGGTTCTGGGGGGTAGGTACAGGGGAGATGTTAGGGGTAAGTTTTTCACACAGAGGGTGGTGGGCGAGTGGAATCGGCTGCCGTCAGTGGTGGTGGAGGCGAACTCAATAGGGTCTTTTAAGAAACTCCTGGATGAGTACATGGAGCTTAATAGGATGAAGGGTTATAGGTAGGTCTAGAAGGTAGGGATGTGTTCGGCACAACTTGTGGGCCGAAGGGCCTGTTCGTGCTGTAGTTTTTCTATGTTTTTTCTACGAAATATCGCAGTCATGGCTGAGCCATTCCCCCGATGGTAAGGCTTAAACGGACTGATCCTGAATGAACCAAATCCTGGACCAAGCTTGAGTTTGACGGCCACAATAATCAGAATCGGGTTACATGTCACCATCTGCTGTGTAAAACCGTAATATCCCCCCCCAATAAAGCACTGACTGTTACGCAGCTCTGAGCGTTTCCAATCATTGGCAATCAGCCAATGGCAGCCAGCTCACCAGCCTGCCTATTCTCAATGTCACTGGGAACGTCAGAAAGTGAAGTGAAAACATCCTGAGACTCACAGCTGATTACTGAGGGCGGGGTTGAGAACGGGTGTCTTCAAAATCCCCAACTCCTCTTCTACAGAGCGGACAGAGACAATGCGGCTGCTCAGCATCTGGGTTGCGTGGGCAATTTTTCTGACAGGTAAATGTGGACCAAACACATTTCAACTTTTTTGTTACATTTTTGAAACATGGTGTCAAACAAAATTTTCAACAGTCGCCGGTCAGATCTTTTTATATTTGTTTTTTCAGATCTTATTCGTGGAGATTCTGTCACTCAGTCGCCGTCCTCAGATGTTAGGACAGAAGAAGAAGAAGCGGTGACTTTAAATTGTAAATATGATACTGAAGCGAGGTACTACGATCTATACTGGTACCGGCTGCACCCAGACTCACAGCCTGAGTTTATATTGCGGAAATACTCAGATGGCGGTGAAGGTAAAGCCGGTTTTGCCAAAGGACGTTTCTCTGCTAAGCTCCAGACCGAGAATAAATTCACCAGTTTAACCATCTGGGGTCTGAAGCTGGCTGACACCGCCGTATATTACTGCGCTATCAGACGCACAGTGACAGAAAACAAGCTCAGTCCTGTACAAAAACTGCCTATCACTACAGAATGAAAATCGCGGTAGATGTAGCCACAATGTACAGCGAAAGGAAACCAAGCCAACCTCGAATGAAACTGTTCCCAGAAGCAACTGCACAAACAAACTGCTGATTTCAATCCGACAAACAGATCAGCACAGAGTCATATTTGAAGATACCCGTTCTAATCCCCGCCTTTAATAATTTGTTCTCAACCCTCGGGATGTTCATGCCTCACTTCCATGTGTGACTCTTGTTCTGTGAGAGCACTTGGTGGCGATCTGGTGCTGACATGGAAATAAAAGCGTCCGAGCCTGGCTACAGTCATGTCTTGATCGGGAACGGCCGAAATTTCAGAGACTGGGGGAGGTGGAAGAGGTGGTCGGGGAATGTAATCCTGGTCTGTATATTATCATTAGAAAAAATTGGATTGTTAGTGCTGACAGAAACCACACCAGCCTCCAGGAAACATTCTGAAGCTCACTGGGCACTAGGGAAAATCTACTTGGGGTTGGTTTAAAGATCACAGTCACCACTTTGCGAAATCTGTTCAATGTCTATAAGTTTTCTCTGTTTAAATAAACTGCGAGAGCTCCAGAAAACTGGGAGGGGATATGGAGAGAGGATTGTTCAATGTTACAGTCACGGAAAATACATCGAAAGGAAAAAAGTAATTGGAGTAATGAAGTAGATTACTAAAGGTTGCTCTCAGTATAACTGGAGTTAACTAACACAATTCCGCAAGTATTCCTGACGTTTTTGTTTTGAGACTGCCGGTTACTCTGACTTTGTAGGCGGAGTTTTTGATTTTGTTTAGCAATGAGAGCGCTGTCTGGAACTCCCTGTGGGGTTTTTGTCCCGAATCTGCGACTTCTCTGCTGGCTGCGTAGCACAGAAATGCGGCGTCAGAGAAAACGTCTCCCGTGATTTTTCAAGGGACGGTTTGGTTTCCTTTGTGAAAATCAGCAGAGATCTTGCCTTGCACGTTTGGAGACCTGTTTTCAGCCCTCAGCAAAGGAGAGAGTCTGGAGAATGCATCCACAAGACAGATCCCATCAGCTCCGAACAGAGGAGTTAGCTGTCAGGCTCACTTCAAACTGAGGAATTGCGTGCAACCCTTAAACGTGTATTTGATAAACTATCCTTTTTAACATATTCATTTTCACCTATTCACTGTCATTGTATTTCCACACTCTGTCTGCTATGGCACTATCACAGAGAACACCTGAGAACATCTTCCTCATCGACCCCCGTCTCAAACTCAGTCTGATTAGTAACAGTGACTCAAATTCTAGGAACAGCTTCATCCACATTCAACACTTGCATTTCATTCTTCAAGGCGATTTCTTTCAGTTCAATTGAAGGTAAACCTGTCTCTTAGCTCAATTAGGATCAAGCTGGCTGTCTTTACTCGCCTCGAGTTTATCGTCAATGTCTCAGTTCTCTGTAATCAGCGTTTAAGTTAGTGACGTCAGACCAATCAGATCCAGCGATCTCTGCTCTTCCTCCCATAGGTTCTGTAGGATGTGACGACGGATCAGCCTCAGCCAATGCTCTCAGCATTATCTTGTTCGATATTTTGCAGCTTTCGGAGACACAAGAAGTCCCTGGAATTCAGGAGCAGCACTAGGAATGCGGATGCCGGTTCTCACTGTGAACTGGGTGACAGTCATTGTCGGTAAGAAGTTTAAAACTTGAAAAAAGCGTAAACTGAGTTTAAGTTCTGGAGAAAAAAAGCCAATATCGGGCCTGTCATACGTCTTTGCTCTTGGCTTTTACTTTCAGGAGTATAGTTTGGCGAAACGCACAGCAAACCGATACCAAAATTGGGAGATGACATCATCAGAAAGCAATGTAAACGTTGTGGTTAATTTTTACATAAGAACATAAGAAATAGGAGCAGGAGGAGGCCATCTAGCCCCTCGAGCCTGCCCCGCCATTCAATAAGATCATGGCTGATCTGAAGTGGATCAGTTCCACTTACCCGCCTGATCCCTATAACCCCTAATTCCCTTACCGATCAGAAATCCATCTATCCGTTATTTAAACATATTCAACGAGGTAGCCTCCACCACTTCAGTGGGCAGAGAATTCCAGAGATTCACCACTCTCTGAGAGAAGACGTTCCTCCTCAACTCTGTCCTAAACGGACCCCCCTTTATTTTGAGGCTGTGCCCTCTAGTTCTAGGTTCCTTTCTAAGTGGAAAGAATCTCTCCATCTCTACCCTATCCAGCCCCTTCATTATCTTGTAGGTCTCTATAAGATCGCCCCTCAGCCTTCTAAATTCCAACGAATACAAACCCAATCTGCCCAGTCTCTCCTCATAATCAACACCCCTCATCTCTGGTATCAACCTGGTGAACCTTCTCTGCACTCCCTCCAAGGCCAATATATCCTTCCGCAAATAAGGGGACCAATACTGCACACAGTATTCCAGCTGCGGCCTCACCAGTGCCCTGTACAGATGCAGCAAGAATCTCTGCTTTTATATTCTATCCCTCTTGCGATATAGGCCAACATCCCATTTGCCTTCTTGATCACCTGTTGCACCTGCAGACTGGGTTTTTGCGTCTCATGCACAAGGACCCCCAGGTCCCTCTGCACGGCAGCATGTTGTAATTTCTTTCCATTTAGATAATAATCCAATTTGCTATTATTTCTTCCAAGTGAATAACCTCGCATTTGTCAACGTTTTCTCCATCTGCCAGATCCTCGCGCACTCACTCAGCCTGTCCAAATCTCTCTGCAGACCTTCTACGCCCTCCACACGATTCACTTTTCCACTTATCTTTGTGTCGTCTGCAAACTTTGTTACCCTACACTCAGTCCCCTCCTCCAGATCGTCTATATAAATGGTAAATAGTTGAGGCCCCAGTACCGATCCCTGCGGCACGCCACTAGTTACCATCTGCCAACCAGAAAAACACCCATTTATTCCGACTCTCTGCTTCCTGTCGAGAAGACTAAAGCATAACCTGACTGGTGTATTTACAGTGATGAAGAGGTTTGACGTGGTGAACGGGGAGAGAATGATTCCACTTGGGCAGGATTCCATACCCATGTCCCATAAATCTAAGTGAAACAAAAAGATTAAGAAGAATTACAGAGAATCTTCTTTAGAAAGAGTTCTGTAGAAAGTGACTCACATTAACACAATGAACACTTGAGGAGAGGAGTAAAAACACAGTTGGGTGAACTAGATAAAACAGCTGAGAGAGAAAGGGACAGAGGCATTTGACATGAGGCGAGAGGGAGGATTCTACTGGGGATTGTAAACGGGGACGAAAAATCAGTTGGAACGAATGTATTATCATTTAATGTTTATTTTTATGTTACACCGTCTGCGAATTTCCACCCCCAGTGCAGTTTAATGTTTTTCTTTGTTTAAACGTGATTTCCAGATATGAGCAATGGAGATTCAGTTCGTCAGCCGGAATCCTCACTCACACGGTCAGAGGGAGAAGATGTCACTTTAAGCTGCACCAATACGGACAATGCTTATTATTTATTCTGGCACCGTCAATACCCAGGCAAACAGCCCGAGTTGGCGGTCCGGAAGGACACGAGCGGCAGTTATGAATTTAAGGCGGATTTCGCTCAGACCCGGTTTCCTGATACAATTCAGCACTCAGAAAAGTTGCATGACCATCTCGGAGCTGCTGCTGTCTGACACCGCGGCCTATTACTGTGCACAGGATCTCACAGTGATGAGAATTAGTGCAATCGTCGTGCAAAAACTGCCGCAGGTTTCTGAGTCACGGTTGCAGTCTGCTGAGTACCGTTTACAACAGCGGGTCTGACACTGACACGTAAATATATCCCCGTGAACGCAAACCCCGAGAACAATCCACATAAACACCATTTAAAATCGTTCACATCGAAGACAGATTCCTTCTGATTATTACATTCACTGTGCGAGGGCAGAATTGGCTGCAGTTTGTTTGGGGTTCACTGGGAACTCGGCACTAACATTGAGAATTCAAAGCGAAGCATCAGTCAATAGTGTAAACTGAAGCCCGCCAGCTGAGGCAAATCCCAATAACTAATCGTGACTAAACACCTCTCACTTAAATTCACTTATGAAGTGAGAATGGTTAACATAAGATTTGCAAAAGGATTACTTCCAGTCATGATGAGGAGCGATTAGTAGAGTAAATGATTTAAAACGAAATAATTGGCGTGGCTTAAGCACTGGAACGGATGGTATGAAAACCGACTAAGTACAGAAGCTGGATTGACAAGAGCTTCAGAAAGTTTTCTAAAATCTCCAGAAGCGCTTTGGGAAATCGGAACAAGCCAGAGAATAATTTATGCCCACAAAATATGGATTCGTTTTCCTGCACTTCCCTCAGTGTTATTTACCTACTGTTACATTTACCTGTTGCCCGTACCTCCGTTAACATCTGGAACACAATAACAAATATTTAACACAGCAATTATGTCACAAAATCTCCAATTTGCCAATGAGTATCAATTCTCCATTCACGTCTTTGCATTAATGTATTCGTTGTAAATGGAACAGAGGAAATATTCGCCAGTGCTGAATCTGTTAGTCAAGGCTTGTTAATATTTTGTATCTCTTTTAAATGAGAACAATTCGCTGATGGATTTAGAAATTCCAGTTGCTCAGTCCCCACCCCCACCACACGTCCCCCCGCCACCCGCCCCCCCCCCCGACCCCCCGGCCCCCGGAGACCCGTTCCTTTGACCCTCTATTCCCTTTGTCACACTGTATATCTGTTCAATATTTCCTCTGGTTTCAGTCACTGTGTCTCTCAGTCCGCAGTAATACACTGCGCTGTTAGACAGTCACAGCTCACGTATGGCGAAACTCCCTTCACTTTTTGAAGTGTTCATAGATGCAGAAAATTGAGTCCCCACTCCCTCTGGTCTGGTCTGAAAACATCGCCATATATAGGGATGTAGATCAAGAATGGGGGGCTTTTCCCCCACATCATTCTGAAATCATTCATGAGCGAATCTCCTTCAAACGTTGTCGTAAAACGGCTCCTGTGAGACAGAATCTGAGTCGATAACACCTAGCAACAAATTAAAAATACAGATTTTTTAAAAAAATTGGCAATGATATCAAGTTAACGGAATTGTTTGCAAACAGTGGAGAAACAGATAATGGGTGATTTCCAAGTCCGGATCACGAGCAAAGTGAAAATTATTCAACCTAGGAACTTGACAGTTAAGAGCGCTGAAGCTGAGAGAATTTCTGCAAAGGTAACAGTTAACATGTTCACAGAGCTGATGCGGGATCTGAACTCAGTGAGTTGAAGCTCAATTTTTCCAGGACAGAGTTCACAAAATGTTGAGTCATATCGGCCTCACTAGCAGTTGGTTCATTCCTGACAGAGCCAACAGGAGACACCCAATCAGCTCACAGCTCCTTTGTCGTACATTTCATCTAATCAGCTAAGACTGTCTTCATTCTACAAACATGACGTCAGAGCGAGGAGTATGTAACAATTTGAATCTGTTCTTAGAACAATTAACTGGACAGAAGAACATCAGAGAATAGGAACAGGAGTTGGAGTGGACCATTTGCTCCTTTATTAGCGTCCGCTAGCTTCAGTAAGATCATGGCTGCTTTTCCTCACATCCATCTTCCTGCAATATCCGCATATTCCTTATTTGCCTATCGTCACCCTTGTTGAATAACTATGTCTCTCTGTGATCGAGAATAGTAATGATGGGCATTAAAAATAATTGTGTTTCTTTATCTTTGCGATGGGTCACTTACAGGTAATAGTTCAAGTTGTTCCGATAACAGTACCAAAGTTTACCTGTCAATGAGCTGCTCGGTGATCTGGAAAACTACTATAAAGACGGGTTTTACAGAGAACGACACAGATTCAGCGCCGCAGAAATAAAACATTCGGGCAAGTTGGCTTTTTTAAATGTGTTTCTGTTATATTAACAGATCACAGTCCAGATCACAGATCTGATTCAGTAAGAAGAGGTGAGAGTGCCTTTGCTGTTTGTTGTAGACTGACTGTACCTCTAGAGGGAGAGGTAGTATTGAGGAAGCAGGGGAGTTGCAGAAGGAATGGAACAGGTTAGGAGAGTGGGCAAAGAAGTGGAAGATGGAATACAATGTGGAAAATTTTGAGGTTATGCACGTTGGAAGGAGGAATGGAGGCATGGACTATTTTCTAAATGGGAAAACGCTGAGGAAATTTGAAACACAAAGGGACCTGGGCGTCATTGTTCAAGGTTCCCTTAAGGTTAACGTGCAGATTCAATCGGCAGTTAAGAAGACAAATGCAATGTTTTGCATTCATGTCGAGAGGGCTAGAATACAAGAGGCTGTATAGGGCTCTGGTCAGAACCCATCTGGAATATTGTGAGCAGTTTTGGGCCCCGTATCTAAGGAAGGATGTACTGGCATTGGAAAGGGCCCAGAGGAGGTTCACAGGAATGAACCCTGGAATGAAGAGCTTGTCGTATGAGGCACGGTTGAGGACTCTGGGTCTGTACTCGTTGGAGCTTAGAAGGATGAGGGGGGTGGGACGAACTTATTGAAACTTACAGAATACTGCGAGGCCTGGATAGAGTGGATATGGAGAGTATGCTTCCACTCGTAGGAAAAACTAGAACAAAAGGGCACAACCTCAGGCTGAAGGGACGATCCTTTAAAACAGAAATGACGAGCAATTTCTTCAGCCAGAAAGTGGTGAATCTGTGGAACTCTATGCCACAGATGGCTTTGGAGGCCAGGTCATTGAGTGTCTTTAAGACAGAGATAGATATCTTCTTGATTACTAAGGGGATCAGGGGTTCTGGGGAAAAGGCAGGAGAATGGGGGTGAGAAAAAAAATCAGCCATGATTGAATGGCGGAGCAGACTCGATGGGCCGACTGGACTAATTCTGCTCCAGTGTCTTATGGTCTTATGGTCTCTGTAACAGTGTGGTGTTCAGCGCACAGTGATACACGGCAGAGTCAGAGTCAAAGACCTCGGTGACATTTAAAGGACTTGTTTCCTTGTCTATGTACAAATCAGCAGAAAACCGGTCAGGACAACCGGGAGACTTATTCCCCTTCCCCTTGCCGTAACTCCTCAGTAAATATCTCGGAGCTTCCCCGGGACACTGGATGCATCAAAAAAAAGTATTGTTTCGTAAGTGGGAGTTCAATATTACCGTCTGCCCTTACTGAAACGTTAATTCAGGCGGCTTCTGGGAAACTGAATCTTGGCCATTGGTTCCTGTAACAACATATAGAATGTGCGAGAAATCTGTGAGTAAATATAACCCATGAAACACACACTGAGGATTTGAGCTCAGGCTCATCGGGCAGCATGACTATTATTATCAGTAAAGCACACAGGGGACACATGGTTCCAGATTGGACAATAAACAGCGACACTGTTTAAAATATGTTGCTCCTTCTATTGTATCACAGAGTGAACTCAGATCAGAGGCAGCTTCTCTAATCGGGACACTGAATGGCGAATCTTTGTGCTGCGATTGGCTGGTCTCTTCGCTCTGAAGTCAGCTAAGGGCCAATCACGGTTAGTTGGTGGTATAATGGCTTACACTCTCCAATCAAATTCCATCCCTTGCCCTGTCTCCCATTGTCAGCCATTTTGTTATTGACTCGGTTCAAATCCTTTTCCTCTGAACTTAATGACCATCCCTTTCTCCGAAATGAAGGTAGAAGTTCAAATAAATATATTAAAGTAAGTCTCGATGCGCCGGAGGCCTTTTCTGCGCAATATACCTCTAAAATACTACAACTATATGACTCAATTCCCAGGGATATTTAGTGCTTGAACTTAATCAACAGTTTAAACCTTTTCAAAAGTACTGGGGATATTTAGTCACCCAACTCCACATCGAGACGCAGTTCCACTGGCGCTGTTCTGGTACTGCCAAAATATTGATTACAGTTAATCATTATTTCTACCCACGAAAATGTGACAACGCTGAAATTAGACCGCTGATAAACTGTGTCTCCTGATAGATTGTCAGGTGATCCAGAAATAATTTTACATGTACAGATTGATTGATCCAGGATATCTGCGGGTCTGTGCGAATGGGATCGGGAAATGATTGAATCCCACCCTGGAGTAATATGTCATCTTTCCCAACAGTGACAATCATTGGGTTCAGCGAAAGAAAGCCTCTCAGATGGGGCTGCATTGGTGCCTTCATTATCTGTACATATTATTTGAAATTCAGCCCCATGTGTTGCCCTGATCCGAAACTCTTGATTATCAATCAGCACCTGAATTTTGTGTGAGGCCTGCGGGAACCTCATTCACTGTGGGTCTCAGTGCACAGTAATACATGGCGCTGTCTGTCATCTTCAAGTTTCTCACGGACAAGTGAGATTCCCGCTGTGCTGTCGAAAGCCGGGAGCCGCCTTCTGAAATCCATAACTATTGGCCCTCAGCAGATACTGAGGAGGTCGTTGTGGACACTGGCGACAGCAGAATAGACCATATTCTCTCGCTGAGCTCGGTACAGAGTAGCTGCAGGGTATTGATGAATCTCCACCCTCTGCTGCTTCAACTCCTTGACTGGGTGACGTCTCCGTTACTCATTTGGGAAAATGAGCAGCAGGCAAAGAACGGGTTAGAAGGAGGGACATGAGGCGGATGAGCACCCAGAGATGGATTTTTAAAAATTCATTCGTGGGACCTGGGCGTCGCTGATCGGCCAGCATGTATTGCCCACCCTAGTTGCCCTTGAATGAACGATTTGCTGGGCCATTTCAGAGTGCAATGGCGTTTTGCTGTGGTTCTGGAGTCACATATAGGTCTGACCAGGTAATGATGGCAGATTTCCTTCCATAAGGGGCATTAGTGAACTAGATTGCTTTTTTTTTCGATTATCGACAATGGTTTCCTGGTCATCAGTAGATTCTTAATTCCAGATTTTTTTAAATTGAATTCAAATTCCATGATATGCCGTGGCGGGATTCGAACCCGAGTCCGCAGAACATTGAAATGAGAATAAATATGAGGATTGGCTAATTTAGAGCAGAGGTTCAAATTGACCGACCTGTGATTAGAACAATAAACAGAGGCAGACAGAATTCCACCCCCATGATTCCAGTCTGAAATCCGGAAACAAAGACAGTTTCTGTACTAGACCTGTAATTGGAGATTTTCATCAGCCCGGTGGGGGGGGGGGGGGGGGGGGGGGAGGAGGAGGAGGTGTGGAGTTAATGAGTCGAATGCGATTTATTTCCTCCACATATCTTCATGTCTTCAAATAGTGGCTTTCCCGAGGAGGGGATCGTGATCGCTCATAACTGATCGGAGAGCACCCTCCTGTGGACAGAATGACCGTTGGAAGCAGATGCACACGTGTAAAGATCTCCACGCATTGAGATCCACATTTGTCAGCGACAATAATTTTGCTTCCTTGGGTGCCGAGGAGGGATAAATGACCGAGTCAGCGTGAATGTTCACAGGCAAATCATTGAGCGTGCAGCGTTGTTATACTGAGAAAAATAAGGGGGATTCCATGTGTTGAATTAAATGCATTAAATTCTGCTCGTTCAGTCCAAATGTTTCAACGGAGAGGAGGCACAAGATGAAAAGCTTGTGACCAGCGTAGAAATATTTTGACTGAATTCAAGTGCCATGTTTTTGTTTAATGGAATCTTCTGGCATTCATATTTGGTGGATTTATTTATTTTTACAGTCGTGACTGTCTATCCATTCCACTATATATACAGCACTTCTATTTACCAATCAATTGTTGCACTACTTCTCTCTATTGTTGATCCCAAAGTATCTATGTCTTTAGGTATCTCTCGCATCCCGTCAACCTATCAAAAATATCCCTATTTCCCCCTCCCTCCCTCACTCCCTCCCTCTTTTATCCTCCCTCCATCCATCCATCCCTCCATCTATCCCTTCCTTCCTCCCTCCCTCCCTCCGTCCATCCAATTGGCCCATCGAGTCTGCACGACCATTCAATAAGATCATGACTGATCTGATGTGATGGTGCTCAACTTTACTTTCCTGCCTTATCCCCATGACATTTGATTGCCTTGCTGATTGAAATCTACCTTTTTCAGCCTTGAACATACCTTTTACAATCCCCTGCGATAAGTAATTCCACAAATGCACTGCCCTATCAGAGTAGAATTTCCTCATCGTCTCTGTTTTAAATTGGCTACCCTTCATTCTGAGATCATGGCCTCTGGTCCTAGACTCTCCCACAAGGGAAAACAATCTCTCAACATCTACCCTGTCCAACTTCTTTGAAAATACGATACGTCAAATAGACGGTAAACTGCGTCTCAGGTTAATTTGAATTCAACTGCCCAGAAGTGATGAAAGTGAGGAGGTGTGGAATAGAGGGAAAGTTGGCCGATTGGATAGGTAACTGGCTGTCTGATCGAAGACAGAGGGTGGCGGTGGATGGAAAATTTTCGGATTGGAGGCAGGTTGCTAGCGGAGTGCCACAGGGATCAGTGCTTGGTCCTCTGCTCTTTGTGATTTTTATTAATGACTTAGAGGAGGGGGCTGAAGGGTGGATCAGTAAATTTGCTGATGACACCAAGATTGGTGGAGTAGTGGATGAGGTGGAGGACTGTTGTAGGCTGCAAAGAGACATAGATAGGGTGCAAAGCTGGGCTGAAAAATGACAAATGGAGTTTAACCCTGATAAATGTGAGGTGATTCATTCTGGTGGGACTAATTTAAATGTGGATTACAGGGTCAAAGGTAGGGTTCTGAAGACTGTGGAGGAACAGAGAGATCTTGGGGTCCATATCCACAGATCTCTAAAGGTTGCCACTCAAGTGGATAGAGCTGTGAAGAAGGCCTGTAGTGTGTTAGCTTTTATTAACAGGGGGTTGGAGTTTAAGAACCGTGGGGTTATGCTGCAACTGTACAGGACCTTGGTGAGACCACATTTGGAATATTGTGTGCAGTTCTGGTCACCTCACTATAAGAAGGATGTGGAAGCTCTGAAAAGAGTGCAGAGGAGATTTACCAGGATGCTGCCTGGTTTGGAGGGTAGGTCTTATGAGGAAAGGTTGAGGGAGCTAGGGCTGTTCTCTCTGGAGCGGAGGAGGCTGAGGGGAGACTTAATAGAGGTTTATAAAATGATGAAGGGGATAGATAGAGTGAACGTTCAAAGACTATTTCCTCGGGTGGATGGAGCTTACAAGGGGGCATAATTATAGGGTTCGTGGTGGGAGTTATAGGAAGGATATCCGAAGTAGGTTCTTTACGCAGAGAGTGGTTGGGGTGTGGAATGGACTGCCTGCAGTGATAGTGGAGTCAGACACTTTAGGAACATTTGAGCGGTTATTGGATAGGCACATGGAGCACACCAGGATGATAGGGAATGGGATAGCTTGATCTTGGCTTCAGATAAAGCTCTACACAACATCGTGGGTCGAAGGGCCTGTTCTGTGCTGTACTGTTCTATGTTCTAAGTGACATCAGATCAGCTCTTTCTGCATTGAACTTCTGCAGGAAGTAATATCAAACCAGTCCAAGCTCTGAGGATGTATTGTCCTTCATGTGGTGACAGCTGCTCTTATTTATTGAATATTCTACAACTTGCTCAGCTACAGAAATCCTTCGAATTCCGGAGAGGCAGGAATGCGGCTCCTGGTTCTCGCTTTGTTCTGGATAACACTCATTCTGGGTAAGAAGGTTAAAATGTGAAAAACAGGAGAATCACATAAAAAGGAAGACATTTAAAAGGCAAGGAGCACATTTTAACCTCCAGCCTAAATCTGGTTAGACTTCATTAAAAGTGTTTGTAAAATAATACAAATACGGAGGTGAAACCAGAAAATGCGGTTTATAAGGATACAGTCAAATCTCAGGTTAAAAGGAATTATCCGAAATCATTGTACATGCTAGGATTGTTATCTCGAGCAAAGGGAGCAATGCGTTAACTTGGGAGAAGTCTTTAAAAATGTTGATGATGTTTCAGAATCCTGAAAAGGAGTCGCCCCCCTCCCCCCCCCCCCCCGCACCCCCCCCCCCGCCACCCCCGCCCCCACGCACCCCCCCCCACCCCCCCCCCACCCCCAAAGTAGACGATTTTAAAACGCGGTATATAAAAGCTTTCAATGAGTCTGACAAAGATTCCAGGAAAAAGATCCAACGCAGAGAGTGTCTCCAATGTGGAAATCATTATCACCGGGAGGTTGCGGGTCATTATTATAACTTAAATGAAGGAGAAAATTAATGAGAAGATTATGGAGAAAGCAGAAGATGGAAATTTTCCGAGGGTGAGATGAAAACGCTTGCAGGAGGCTCCTTGAAGTGTTAACCAGACATCAGTTGTGTCGAATGAAGGTTCATTCTCGGCTCTCATTCTATCGAATGTAATAGAAAACTGACCTCCATGTTTCACCCGTTACAGTTTGGAACGATGGAAATTCTATTACTCAGCGGGAATTCTCAGTCATACAGACAAAGGGAGAAGATGTCACTTTAGCCTGCACCTATACTGGCAATTATTTGCACTTATTCTGGTACCGTCAGTACACAGCCAGACAGCCCGAGTTTGCAGTCCAGAGATACACCAGCGGCCGTTCTGAATTGAAGCCGAATTTCGCTTGGAACCGGTTCAGCACTCAGACAATTTATTGACCATTTCGGAGCTGTGGCTGTCTGACACCGCGGTCTCTTGTGCACTGTGCACTGAAACTCAGAGTGATGGGAACGAGTGAAATTCTCATCTAAAAACTTCCGCAGATTTCTGGGTCAAAGCTGCTGTCGTTGGGAGTTGTTTACAAGAGCGGGTCACACAATGACACATGAATACATTCCCGTGAGCGCAGACATCGAATGCAATCTACGTAAAAGCCATTTAAATCAATTCACATTGAATCCTGACTCTGCCCAATGATTGCATGCATTGTGGGAGGGCAGAATTCGCTCTTTACCATCCGCATTAATAAAAAAATAAACTCTAGTTGTTTTCCCAAAACTAGTTCGCTTTGTTTAGCTGATTCATTGTGGAAAGATGGACGCCAGCTGAGGAGCCTTATATCGTCAAAGAAGCGCCCCTTGTTCAAATATATTCATCTGCTTCACCGATAACGTACCCTCCATCATAATATTGGAGTTTGGGATCGTTGCCGACGATTCCACAATGTTCTGAATCATTCGGGACTTCTGAGAAACTTAAGCAGTCAATTCCGGTATGTAACAATATCGTTGACGAAGTTGTGGCAAATATCATTCATGCCCCAAATGTGGCAGGAATTGAGCATTTCCGGATCAAGTGCCTTCGCATCGCTGACCGGTAACAGTAAAACTAACCGTGCCTACCCATAAAACTCTGGCTACGAGAGCAGGTCAGACACTGGAATTTTTCTTGACTCCCCAATGTCTGTCCGCTAACTGCCAAACACAGAGTGTGTTGACCTGCTCTCCACTTACTTGGATAAGTGGATCTCAAGCAATACTCCAGAGGCTCCACAGTAGCTCGGGCTCCGTGCATGGTACACCACATTCACTCCTTCCACGTACAATGCTAGCAGTGTGCACATTATACAAGATAGAATGCAGCAACCTGCTAGGCGCACTTCGACAGCAGCTTCCAAACCCGCGACCCCTACCGCCCGAAGAGAAGCACAATAGGGGCATGGGAATCACACCATCTTCAAGATCCCTAACAAGATTGCAACTGTGTAAAATGGAAGCTCGCTTATTCCTGCCCGAGATCAAGTAGGGCAACATATTCCAGCATCGGTTGCGACGTTGAAGTCCCTTGAAAGTGTGAACAAAAAGCTTTAACTTTGAAGGGGATTCACCAGTCTCTGCAAGGGAGCTAAGGGAACTCAAGAGTACAAGTTGGCCCAGAATAAAACCAAAACTCGAGCTATGGGCTCAATGTAACCAGACAGTGTTTAACATCGTGGAGGCGATGGCCGAGTGGTGTTACCGCTGGACTCTTGATCCAGAAATTCAGCTAATCCCGCCAAGGCAGGTGATGGAATTAGAATTCAGTGAAAAAAATCTGGATTAAATTAAACTTTATAAAAGAATATCGGGAATTAAGAACCTACTGATGACTATTAAACCATTTCCGATTGTCTGATAACCCCATCTGGTTCACTAGTGTTCTTTAGGGAAGGAAATCTGCCATCCTTACCTGGTCTGGCCAACATGGGACTCCAGAATCAGAGCAAAGTGATTGACTCTCAACTTCCATCGGGCAACTAGGGATAGGCAGTAAATGCTGGCCAGTCAGCGACGCCCATGTCCCACAAATGAATATACCGAAACAGAGTCACGCTGTTCTTTCATTCCGGAGTCACAAACACAGAACGGGTGACGACCGTCATGCAACACGGGTTTCAAATTATTCATAACTGACTCACGACCGCCAGTCTCACAGCGCCCCCAGCGATACAGGAAGTGAAATGTTGACATCCCGATACTCGGCGGATAAGTGGGGACGGGATTTAGAACAGATTCTACCAAATTGCCAGCTCCCTTTTGTAGAGCTGACAGAGACAATGCG
This sequence comes from Mustelus asterias, assembly GCF_964213995.1. NCBI lineage: Eukaryota > Metazoa > Chordata > Chondrichthyes > Carcharhiniformes > Triakidae > Mustelus > Mustelus asterias. Next base: position 222,433 of record NW_027590156.1, read on the forward strand.
GCTGCTCAGCATCTGGGTTGTGTGGGTAGCATTTCTGGCAGGTAATTTGGGATTAAGTGCATTTCGTTTTTTCTCTCATTTGTCAAGCAGGGTTGAAATCTTTCCACGCTCTGGCCTGGCCTATTACTATGTGATCACCTTTTTCAGATCTGACTAATGCGGATTCTGTCACCTAGCGGCGCCCCGCACATATTAAAACAGAAGGAGAAGCGGTGGCATTGACCTGTACTTATGATACAACAGAAAGAAGCTATAGATTATACTGGTACCGACAGTGCACAGATAATCAGCCTGAGTTTATAGTGTGGAAAAGCTCCGGAGGCTTTGAATATAAAGCAGAGTTACTAAGATCCGTTTCTCTGCTAATCTCCTGACCGAGAATAAAGTCACCAGTTTAACCATCTTGGGTCTGCAGCTGAGTGACATTGCTGTGTATTACTGCGCTTTCAGACTCACAGTGATAAAATACAGTCTCACCGCGCTACAGAAGCTCTAGATAAGAGCTCCATCTGCTGCGGGTTCTTCGGAATCGCGGGATGTTTCAGCAACAGAGAACAGCTCCGCCGTCAGCCGTTAAAACACAGTGAGAAAAAACCAGATTAACCTCGGATCAAACTGTCACTCAACAGTTCCACGAGTGGCTGAGAACACAAACTACACAATCTCTGCTGTACAGAGGGACCTAGGTGCCTTTGTGCAGGTATCTCAAGGAGTTGGTCTGCAGGTGCAGCAGGTAATAAAGAAGGCAAATGGAATTTTGTCCTTCATTGCGAGAGGGATGGAGTTAAAAATTATGTTGCAGCTGTATAAGGTGCTGGTGAGGCCACACCTGGAGTACTGTGTACACTTTTGGTCGCCTTACTTGAGAAAAGATATACTGGCACTGGATGGGTTGCAGAGGAGATTCACAAGGCTGATTCCGGAGTTGAGAGGGTTGGCTTATGAGGAGAGACTGAGTAGACTGGGGCTATACTCATTGGAATTCAGAAGAATGAGGGGAGATCTTATAGAAACATATAAGATTAAGAAGGGGACAGATAGGATAGAAGCAGGGAAGTTGTTTCCACTGGCGGGTGAAACTAGAACTAGGGGGGCATAGCCTCAAAATAAGGGGAAACAGATATAGGACTGAGTTGAGGACGAACTTCTTCACACAAAGGGTGGTCAATCTGTGGAATTCCCTGCCCAGTGAAGCAGTTGACGTTACCTCATTGAAGGTTTTTAAGCAAGGATAGATAATTTTTTGAACAGTAAAGGAATTAAGGGTGATGGCGAGCGGGCTATTAAGTAGAGCTGAGTCCACAAAAAGATCAGCCATGATCTTATTGAATGGCGGAGCAGGCTCAAGGGGCCAGATGGACCACCCCTGCTCCTAGTTCCTATGTTCGTAAAGATCATGGCGATGATCTTTGCATCGTCGATGGAGACGGGAGAGGTGCCGGAGGATTGGAGGATTGCGGATGTGGTTCCTATTTTCAAGAAGGGGAATAGGGATAGCCCAGGTAATTACCGACCGGTGAGTCTAACCTCAGTGGTTGGTAAACTGATGGAGAAGATCCTGAGGGACAGGATAGATGAGCATTTAGAGAGGTTTAGTATGCTCAAGAAAACTCAGCATGGCTTTGTCAAGGGCAGATCGTGCCTTACGAGCCGAGTGGAGTTCTTCGAAAATGTGACTAAACACATTGACGAAGGGAAGGCGGTAGATGCGGTTTATATGGATTTTAGCAAGGCATTCGACAAGGTCCCCCATGCAAGGGTTCTAGAAAAAGAAAGAGGGCATGGGATCCTAGGAACTGCTGCCCGGTGGATCCAGAACTGGCTTGCCCAAAGGAGGCAGAGAGTGGGTATATATGGGTCTTTTTCTAAATGGAGGTCAGTGACCAGTGGTGTGCCTCAGGGATCTGTTCTGGGACCCTTGCTGTTTGTCATTTTCATAAATGACCTGGATGAGGAAGCGGAGGGATGGGTTGGTAAGATTGCCGACGACACGAAGGTTGGTGGGGTTGTGGATAGTCTGGAGGGATGTCAGAAGTTACAGAGGGACATAGATAGGATGCAAGACTGGGAGGACAAGTGGCAGATGGACTTCAACCCAGATAAATGCATCGTGGTCCATTTTGGTAGGTCAAATGGGATGAAGGAGTACAATATAAAGGGAAAGTCTCTTAGTACTGTAGAGGATCAGAAGGACCTTGGGGTCCGGGTCCATAGGACTCTAAAATCGGCCCCGCAGGTGGAAGAGATGGTTCAGAAGGCGTATGGTGTGCTGGCCTTTATCAATCGAGGGATTGAATTCGGAGTCCGGGGATAATGATGCAGCTATATAAGACCCTCGTCAGACCCCACTTGGAGTACTGTGCTCAGTTCCGTTCGCCTCACTATAGGAAAGATGTGGAAAAGATTGAAAGGGTGCAGAGGAGATTTACAAGGATGTTGCCTGGATTGAGTGGCATGCCTTATGAGGATAGTCTGAGGGAGCTCGGTCTTTTCTCCTTGGAGAGACGAAGGATGCGAGGAGACCTAATAGAGGTATATAAGATGTTGAGAGGCATAGATCGGATGGACTCTCGGAGGCTTTTTCCCAGGTTGGAAATGTCTGCTACGCGAGGACACAGGTTTAAGGTGCTGGGGGGCATGTACAGGGGAGATGTTAGGGATAAGTTTTTCACACAGAGGGAGGTGGGCGAGTGGAATCGGCTGCCGTCAGTGGTGGTGGAGGAGAACTCAATAGGGTCTTTTATGAGACTCCTGGATGAGTACATGGAGCTTAATAGGATGGAGGGTTATAGGTAGGTCGAGAAGGTAGGTACGTGTTCGGCACAACTTGTGGGCCGAATGGCCTGTTTGTGCTGCAGTTTTTCGATGTTTCTATGTTTCTATGTTCTTTTGTTCTAATGTAAATAGAACAGAGACAAAGCACAGAACCATAGTTCCAACCAGACCTTCTCATTCCCACCGTCAACAAACCTCGGTCCTCTGAAGCCTGTCGGGGGTGAGCTGCATCTTAATGAATGGAAACTTTCCCGGCTGGGTTGCAGACAAACTCCCTGCAGGTACCCATCCAGACGCCTCTTAAATGTTGCTAATGTGCATGCTTCCAAAACAGCGGCGTGTTCCAGGCACCCACCACCTCCCCCGCAAATAAGAACATAAGAAACAGGAGCAGGAGTAGGCCATCTAGCCCCTCGAGCCTGCCCCGCCATTCAATAAGATCATGGCTGATCTGACGTGGATCAGTACCACTTACCCGCCTGATCCCCATAACCCTTAATTCCCTTACCGATCAGGAATCCATCCATCCGCGCTTTAAACATATTCAGCGAGGTAGCCTCCACCACCTCAGTGGGCAGAGAATTCCAGAGATTCACCACCCTCTGGGAGAAGAAGTTCCTCCTCAACTCTGTCTTAAACCGACCCCCCTTTATTTTGAGGCTGTGTCCTCTAGTTTTATCTTCCTTACTAAGTGGAAAGAATCTCTCCATCTCCACCCTATCCAGCCCCCGCATTATCTTATAAGTCTCCATAAGATCCCCCCTCATCCTTCTAAACTCCAACGAGTACAAACCCAATCTCCTCAGCCTCTCCTCATAATCCAAACCCCTCATCTCCGGTATCAACCTGGTGAACCTTCTCTGCACTCCCTCCAATGCCAATATATCCTTCCTCATATAAGGGGACCAATACTGCACACAGTATTCCAGCTGCGGCCTCACCAATGCCCTGTACAGGTGCATCAAGACATCCCTGCTTTTATATTCTGTCCCCTTCGCAATATAGGCCAACATCCCATTTGCCTTCTTGATCACCTGTTGTACCTGCAGACTGGGCTTTTGCGTCTCATGCACAAGGACCCCCAGGTCCCTTTGCACGGTAGCATGTTTTAATTTGTTTCCATTGAGATAATAATCCCATTTGTTATTATTTCCTCCAAAGTGTATAACCTCGCATTTCTCAACGTTATACTCCATTTGCCATATCCTCGCCCACTCACTCAGCCTGTCCAAATCTCTCTGCAGATCTTCTCCGTCCTCCACACGATTCACTTTTCCACTTATCTTTGTGTCGTCTGCAAACTTCGTTACCCTACACTCCGTCCCCTCCTCCAGATCATCTATATAAATGGTAAACAGTTGCGGCCCGAGTACCGATCCCTGCGGCACGCCACTAGTTACCTTCCTCCAACCGGAAAAACACCCATTTATTCCGACTCTTTGCTTCCTGTCGGATAGCCAGTCCCCAATCCACTTTAACACACTACCCCCAACTCCGTGTGCCCTAATATTCTTCAGCAGCCTTTTATGGGGCACCTTATCAAACGCCTTTTGGAAATCCAAAAACACCGCATCCACCGGTTCTCCTCCATCAACCGCCCTAGTCACATCTTCATAAAAATCCAACATGTGCGTCAAGCACGCCTTTCCCCTCATGCATCCATGCTGCGTCTGATTGATCGAACCATTTCTATCCAGATGCCCTGCTATCTCCTCTTTAATAATGGATTCCAGCATTTTCCCTACTGCAGATGTTAAGCTGACCGGCCTATAGTTACCCGCCTTTTGTCTCCTTCCTTTTTTAAACAGCGGCGTAACATTAGCCGTTTTCCAATCAACCGGCACTACCCCAGAATGCAACGAGTTTTGATAAATAGTCACTAACGCATCCACTATTACCTCTGACATTTCTTTCAATACCCTGGGATGCATTCCATCCGGACCCGGGGACTTGTCCACCTTCAGTCCCATTAGTCTACCCAGCACTGCCTCTCTGGTAACATTAATTGTATTAAGTATTTCTCCTGCTGCCAACCCTCTATCGTTAATGTTTGGCAAACTATTTGTGTCCTCCACCGTGAAGACCGACACAAAAAACTTATTTAAAGACTCAGCCATATCCTCATTTCCCACTATTAACTCCCCCCTCTCGTCCTCCAAGGGTCCAACATTCACTCTAGCCACTCTATTCCTTTTTATATATTTATAAAAACTTTTACTATCATTTTTTATATTAATTGCTAGCCTAGCTTCATAGTCTATCCTTCCTTTCTTTATCGCTTTCTTAGTCTCTCTTTGTTGTTTCTTAAATTTTTCCCAATCACTTGTTTCTCCACTATTTTTGGCCACTCTGTACGCAGCTGTTTTTATTTTAATACTCTCCTTTATTTCCTTCGTTATCCACGGCTGGTTCTCCCTTTTCTTACAATCCTTGTTTTTTGCTGGAATATGTTTTTGCTGAGAACTGAGAAGGATCTCCTTAAAAATCCTCCACTGTTCCTCAGCTATCCTACCTGCCAGCCTGCTCTCCCAGTCTACCTGAGCCAATTCATCCCTCATCCTATCATATTTCCCTCTGTTCAAACAGAGGACACTGGTTTGGGACCAAACTTTCTCCTCTTCCATCTGAATCAGAAATTCGACCATATTGTGGTCACTAGACCCAAGAGGGTCCTTCACAATAAGATCCTTAATTCTACCTACCTCGTTACACAATACCAGATCCAAAATAGCTCGTTCCCTCGTCGGTTCCGTAACATGCTGTTCAAGGAAACTATCCCGACAGCATTCTAAGAACTCTTCCTCCATTCCACCCTTACCGACTTGAGTCTGCCAGTCAATGTGCATGTTGAAGTCCCCCATGATTATTGCCGTTCCGTTTTTACACGCATCCCTTATCTGCTTGTTTATAGCCCTCCCTACCTCAACATTATTATTTGGGGGCCTATATACCACACCTACTAGTGTCTTTCTCCCCCTACTATTCCTCATCTCTACCCATAATGATTCCACGTTTTGTTCCTCAGAGCCTATGTCATCCCTCAGTACTACCCTGATATTATCTCTTATTAATAGCGCGACCCCACCACCTTTTCCTTCCTGTCTATCCTTCCTAAACGCCTGATACCCCTGGATATTCATCTCCCAGTCCTGGTCACCTTTCAGCCACGTTTCTGTAATGGCCATCAGATCGTACCCACTTGTGCTGATTTGCACCATCAACTCATTTACCTTGTTCCGAATGCTTCGTGCATTCAGGCAAAGTGTCCTTACTCCAGCTTTTATCTGGACCCGCTTTGATGAGTCGCGAACACCCTCTCCCTCTACTCCCTTACCTAAATTACCGCCTTCATTCACTTGCACCCTCTCCTCTACCATTAATTTTGTACTTCCCCTTACCCCTGCATCCTCCCCCCCATCAATTAGTTCCTTGATCCTAGTCAACTCTTCTAGCTCCCCTCCCCCCAACCTATCTAGTTTAAATTCTCCCCAGTAGCCTTAGCCAACCTACTGGCCAGGATATTGGTCCCCGTCTGATTCAAGTTCCACCCGTTTTTTGTATACAGATCACCCCTGCCCCTAAAGAGGTCCCAATGATCCAGGAACCTGAATCCCTGCCCCCTGCACCAGTCCCTCAGCCACACATACATCTTCCACCTCACTCCATTCCTGCCCTCACCTTCCCGTGGCACAGGCAGTAATCCTGAGATTACTACCTTTGCTTTCCTCTTTCTCAGCTGTCTCCCTAATTCCCTGTACTCCCTTTTCATGACCCCTTCTCCCTTCCTACCCACATCAGCGGTACCAATATGTACCGCTACCTCAGGCTTCTCTCTCTCCCACCTCAGGATTTCCGGGACGCGACTAGCGACATCCTGGATCCCGGCCCCAGGGAGGCAGACCACCATGCGAGAATCTCGCCTACCTCCGCAGAAACGCCTGTCTGTCCCCTTCACCATCGAGTCCACGATTAATACCGCCTTCCTCCTCTTTTCCTTAGCCCTCTGAGTTACAGGGCTGGACTCCACTGCGGAGACACGGCCACTGCTGCTTCCCCCAGGCGGGCTGTCCCCCCCAGCAGTACTCAAGCAGGAGTACTTGTTATGCAGGGGCAAATCCACCGGGGTGCTCTCAACCACCCTAGCCTTACCCTTCCTGGCCGTCACCCACTTGGCCTCCTCCCGTGGCCCTGGTGTGACCACCTGATGATAGCTCTTGTCTATCACCTCCTCATTCTCCCTCATCAGCCTAAGATCCTCGAGCTGCAGTTCCAGCTCCCTAACACGGTCCCTCAGGAACCGCAGCTCGACACACCCCTCACAGATGTGGATGTCCGGGAGGCCAGATGCCTCCAGGACCTCCCACATCCTACACTGGGAACAACACACTGGTTTCACACTCATACTGGACACTTTATGTCAAGTAAGACAGTGAAAAGTTAATAAGAGTGTAAGGAAACAAAAACTCACCCCTGCTCGTCCAAACCCTGTGAGCCAAAGCCCTGACAGCTCACTGAACTTCCCACTCACTCTGCTGCCCGCTACAATGCTGCCCGCTGTATACCTTGGTGCGCTTTTAAACCCTCCAAAAACTTCCCCAGGCCACTCCTGGCCCGACTTCCGGTTTTGAAAAAAACCTCCGATTTTAAACCCAAAATTAACTGAAAAAATAAATAATTAATTACAGTCAGAAAACCCACTCTCTTACCCTCAGCCTGCTCCTGGGAACAAATCTCCCTCAAACTTCCCCTTGAACCAGTGCTCCCCTTGTAATTGACACGTCCACCCTGTCTATGCCTCCAATAATGTTGTAGATCCAATCCAGGTCTTCCCTCAGCCTCTGTATTTCAGTAAAAACAGTCCTAGTCTATTCATACTCCTCATAGCCATCGCCCTCGGGATCGTGCAGCATCCTGGGGAACATTCTTTGAACTCTCTCCAAAGCTTCTAAGTCCTTTTGGTCGGACTGGGAGGTCCGGGGTGGATGTAACCCTGGTCTGTAGTTTATCGTCAGGAAATTCTGAATTGTTAGCGCAAAGTTCTAGAAGAACAGCGCCTCATTAACACTGGACTGCCGACATACGACAACCACAGTGTCCCAACTCTGACCTGTTCCTCCAGTATCTGCGGGAGCTCTGACACATTTACTGAAGGCAAACAGCTCTCGGAGTTACACTCGCTGCTGATTTTCACAAGGAAACAAAGTTGTCCCTTGAAATATCACAGGAGAAGTTCTCTCTGACATCGCCGTGCATGGTTGTGCTATGGAGCCAACACTGCTACAGAGAAGTAACAGATCCAGAACACAAAAAAAAACATACTCCCAGTATCCAGACAGCGCTCTCACTGCTAAACAGAGGTAAAAATTCCGCTTCCAAATGCAGAGTCACCTGGAACTTTACAATAACAACAAAATTCAGGAAAACGTACGGAATTGTACTGGTTAAATCCAGTGCAGTTATGCTGAAATCAGCATTCAGAAATTTACTTCCTTACTTGAATTTACTTCTTTTTCCTTCGATGTGTTTTCCGGGACTGTCTGTGACATTGAACAACCCTCTCCATCCCTCTCGCAGTTTCGTGGAGCCTTAGACCACGGCCTGTTAACACGATTTATTTAATCAGAGTGCGTTGCTGGATCAAAGAAAACTTATAAACACTGAATAGATTTCGCAAAGGGGTGACTATCATCTTTAAAACAACCCCAAGGAGATTTTCCTCAGTGAGCACTGAGCTTCAGAATGTTTCCTGGAAGCTGGTGTGGTTCTTGTCAACACGAACAATCCGGAATTTTCTGATGATAATTTACAGACCAGACTTACATTCCCCGGCCACCACTTCCTCCTCCCCAGTCTCTGAAAGTCCGGCGATTCCCCTGTCAGGGCACTGCCTGTAACCAGGCTCGGACACTTCTCTTTCAATATCAACCCCAGATCACCACCAACTGGCCTCAGAGAACCAGAGACAGACACGGAAGTGAGGCAAGAGCATCCCGGGGGAAGAGGACAAGTTATTAAGGGCGGGATTTCGAACGGGTGTCTTCTAATGTGATTCTGCGATGATCTGTTTGCCTGATTGAATTCTGAAGTTTGTTTTCTCAGTCTCTCCTGGGAACAGTTTCATTCGAAGTGAGTTTGGTTTCCTTTCGCTGCACATTGCGGCTGCATCTACTACAATCCTTCACAGACCCCAACAGACAGCAGCTGCACTCTGCAGTGAAATACAGTTTTTGTACAGGGCTGAGCTTGCTTTATATCACTGTGCGTCTGAAAGCGCGCAATAATACACGGCGGCGTCAGTCAGCTTTAGACCCAAGATGGATAAACTGGTGAATGTATTCTCTGTCTGAAGCTCAGCAGAGAAACGGCTTTTGGCAAAATTGGCTTTTTCTTCACTGCCGCCCGAGTATTTCCACAAAATAAACTCGGGCTGTGAGTCTGGGTGCTGCCGGTACCAGTATAGATAGTAGTAGCTAAATGCAGGATCATAGTTACAGTTTAAAGTCACCGCTTCTCCTTCTGTCCTGACATCTGAAGACAGCGACTGAGTGACAGAATCTCCATGAATCATATCTGAAAAACAACATTCAAATATCAAAAGATCTGACCGATAACTGTTGAAAATTAAGGTTTACGTCATGTATGAAAATTGAAAGACAAGTAGAAATGTGTTTGGTCCACATTTACCTGTCAGAAATATTGCCCACACAACCCAGATGCTGAGCAGCGGCATTGTCTCTGGCCGCTCTGTAAAAAGGGAGTTGGGGATTTTGAAGACACCCGTTCTAAACCCCGCCCTCAATAATCTGCTGATGCCTCAGGATGTTCTCACTTCACTTCCTGGTGTTCCCAGTGACAGTGTGAACAGGCAGGCCGGTGAGCTGGCTGTCAGAGCTGGGTAACAGTCAGTGATTTATGGGGGGAATATTTCCGTTTTACACAGCAAATGGTGACAGTTAAATCCGATTCTGATTATCGTGACCGTCAAACTCAGGTTTGCTCCAGGATTTGGTTCATTCAGGATCAATCCGTTTATTGAAGTCTTACCATCAGGGGAGTGGCTCAGCCGTGAATGCGAGTTTTCCCTCATGAAACTCCGAGGCAATTGTTGAACAATTATTGTATTGTATGTCCGCGTGGCTGATTGACTCACCAGGCTGTCTTGTGACACATTGGCAGCGTCAAAGAACAAAGAACAGTACAGCACAGGAAACAGGCCCTTCGGCCCTCCAAGCCTGTGCCGCTGCTTGGTCCAACTAGACAAATCGTTTGTATCCCTCCATTCCCAGGCTGCCCATGTGACTATCCAGGTAAGTCTTAAACGATGTCAGCGTGCCTGCCTCCACCACCCTACTTGGCAGCGCATTCCAGGCCCCCACCACCCTCTGTGTAAAAAACATCCCTCTGATATCTGAGTTATACTTCGCCCCTCTCACCTTGAGCCCGTGACCCCTCGTGATCGTCACCTCTGACCTGGAAAAAGTTTCCCCCTTCATAATCTTGTACACCTCTATTAGATCTCCCCTCATTCTTCGTCATTCCAGGGAGAACAACCCCAGTTTACCCAATCTCTCCTCATAGCTAAGACCCTCCATACCAGGCAACATCCTGGTAAACTTCTCTGCACTCTCTCTAACGCCTCCACGTCCTTCTGGTAGTGCGGCGACCAGAACTGGACGCAGTACTCCAAATGTGGCCTAACCAGCGTTCTATACAGCTGCATCATCAGACTCCAGCTTTTATACTCTATACCCCGTCCTATAAAGGCAAGCATACCATATGCCTTCTTCACCACCTTCTCCACCTGTGTTGCCACCTTCAAGGATTTGTGGACTTGCACACCTAGGTCCCTCTGTGTTTCTATACTCCTGATGACTCTGCCATTTATTGTATAACTCCTCCCTACATTATTTCTTCCAAAATGCATCACTTCGCATTTATCCTGATTAAACTCCATCTGCCACCTCTCCGCCCAACTTTCCAGCCTATCTATATTCTGCTGTATTGCCCGACAATGCTCTTCGCTATCCGCAATTCCAGCCATCTTCGTGTCATCCGCAAACTTGCTGATTACACCAGTTACACCTTCTTCCAAATCATTTATATATATCACAAATAGCAGAGGTCCCAGTACAGAGCCCTGCGGAACACCACTGGTCACAGATCTCCAGCCGGAAAAATACCCTTCGACCACTACCCTCTGTCTCCTATGGCCAAGCCAGTTCTCCACCCATCTAGCCACTTCTCCTTGTATCCCATGAGCCTTAACCTTCTTAACCAACCTGCCATGTGGGACTTTGTCAAATGCCTTACTGAAATCCATATCGACGACATCCACGGCCCTTCCTTCATCAACCGTTTTTGTCACTTCCTCAAAAAACTCCACCAAATTTGTAAGGCACGACCTCCCTGCCTTTCGAAGAGAAACTCCCAATTCAAGAACAAAGTGAGGACCTGTTGGTGAAGGAAGGAGTCGTTATGCCGCTGTTCCACGTCTGATATCAATTATGGACTCCTTCCCACTATAGTTCAAAGGAAAGAACATGTGTTTGTGGCAAGATGCTTCAAAAGTATTCCTGCCGCTTAACAGCAAAGATACCAGCTGTCACTGTACATTCAGTTGTACAATCTTAAAGTATGAACACTTCCACTAATGAACGCAGGATTCATCTCAATGGCACCTCTGTTTAAAATTAATATCTACAATCGGGTTAGTTATTGTTTTTACAAAGAGCCATGACCTTCGGAGATTGGAATTTTTAAAAGAGGGAATAATGTCAGCGCTTCCAGTAACTCGACACTCAGGTGTTCAAAGCACGGGAGCAAAGTTCAGACAGCAGGTTGACGGTCCCCAGGAGATATGCAAAGCTAGTTCTCATTAACTACAATTAAATACCAGCCGGCTAGGAAACCCTTTCATTGTCACTTCCACCCATAAAAGAAATGAACAGAGTGCTGAGATGGTTACAGTGCAATAATTCAGAAGGCAGCTCTCAAAGGGGGTTTTCATTCACATGTTCACATGTGTTCCCATATCAGAAACACCTTCTCTCACTCGCTCTGCCCTCTGACTAATATCAGGCTCCAATCCTTCCACATGCCGATGTTTTTGTGATGATTATTGACTCCTTTACCATCTCTAAAACATTGAGGCAAATTGGGTTCAAGCATTCAACTTATCATAGACTCTCTTCAGTGCAGAAGAAGACCATTCGTCCCATCGAATATGCGCCGATCACAATCCCACCCAGTCCCTATTCCTGTAACCCCACATATTTCCCCTAATCCCGCAAACACTAAGGCGTAATTTTCCATGGCGGATCAACCTAACCTGTACATTTTTGGATTGTGGGAGGAAACCGGAGCACTCGGAGGAAACCCATGAAGACACTGGGAGAATGTGCAAACCACACAGACAGTGACCAATACAAAGAACAAAGAACAATACAGCACAGGAACAGGCCCTTCGGCCCTCCAAGCCCGCGCCGCTCCCCGGTCCAGGATTGAATCCTGAATCCAGGATCCCGCCCAATTTTCCAGCCTACCTACATACCAATATCCTATCCACCGAGCTGTCCCTCACAGCTACGATGCTTTGTTCATTACAACCTATTAACTCACCCCCACCCCCCCATTCCAGACCATGTGATCTCCAGGGAGAGGCGAAAACCCAGAGTGAAAAACCCCAGGGCCAATATGGGGAAAAAAAACCTGGGAAATTCCTCTCCGACCCCCTGAGGCGATCGAAACGAGTCCAGGAGATCACAATGGCCCTGATCGGAAAATGCTTCCCAACCCTAGTCATTTCCACTTCCACGAACACCATATGAATTCCCTGCCCCCGAGACAGGTTCCCAACTATTCGCAGTCTCGCTCTGTACTGGCACCAGCAAGATGATCATAGAATGAAGCCTTGAAACGAGAAACAAGGAACAATTAGCCCGCGCCGCTCCCTGGTCCAAACTAGACCACTCTTTTGTATCCCTCCATTCCCACTCCGTTCATATAGCTGTCTAGATAAGTCTTAAACGTTCCCAGTGTGTCCGCCTCCACCACCTTGCCCGGCAACACATTCCAGGCCCCCACGACCCTCTGTGTGAAATATGTCCTTCTGATATCTGTGTTAAACCTCCCCCCCTTCACCTTGAACCTATGACCCCTCGTGAACGTCACCACCGACCCGGGGAAAAGCTTCCCACCGTTCACCCTATCTATGCCTTTCATAATTTTATACACCTCTATTAAGTCTCCCCTCATCCTCCGTCTTTCCAAGGAGAACAACCCCAGTTTCCCCAATCTCTCCTCATAACCAAGCCCCTCCATACCAGGCAACATTCTGGTAAACCTCCTCTGTACTCTCTCCAAAGCCTCCACGTCCTTCTGGTAGTGTGGCGACCAGAACTGGACGCAGTATTCCAAATGCGGCCGAACCAACGTTCTATACATCTGCAACATCAGACCCCAACTCTTATACTCTATGCCCCGTCCTATAAAGGCAAGCATGCCATATGCCTTCTTCACCACCTTCTCCACCTGTGACGTCACCTTCAAAGATCTGTGGACTTGCACACCCAGGTCCCTCTGCGTCTCTACACCCTTTATGGTTCTTCCATTTATCGTGTAGCTCCTCCCTACATTATTCCCACCAAAATGCATCACTTCGCATTGATCAGGAGTGAACTCCATCTGCCATTTCCTTGCCCAAATTTCCAGCCGATCTATATCCTTCTGTAGCCTCTGACAATGTTCCTCACTATCTGCAAGTCCGGCCAGTTTTGTGTCGTCCGCAAACTTACTGATCACCCCAGTTACTCCTACTTCCAGATCATTTATATAAATCACAAACAGCAGAGGTCCCAATACAGAGCCCTGCGGAACACCACTAATGACCGGGATTATACTTTAATTAGTCCCTGCTATAAACTTCATCCCGCTCCCTGAAAACTGGCTGAGGTTAAACCATAACGTTCACAACCACAGTATCATATTTAACCTCAAGCCACATCATCACCGAGGCCAACTATTTCCACCTCAGTCACATCAGCCAATTCCGCCCTATTCTCAGCTGATCTTGTGCTGAAGGCATCACCCCTTTCCTTAGTTACCGCCAGACTTAACTATCTTATCACACTCTCACCTGCCTCCCCGGTAATCTTGAAGAAATCCAGAACAGATGGAGAATAATGGAGGAAAATGTGACCTTTTCCACTTTGGCAGAATAAACAGAAAAACAGGGTATTTTTTAAATGGCGAGAGATTGCCAAACTCTGCTGTACAGAGCGATCTAGGAGTCCTGGCACATACATCACAAAAAAGTGAGTAGACATGAGTAGACAGAATAGGATGTGCCTGAAAAAATGAAGGATAGGAAGGGTAGAATTCGAGAACCGTGGATAACCAGAGAAATTGAGGGATTGGTCAAAAAGAAAAGAGAGGCGTACGTTAGGTCCAGGCACCTAAAAACGGAGGGAGCTCTGGAGGAATACAAAGAAAGTAGGAAAGAACTCAAACGAGGAATTAGAAGGGCAAAAAGGGGTCAAGAAGTGTCCTTGGCAGACAGGATTAAGGAGAATCCCAAGGCATTTTATTCATACGTTAGGAACAAAAGGGTTGTCAGGGAAAAAGTCGGACCTCTCAGGCACAAAAGTGGGGAATTATGCTGAGAGCCCAAAGAAGTCGGGGAGATCCTAAATGAATACTTTGCGTCGGTATTCACAAAGGAGAGGGATGTGTTGACTGGGAGTGTCTCGGAGGGGAGTGTTGACCCGTTCGAGAAAATCTCCATTACAAGGGAGGAAGTGTTAGGTTTTTTTAGGGAATATAAAGACTGACAAATCCCCAGGGCCTGATGGAATCTATCCCAGGCTGCTCAGGGAGACGAGAGATGAAATCGCTGTGCCTCTGACGCAAATCTTTGTCTCGTCATTGGACACAGGTGAGGTCCCAGAGGATTGGAGGATATCTAACGTGGTCCCGTTATTTAAGAAGGGTAGGAAGGATAACCCAGGAAATTATAGGCCGGTGAGCTTGACGTCCGTGGTAGGGAAGTTGTTGGAGAGGATTCTTAGAGATAGGATATATGCGCATTTAGAAAGGAATAAACTCATTAACGATAGTCAGCATGGTTTTGTGAGAGGGAAGTCATGCCTCACTAACCTGGTGGAGTTTTTTGAAGAAGTGACTAGAATGGTTGACGAGGGAAGGGCCGTGGATGTCGTCTATATGGACTTTAGTAAAGCATTTGACTAAGTCCCTCATGGTAGGTTGGTGCAAAAGGTTGGATCTCATGGGATAAAGGGGAAAGTGGCTAGATGGGTGCAGAACTGGCTTGGTCACAGAAGACAGAGGGTGGTAGTGGAAGGGTCTTTTTCTGGCTAGATGCCTGTGAGTAGGGTGTTCCGCAGGGCTCTGTATTGGGACCTCTGCTGTTTGTGATTTATATAAACGATCTAGAAGAAGGTGTAACTGGGGTGATCAGTAAGTTTGCGGACGACGCGAAAATGGCTGGACTTGCAGATAGTGAGGAACATTGTCAGAGGCTACAGAAGGATATAGATCGGCTGGAAATTTGGGAAAGAAATGGCAGATGGAGCTCAATCCTGATCAATGCAAAGTGATGCATTTTGGTAGAATTATACGATAAATGGCGGAACCATAAAGGGTGTAGATACGCAGAGGGACCTGGGTGTGCAAGTCCACAGATCCTTGAAGGTGATGTCACAGGTGGAGAAGGTAGTGAATAAGGCATATGGCATGCTTGCCTTTATAGGATGGGTCATAGAGTCTAAAAGTTGGGGTCTGATGTTGCAGTTGTACAGACCGTTGGTTCGGCCGCATTTGGAATACTGCGCCCAGTTCTGGTCGCCACACTACCAGAAGGACGTGGAAGCTTTAGAGAGAGAGCAGAGGAGGTTTACCATGATGTTGCCTGGTATGGAAGGGCTTGGTTATGAGGAGATATTGGGTAAACTGGGGTTGGAAAGACGGAGGATGAGGGGAGACTTATTAGTGGTGTATAAAATTACGAATGGCATAGATAGGGTGAACGGTGGGAAGCTTTTTCCCAGGTCGGTGGTGACGTTCACGAGCGGTCATAGGTTCAAGATGAGGTGGGGGAGGTTTAAAACGGATATCAGAAGGACGTATTTTACACAGAAGGGGTGGGGGCCTGGAATGCGCTGCCAGGCAAGGTGGTGGAGGCGGACACACTGGGAACGTTTAAGGCTTATCTAGATAGCCACATGAACGGAGTGGGAATGGAGGGATACAAAAGAATGGTCTAGTTGGGACCAGGGAGCGGCGCGGGCTTGGAGGGCCGAAAGGCCTGTTCCTGTGCTGTATTGTTCTTTGTTCTTTTTGTTCTTTGATTAGCAAGTGTTCCTTATTGCAAAGGGAACAGGATGTGAAAGCAGGGATGTTTTATTGCAGTTGTACAGGGTGTTGGCAAGGCCATATCTGGAATAATGTACAGTTTTGGTCTCCTCACTTATGATAGGATATAATTATATCAGAAGCAGTTCCGAGATGGTTCACTTGACTGATTTCTGGGATGAGGAAGTGTCTCAGGAGGAAATATTGGACAGATTGGGCTTGTATCCATTGAAGTTCAGAAGAATGAAGCAATCTTATTGAAATGTTTAAGATCTTGAGGGGACTTAGCAGTATAGATGCTGAGAGAGTGTCTTCCCTTGTATGAGAGACGAGCACTTGAGGAGTTAGATTAAAAATACTGGGCCCAAGATGTAAGAAAGAGAGGAGGAGAAATATTTCCCCTGAGACGGTCATTAGTCTGTGGAATTCTCTTCCCTGGAGAGCAGTGAAAGCAGAGTTATTGAATATTCTTTAAAGGCTGACTTAAATAGAGGCTTGATTACCAGTATTGCTGTGGTTTCAAATTGTGTAACACGAATGTCGTTTAACACAAAAGTTTAGGACATTCAAAACAGACAAAGCAATTGATGAGGATTCAAACTAAAGTTCGGATTATTTCCGTGCATACGTCCATGTAAATTTAAGTATATTATAATAAGATTAATAGGAACAAGAAAAAATACAGCAGCATAATCCTGCAACAAGATCCTTCAGTGATCTGAGAATTTACTGATCTCCCAAGCAGAGGCCATTTACCTCACGTCACCACCAGAGGGAGCTCTCTCACATGTTTTGTGTTCACTGTATCAGGAGCGGGTTCCATTACGCAGTGACATAGGGAGACATAAATCAGGAGAATTGGATTAATTATTGGATTACACAGTGTAATGTAGGAGTACTGCTTTAATTGTGGGATTACACAATGACATGTTACAGAGCAGAAATCCAGAAGAACTGGATTAATTGTTGGATTAACAGTGATATGTTACAGAGCAGTAATACAGGAGAACTGGATTAATTCTGAGAATACACAGTAATATTTGACAGATCATTAATCCAGGGGAACTGAATTAATTGTTGGATTCCAATAATATGTTACAGAGCAGTAATCCAGGGGAACTGGATTAATTGTTGGATAACACAGTGATATGTTACAGAGCAGGAATCCAGGGGAACTGGATTAATTGTTAGAATACACAGTGATATGTTACAGAGCAGAAAACACGGAGAACTTGATTAATTGTTGGACTACACAGTAATATTTTACAGAGCAGATATGGATGCTGAATTTGCTGATGACACAAAGATAGATAGGAAAATAAATGGTGAAGAGGATGTAAGGAGACGATAAAGGTATATAAAAAGCTGAAGTGAGTGGGCAAAGCTCCGCCAAGTTGGCAAATGTGAAACTGTCCATTTTCGCAGGAAAAAAGTAAAATACGGTTAATATCTAAATGGTGAGAGATCACAAAATTCTGAGGTACAGTGAGACTGGGCTGTCCTAGGGTGTGAATAAAAAGGGGCCAATATACAGGTACAGCAATTAATTAGAAACGTCATAAAATGTTATCATTTATTCCGAGGGAATGTATTATAAAATAGGAAGGACCATAAATTCGTAAGATATAGGAGCAGGATTAGGCGATATGGCCCATCAAGTCCGCTCCGCCATTCAATCATGGTTGATATGCTCCTCATCCCTATTTTCCTGCCGTCTCCCCATAACCCTTCAACCCATTACCAATTAAAAATCTGTCTAACTCCGCCTTAAGTTTACTCTGTGTCTCAGCATCGACCGCACTTTGGAGTAGCGAATTCCACAAATTCAAAACCCTTTGGGAGAAGTAGTTTCTCCTCAACTCTGTTTTAAGTTTGCTACTCCTTCTCCGAAGACAGGGGCCTCCAAACTTTTCAGGACGAGGGCCACGTCGTATATTTTACACATTTTCGGGGGCCAAAGAAAAAAAATAGTTTTATAAATGAATGAATAAAATTTAAATGAATGAATAAGTTTTATTTGGATCATCTTTGTAATCAGGATGATATGGTTCAGAACAAAAGAGAAATGTGACAATTACAAAGAAACAATGCCATGCTTACACTGAGAGAAGATATATAATGAGTAAAAATATCAAACATTAGCAAATGCTCTGACGAAATAATCAATTACTTAACTGCAGATGAGAAATGCAGGCTATTCATTTTTTGATTTATTTTATTTACTGAAATTTTACAAATGTTTACTTGAAATGAGAATTTGCCCAATTTTGTGGCACACAATGAGAAAAATAAACACAGCCCAAGAAAGAACTTCAGTAAAACAAGGCAAAGAAATTCAAAATAAACTTGAACCATTCATGAAGGTCGAACAAAAATAAATTGAGTCTGCACCTTTCTACACAATTCTGGCAATTGGAGTTTTCATTCGTAACCAACAAATCATGAAGTTTTGCACAAGATTAATGGGAATGATGGAACTGCTTTTTAAATTTCAAAATATTGCTGAACTGAGGTTTCAAGCTTGAAATTTTTGAAAATGTTCGATGACACAGGTACGTTGTACCAAAAACTGATACAAACCCACAAGCAAATCGCTTCAAATTTGGAAACCGGTCAGGCTGCAAAGATTTATAAATTTGGATCAGATTTCCTTCTTTATACTTGTGTTTCAGCATGTCATCTGATTGGAGATCAATAATTTCCATTTGAAACTGACTTGGGAGTGTTTCAACATTGCAGCCAAATGGATTTTGAAACAGCTTTATTTCATCTGTGTTTCCATCAAGATCAGAACATCGTTCCTGAAATTGGTTTTGCAAGTCCTTAATGATTTATGTTGCAAATGAAGAAGGAAATTCTGCTTCAAATTCTTCATGAAATTTTTCACAACATGGAAAATGAACCAAGTTATGAACTTTCAGCTGTCCTTGAAATAGCACCAGTTTTGCCCTGAATGCCTTGACATCCGCGAATAGATCACAAATCAATTTGTTTCACCTTGCAACTTCAGATTCAATTGATTCACATGGCCTGTCACGTCTGCAAAAAATGTCAATTTCCAAAGCCAGTCAGTGTTTGATAAAAGTGGTCCGGGTCGATTCTTCTGTGTGAGAAAGGACCATGATAGAACCTTTTCACAACTAAGCCATCGAACTGCTGTATAATAAGGCAAGTCACCGAACTCAGAATCAGTTTCTTTCAGAAAATCACGAAACTGGCGATGATTAAGCCCATGAGATAGAATGAAATTCACTGTTGGAACAACAGGTTTCAGAACGCAAGACAGATCCACATATTTTCCACACAATGCTTGTTGATGGATAATGCAATGCAGAAAAATAGGCTTTGAGAATTCACCAACCTCACAAGCTTTTGTGATTTGTCCAACCAAACCTTTCTTCACCCCAGATATGTTCTTTCCTCCATCAATTGTCACGCATTGCAGTTTATTCCACTCCAGGTTACATGATAACACAGTTTTTTTGCAATTCTTTGAAGATGTCTTCTCCAGTTACTGTGCTGTGCATGCTATGCACTGATGCTAATTCTTGTGTCACATTAAATTCACGGTCGACGCCACGGATGAATACTAGGAGTTGTGATGTGTCACACACATCAGTCGATTCATCCAGTGCGAGAGAATACAACTGAAAATGTCTTGCTTTGTCTGCAATTTGATGAATTATATTGCTTCCTATATCCTCAATTCTACGAGCAACAGTATTTGGTGCAAGAGCGATGATTTTGAACAGATTTGCTTTTACTGGGCATAACTCTTCCACTGCTTCCATTATACACTCTTTGATGAGATCTCCATCGGTGAATGGCTTTTCTCTTTTAGCCAACACATAAGCTAGTTTGTAACTGGCCCTGGTTAAAGCTTCATTTTCAGTTATCTTCTGCGTAAAAAAAGTTTGTCGGGAAAGGAACCTGCTTTGCATTGATTCAATTTTTTCCGAACGCTGTGTTCCTGTGAATTGGGAATAACTTGGTTCATGTTTGGTCTCAAAGTGCCGAAGTACATTGTACTCCTTCAAAACTGCAACAGTGTCGTTGCATATGGCACACAAGGCTTTATCACCTGCTTGTACAAGGAAGTACTTTACACCCCATTCTTCATTAAACAGGCGGCATTCACTGTCCACTTTTCTTTTTTTTTCCTTCCATAGCCGAATTGGTCTGAATTACCGCCATCATTGTCATTGTTCTCGCTCATTTCAGACAGCCGGAGCTTACGGATTGGATAAAGCAGCTGCCACTCAGTCACTGCAGAGCGGCAATTGGATAACAGATGTCTCAATTGCTGATTCGTATAATGAACTGTCAGTCACAGGACGGCAGCTCTGATTGGAGAATAGGCCGGTAAAGAGGGCGGGGATTCCTATGGGTCCATCAGACACCGTGCGGAGCGGCAGCAAATGTCCGGCCTGTGGCTTCCGTCCCCGCGTCCGGATCCTGAGTCAGCGGCGGGGTTCCGGACGCGGGAATGTTTTCGGCAGCGGGAATCCCGTCCCGCCCCACTGGCTGCGGGCCAGATGTAGCCCGCTGCGGGCCGGATGTGGCCCGCTGCGGGCCGGATGTGGCCCGCGGGCCGTAGTTTGGAGACCCCTGGCCGAGTTAAAACGATAAAGTCAACCCCATTGCCACCCAGATTTTTCCTTGTATCCCCATCTCTATCGCCAGCGCTTTGCAGCCTATTACTGTCCTTCACTATCTGTGTTTGCTTTTGCCCTGTTGCTCATGTGACATTTCCAACTCGGACACAACATGACAAATCTCAATCTAATGATTCTCACTGAGCTGTTTCGATCAGGAAGCAATTCAGGTTTGTTAAACGGATTATCAAAAACTTTAAACTTGAGTATATCGAAGCCGATCTATGACCCTGAAAGTGTCGAATCCTAACTACTCGACCACCAGGGTCTTATCTTCCTCATTCTCCCAGATCTTGAGTACAGGAATATGCACTGTGCCAATCAAGCACAGTCGCATTCTCTTTCTAGTCTTTCGCACGTTGCTTAGCTTTGAAATTGTTCATCTTTTCACATTAGCTTCCAGCGTGCTAAAAAACGAGCTGTGATCAGCTCAAGTTTTTCAACAGGTTTACCACAATAAGTTTTATCACAGAATGATGCTGACATTGCTCTTTATATGTGGTGAGCTACAATGAAGTTTAATGCAGTAGAAGGTATCTCACTTTTTCTGAGACGATGTACCAGCAATTGCAATGATGTGAAGATACCGGCGTTGGACTGGGATGGGCACAACATGAAGTCTCATAACACCAGGTTAAAGTTCAACAAGTTTATTTGCTCCGGTAATAAAAGAAAATTGCTTTATTTTATCAGCACTCCGAAAGCTCGTGATTCCAAATAAACCTGTTGGACTTTAGCCTGCTGTTCTGAGACTTCTCAATGTAAATACGAATTGTTGTCGATAAGTGACAGCATTGTGGAATAAGGCTGATTTCTTCCTCCCTGCTGCTCAACCTGGTAGAAGTATCACACCCGTTTTCGATCAGGAAACAATTCCAGCTCCTCCTAATTCATGTGCTGCATGAGAGCAATGAATCATCATTCCCTGACTGGGAATCGAAAACTGGCTGCGACGGTGAAATCGCCGAATCCTAACCACGAGACCAACAGGGACATTAATGTGATCAGCACATTACTGGCCATGTGTGTGTGTGCGTCTGTGTGTGTGTGTGTGTGTGTGCGTGCATGGTGTGTGGGGCGGGGAAGGGGGGGAGGTGCGGGGAAGGGGGGTGGAAAAAGGCCTCATGCCCCAGAACAATCCATGCCTGTTTCATGGTGTAATGGTTAGCACTTTGGATTTTGAATCCAGCCATCCGAGTTTGCATCTTGGTGGAACCACTATTCTCATCGACCCTCCTCTTGTTTAAACTGGGACAGATGAATAGGTGAAGCCGTCAACCACTTCATCTCTGAACTTTTTGTGTTGTTGAGCAATCATCCTCTGGGGCTGCAGCAGTGGTGCCAGGAGAGTCACTCCCTACATCATCTGCAATGTGATCGCATTGCGATTTGCTGAAAGTTCCTATTTTTTTAAAACATCGACTTTTTGCGAATTTTAATAAAATGCCCTTCAGCAAACCGGTAAGAATTCTCACGACACCAGATTAAAGTCCAGCAGGTTTATTTGGAATCACGAGCTTTCGTCGCTCTCGCTGAGGATTCACCACATTGCTCTGCCTTTGACTGAAAGCAGTAGATGTCTCGTGAATTCCCCGGTATCCTGAGTGTCTGACACTGATTAACACAATGCACTGTTCTTAATGTGAAATTAAGCGGTTTGATTCCATGTGGAGGATTTACACTTACATACTTCCGGGAAGCTGGTGACATCGTGGTAAAATCAGTGGAGTATGAATCCTGTGGCCCAGGCTCAAACGTCCGGATCCCACCACAGTCCAGAACTCAAAATGAAGTGAAAGCTAGTTTCAGTAAAATAAAACAACAAATGCAGTGTGCATAAAGCAAGTTGTAAAACAGGCTGCAAGCTGCTGCTCTGGTGGTTAGAGTTTGACACTTTCACTGCTGTTTAGATTGCAAGTCAGGAGATGGAGATTTGTTGCTCTGATCCAAACCGTAAAAACAAATGTCAGTTATTGCCTGGTGGAACATATGAAACCCAATCTCGCCTCGTGTCCTGAAGTGAAGAATGACTAAATTCAACAGGAGGTTTTTTTTGTCATTTCTGGCAGGATATTGGGAACCAGACAAGGTTACGGGCAGTTTAAATGGTGCTGGTCCTTCACTGCAGCTCATTCTGTTTCTAACTGGATGGGATTCCAGCTTGTTACACAGTTCAGGGTGAATTTATTCAGTGAAGGAGCAGGCTCAAGCCAACTGATGGACTTTCGCAGCTCCTTTGCTGCTAATGGATTTCAGTAACAATATCAGTAAAGGGCACAATTGCTTACGTGGTAGCTGAGCCGAGTCATGTAAACCGGTGGATTAAGGTCCAGTCCCTACGGAGTCGTTGGTTCGATTGCAGCCACTGCTAGAATGGATTTGGATTTTGGTCCAAGCAGCTGAAGTCCAGCATTTCAGTTTGAATGTAGGAGTTTGTGCCGTGTCACTTTTGGCATGAAGAAAGAGGAACGACAGAGCAATGTAAACAGTTGTTGAGGTAAAGGAACGAGTGTGGAAGGACTGGAGCAAATTATCGTGGATTCTGGAATCAGAAACAAAGAGAGAAAATGCTGGAAAATCTCACCAGGTCTGGCAGCATCTGTAAGGAGTGAAGAAAGTTGACATCTCGAGTCCAGATGGCCCTTTGTCAAATCTGGGAGGAGTGGAGTTGCTTCGATAGAGAATACAAACGGGAACACCGGTTGAATGGCTCTCTGTCGAAATAAACAACAGGATTGCAAACATTGAGACTGCAGTCCCGGCCCAGGGGATGGATTGGGATTTTCAAACTGAGGTTCAAATCCTGCCATGTGCGCTTCCCGTCATTCCTCATTGTGATTTTTCTTTTATTGAAGGTTATTGGAAATGAAGCAATGGGTGCAGAGATGATCAACTCATTGCAAATCTCTCACATCAGCGTCACTGAGGGTCCAGTAATCAGCGTCGGCGCCGTGACGTGGTTTCGATTTCCAGTCACGGAGTGAATAACTTTTTGTTCATTTCTTCATTTAATAAAAACAAGGCTCACAGCGTCTGTGAAGGGAGCAACATCTAAATCTTTCAGCTGGATGAACTTGTATCAGAGCTGGAAAAGTCAGAGATGTAACATTAACGATAAACTCTGAAGAAGAACCACATGACACACACAAGATACATGTCAAGTACATACACAATACACATGCCAAATCATGTCACTTTCAAGTTGTGTCTTTTAACTTCCTGCTCTCCACCTCAGACATTTCCACATTCATCAAAAACCTCCGACCTCAAACTCCATCCTGGTCCTCTATCCACTGATAATGCTACACTTATGGGGCACGTGAGCAGCATTTGGCTCCAGAGCTCAGTGGTTAGACCACTGGTCTTGTAAAGCAGGCGTCGCGAGTTCAATTCTCGCTGGAGCCAGTAGCAAAATTTAGCTGTTAGAAGCTGTAGGTGAGGGACTGGGAAACGAAATAGAGAGCTTTGATGAGTGGAGGCTCAGATCGGGTTTAACTTTGGTAAGCGAATTGATATTCCCTCCTTGGTAAAAAAAAATAGAAAGAGCACGACATCTGTGAAGAGATGGAAAAAAATAAATGTCGATATTAAGAATAGGATAGTTGCGTTTTGTACAAGGAATGCATAAAGCGAGCATGTAGGTGCAAGCAATGATTAAAAGGGAAGTTACATTTTGGTCTTTATTGTCGGCAGACTGGGGTCCAAGAATAACGAGGTGTTGCTGCAGTTCATAGAAATCATAGAAACCCTACAGTGCAGGAGGAGGCCATTCGGCCCATCGAGTCTGCACCGACCACAATCCCACCCAGGCCCTACCCCCCACATATTGACCCGCTAATCCCTCTAACCTACGCATCTTAGGACTCTAAGGGGCAATTTTTAACCTGGCCAATCAACCTAGCCCGCACATCTTTGGACTATGGGAGGAAAGATGTCCAAAGATGTGCAGGTTAGGTTGATTGGCCAGGTTAAAAATTGCCCCTTAGAGTCTTGAGATGCGTAGGTTAGAGGGATTAGCGGGTAAATATGTGGGGGTAGGGCCTGGGTGGGATTGTGGTCGGTGCAGACTCGATGGGCCGAATGGCCTCCTTCTGCACTGTAGGGTTTCTATGATTCCTATGAAACCGGAGCACCCGGAGGAAACCTACACAGACAGGAGGAGAATGTGCAAACTCCACACAGACAGTGACCCGAGCTGGGAATCGAACCCGGGACCCTGGAGCTGTGAAGCAGCAGTGCTAACCACTGCGCTACAGTTGCACAGGGTTTTGTTGATACCACATGTTGAATATTCTGTGCAGATATGATATTCACATTTAATAAAGGATATGTTTGCATTGGAAACGGTGCAGATAAGGTTCAGCAGATGATCCCTGGGATGAGGGAGTTGTCGTATGATGAGAGGCTGAATAAATTGGGCTGAAATTCTCTGGAGTTTGGAAGAATGAGAGGCGATTTCATTCGACCTACACAAGTCTGATTGGGTTTGATAGGTTGGAGGCTGAGAGAGTTTTTCTGCTGGTCGGGAACTCTAACACACGGCAGCAGAGTCTCAGGAAAATGGGCTGATCATTTCGGGCTAAGGTAAGGATAAATTACTTCACTGAAATGGTTGTGAACCTTTGGAATGGTCTATGCCAGACAGTTATGGAAGCTCCATCATCGAGTATATTTAAGGTTGGGATAGACAGGTTTCTGGCCTCTCGGGGAATTCAGGCATATGGGGAACTGGTGGAAAAACTGAGTTGTAGCCCAAGATCAGCCATAACGGTATTGAATGGCGGAACAGACTCGATGGACCAAGTGTCTACTCCTGCTCCGATTTATTGTGTTCATGTGGATGATCAAACTAGTAATTCATGTTATAATAAAACGTTCTCAGAAGCTGTTGCGACAAATGTGAAGCAGACAGAGTCAAGGTTCCGAGTCTAATATGACTCTTATTAAACCAGCAACTGAGTGTGAGTTACAGCATTGAGCACAATATCGAGACAGGGAATTGAATTGAATCCAGGCAGTGAAAGCCCTGAATTTAAACTCCTGTATTATTTCTGCAGTAGACTTGTTCAGGAAACGTGCTTGCCAATTGAAAGTGTGGAGGTTTGAGAGCACCCCGAGCCAAATGGACTCGCGCTATTCCTGTTTCTGCTTATATTCCCGACATATATTTACTTTGTGCCCTTCTGTAACAGTGAAACATTGTCCAAACTTGGCCAGTCTTGCTGTTATTCATTAAATTACCATACTGTTATGACACAGAGGTTAATCCCTTTTATCTCACATCATAATCTGGAAAAACTATTTGTGAAGCTGCTAACTGTTCTTAATTAACGTTCAGAGGCTTATTAATTTTAAAAATGCCTGTTACTCACTTTGAGTGAATAATTAACAAGCTATTTGTTTAAATAACCAAGAACTTTAAGTAAACAAGTAACATGTTAATTAAGGTACGGTTCGACTGAAATGCTGTTCAAATAATACTAGGAACATTCATTACCAAAACTGTACTCACAGAATTTTAGTCACTCTCAAAGAAATTACACAACCAGCTTTGATGGGATTCAGAAGATTTTGGAGTCCTTCAGTAGTTGTGCGCAGTCTGTAATGTCTTTCTAACTCCATATCCTTATGTTAGATAGTTTTCTAAAGCGATTTTTAAACTAGCAGGGGTCGAGAACTGCTGTAGAGACAAATGTTTTTTTGACTGGCTGCCCTGGCCTCTGGAGATGTTCATCCAAGATATTATCTAGAGATGGCTGCTCCTCTGGCCTGTTTTATCTGCCATGACCTCTCAGTTTTCTTACACCACGATTGGTTTGATGCTGACAACAATAAAAAAATCAAAGCTGATAGGTTCCCTTGAGCTGAGAGTTTACTTTAAACTCATACGTTGTTAGCTGAGTGTCTTCTTTAATTCAAATCCTAACAGAAAGGAAAAACCTGTGGAGGCTGTTATTAAGTCAACCCTGATGTTTGGTCCCTTGCAAACAAATGTTGCAACCTGAAGTCTGTGTGTACTCTACATTTTAGCACAGAACTCAAAAACAGCATTTAAAGGACTGTTTTCTTCCCTCTAGCATTTTTTACAACTCTTTTATATATTTACAAACATTATTTTGTATGTTCACAAACTCAACTTGAAACTGGCAGATACAAACCGGGGTGCTGGCTCTCATCTGTTTCTTTTCAGGATGGAATTCGTCTGGTCTTCATGCTCACTGAAGCACCAACACGGCAAGGAGACCATTTGCTGGTTCAATCCATCCGAGTAGTTCCACGGATCTGTACTGCCCAATAAGACATCGGTGTCCACGCGTGAAGGAGCGAGTCCAATTGAAAAATAGTGTTGAGAAAAATGTCAAGGAGAAAAAATAAGTGAGGTATGAAGTTTTATTTAACGTGAATTTGAACAGACAGTATATAGAACATGTTTATTTTGTTAGACTATTTGGAATGTGCTGTAAACCCAAATAAAATTCGTATATTTGACCAAGCTACGTGTTAAGTTGGTTGTTCAGGAAGAATACTCAATTTCTTCACTCTTCACTCACCTCCTACTCAATTAGAACATAGCCTTGTGATGAGTGCATTAATTTCAACATCATGTTTCTCATGAATGGCGATAGTTTTGTCGAGATATATGGTATAAGCGATGATAAAGGAACACGGTTCCCCCCATCACCAACAGTTGGGGCAGTACATTGGCACCGTGCTGCTTCAGAGCGCAGGGACCCATGTTCGAATCATGGCTTGGGTCACTGTCTGTGTGGAGTTTGCACATTCTCCTTGTGTCTGCCTGAGTTTCCGCCGGGGCTCCAGTTTCCTCCCACAGTCCAAAGATGTGCAGGTTAGGTGAGTTGGCCATGTGAAGTTCTCCCTGTGTATATGAGCAGGTGCTGGCGTGTGACGACTAGGGCATTTTCACAACAACTTCATTGCAGTATTAATGTAAGACTACTTGTGGCTAATAAATAAACCTTAGCTCCATTCGCCCCACAGCGTTCAGGTGGGTATCCGACCAACCATAATCCGTAAGCAGTACTGCAAGTCTTTTTTCGTGTTACATTTAAAATCGCATGCAATTCTCTCCAAGTATCAATATTTTGATGCTTCATGGCCTTTAAAAATATTTGATTTCAGATTAGTAGGGCGGAACAGAATAAGCTCATATTTACGCCTATAATACTTCAGGTGCCACCTTGTTTATCATTCAGTTATCCTGTCTATGTTTCCTTGCAGACTCTCGGTCCTTTCTTACGGTTTACAGTCCACAGTTCACCTCGCCTGACATCATCAGAGGAATGCAAACATTTATTCTGCCTCTTTGTGTAAGTCGTTAAAATAAGCTGCAAATAACTGAGGATGAGGGGCTGATCCGCGAGGCACGTCATTGTTCATAGCCTTTCAACTTGAAGATGTAACATGTACCTATTTGTGCTTGTTCTAAATAACTTGTCCTCTTTCCATGCTGATGTATTGGTCCGACTCAATGAACCTTTATCATGCATCTTATCAAGTAAGTTTGGAAATTCAGCTTATGTCATCTACTGGTTTCCCTTTAACTAATAGATAGTATCATCTGAAGATGCGGGAGGAGGGGGTGGGTCGGGGATGGTGGTGGTGGCGGGTTGGGGGGGGGGGGGGCGGGGTGGGGGGGCGGTAATTAAGAAGTAGAATAAAACCCTTTGGAATGCCAGGTTGACTTTTTGTTTTCTGATTGCAAAGTGCAAAGTTGATACTTCCTCAGTAAGGTGCCCTGTCACTTTCACGATATTGTTGTCAAGTTAACTGCCCTCTCGTTACCTGACTTCAGAGTTGCATTACTGTTCATTAAGACTGCATCCACAATTGGAAGAAGAACTCCTCAACAACGTCAATTTTCTGTGTGATGTCTTCATAGAATTGATGTGCACCCACAGGTATCTAAAGCGTTTGTCCATTCAACAACTCCAAGCTGTATTACTCCTGCCACTGGAAGTCCACATCGAGTACGTGCCCCAGAGAGTCAGCTGCATCACCAAGAAGGAGAGCGGATAGAACACATAGACAACAAAAATGTATTGAGATAGAGGCAGAATAAGAGCCACTGAAAGAGTGAGAGTCCAAGGTCGATGCACAGAAAAAATAATCAGCGGTGTTTGAACTTGGAAGGAACAGATTAACTTCACAAGTCCATACAATTTGTAATTTATATTGGCAGGCAACACGAATATAAAAATATTACTCAGATTTGAACAGTGCCTGATCCAGACACCAGGACACAGCTGAACGCATTAAACAGATGCAGTATCTCTGAACAATAATCGTTGTTGTCATCTTTAGGAGATTTTGTTTACAAATGATCTGGTTCAGAAAATACAAAACAACGATCTGAGGAATTACTCCTTGATGCGCATTACCTCTTTATCCATCTGTAAGGGAATATTTTTTGATGCAGAGTAAGCAAATGCAACCGTGAAACTGACTGAAAATATCATCGCAAATCCCTGCCTAAACAGCGGCAATGTCTGTCACTTCTAATAAGTCGAAAGTCAACCTTCTCTTTTGTAGAATTTTTTTTTTAAATGTCCAGTTTCTCCTGAAGCCTGGTGATAAATAATCTGTGGTTTTCTGTAACAATTTGCAGTGAACTTTGATCTTCACCATTGGAACTCATGACAGTATAAACAGTTCAAAACGTCCGAGGTATTTTAGTTCGGTTTATTAGTTTTACAAATGCATTCCCCAGATGAGTTAATTGCCTTAACCACTGGTCCTCCTTTATCTATTCTACTACTTATATCCTCAAAAAACGCCCGTAGATTTAGTACAAAATGATATGCCTTTCGTAGGTCCATGCTGGCATTGTCAAATCCCATTGACGCTTAATAATTAGTTAGTTACCACGTTTTTCTTTGTAATACACTCAAACACCTTTCCGGTGAGTAATGTCAAGCTAACTGGTCTATAATTCCCATGTTTTCTATCCGTCCCTTTTTAAATAGTGGGGTTACATTTTCCACCCTCCAATCTGTACGAACTATTCCTGAGTCGATAGAATTTTGGAAGATGACCACCAATGCAACCAACATTTCCAGGGTCCCTTCCTTTAATACTGTGGGATGTAGGTTATGAGGCTCTGGTGATTCGTCAGCCTTTAACTCCACTCATTCCCCCAGCCACGAATTTCTTTTTAATACTGATTTCCGAGAGTTCCGAAGTCCCATTAGACCCTTCGTTCTTTATCAATTCTGGGAGGTTATCTTTGTCCTCATTTGTGAACACCGAACCAAAGTCTGTGTTCTATTCTTCCGCCGCTTCTTTGTGATTATAATTGCCCTTGCTTCTGCCAGGTACCAACATTAGTCTTTACTAATCATTTTCTCCTCAGATATTTAGTCAGTTTCTATGTTTCCTGCAATTTTACTCTCATACACTATTACTCCCCTTAATTATGTTGTGTCATAAGAACATAAGAACATACGAAATAGGAGCCGGAGTAGGCCATCTAGCCCCTCGAGCCTGCCCCGCCATTCAATAAGATCATGGCTGATCTGAAGTGGATCAGTTCCACGTACCCGCCTGATCCCTATAACCCCTAATTCCCTTACCGATCAGAAATCCATCTATCCCTGATTTAAACATATTCAACGAGGTAGCCTCCACCACTTCAGTGGGCAGAGAATTCCAGAGATTCACCACCCTCTGAGAGAAGAAGTTCCTCCTGAACTCTGTCCAAAACTGACCCCCCTTTATTTTGAGGCTGTTCCCTCTAGTTCTAGTTTCCTTTCTAAGTGGAAAGAATCTCTCCATCTCTACCCTATCCAGCCCCTTCATTATCTTATAGGTCTCTATAAGATCCCCCCTCAGCCTTCTAAATTCCAACGAGTACAAACCCAATCTGCTCAGTCTCTCCTCATAATCAGCACCCTTCATCTCTGGTATCAAACTGGTGAACCTTCTCTGCACTCCCTCCAAGGCCAATATATCCTTCCGCAAATAAGGGGACCAGTACTGAACACAGTATTCCAGCTGCGGCCTCACCAATGCCTGTACAGATGCAGCAAGACATCTCTGCTTTTATATTCTATCCCCCTTGCGATATAGGCCAATATCCCATTTGCCTTCTTGATCACCTGTTGCACCTGCAGACTGGGTTTTTGCGTCTCATGCACAAGGACCCCCAGGTCCCTTTGCACAGTAGCATGTTGTAATTTTTTTCCATTTAGATAACAATCCAATTTGCTATTATTTCCTCCAAAGTGAATAACCTCGCATTTGTCAACGTTATACTCCATCTGCCAGATCCTCGCCCACTCACTCAGCCTCTCCAAATCTCTCTGCAGACCTTCTACGCCCTCTACACAATTCACTTTCCCACTTATCTTTGTGTCGTCTGCAAACTTTGTTACCCTACACTCAGTCTCCTCCTCCAGATCGTCTATATAAATGGTAAATAGTTGACGCCCCAGTACTGATCCCTGCGTCACGCCACTAGTTACCATCTGCCAACCAGAAAAGCACCCATTTATTCCGACTCTCTGCTTCCTGTCGGATAACCAATCCCCAATCCATGCTAACACCCTCCCCCCAACTCCGTGTGAACCAATCTTCATCAGCAACCTTTTGTGAGGCACCTTATCAAACGCCTTTTGGAAATCCAAAAACACCGCATCCACCGGTTCCCCTCCATCAACCGCACTAGTCACATCTTCATAAAAATCCAACAAGTTCATCAAGCACGACTTTCCCCTCATGAATTCATGCTGCGTCTGCTTAATCGGACCATTGTTATCCAGATGGTCTGCTATTTCTTCTTTAATGATGGATTCCAGCATTTTCCCAACTACAGACGTTAAGCTAACCAGCCTGTAGTTACCCGCCTTTTGTCTATTTCCTTTCTTAAACAGTGGTGTAACATTAGCCGTTTTCCAATCCGCCGGCACTACCCCAAAATCCAACGAATTTTGACAAATAACCATTAACGCATCCGTTATTACCTCTGACATTTCTTTCAGTACCCTGGGATGCATTCCATCCGGGCCCGGTGACTTGTGCACCTTCAGTCCCGTTAGTCTACCAAGCACTGCCTCCCTGGTAACATTAATTGTATTGAGTACCTCTCCTCCTACCAACCCTCTATCGTTAATATTCGGTAAACTATTTGTGTCTTCCACCATGAAGACCGACACAAAAAACTTATTTAAAGTTTCAGCCATTTCCTCATTTCCCACTATTCAATCCCCCCCTCGTCTTCCAACGGTCCAACATTCACTCTTGCCACTCTATTCCTTTTTATATATTTGTAAAGCTTTTACTATCATTTTTTATATTTAGAGCTAGCCTGGCTTCATAACCTATCTTTCCTTTCTTTATCGCTTTCTTAGTCGTTCTTTGTTGTTTCTTAAAGTTTTCCCAATCTTCCGATTCTTCACTATTTTTGGTCACTCTGTACGCATCGGTCTTTAATTTAATACTTTCCTTAATTTCCTTCGTTATCCACGGCTGGTTGTCCCTTTCCTGACAGTCCTTCTTTATCACCGGAGTATATTGTTGCTGAGTACTGAAAAGGATCTCCTTAAAAATCCTCCACTGTTCCTCAGCTGTCCTACCTACCAGCTGCTCTCCCAGTCCACCTTAGCCAATTCAGCCCTCATCCTATCGTACTTCCCTCTGTTCAAACAGAGGACACTGGTATGGGAGTCTACTTTCTCCTCTTCCATTTGTATCAGCAATTCGACCATATTGTGATCACTTGACCCAAGAGGGTCCTTCACAAAAACATCCTTAATTCTACCTACCTCGTTACACATTACCAGATCTAAGATAACTCGTTCCCTCGTCGGTTCTGTAACATACTGTTCAAGGTAACTATCCCGACAGCATTCTAAGAACTCTTCCTCCATCCCACCCCTTCCAACTTGATATGCAGGTTGAAGTCCCCCATGATTATTGCCGTTCCGTTTTCGCATCCATTATTTGCTTGTTTATAGCCTTCCCACCTCAACATTGTTATTTGGGGGCCTATAGACCACGCCTACTAGTGTCTTTCTCCCCCTACTATTCCTTATCTCTACCCATAACGATTCCACGTTTTGTTCCTTCGAGCCTATGTCATCCCTCACTTCTACCCTGATATTATCTTTTATTAACAGAGCTACCCCACCACCTTTTCCTTCCTGTCTATTCTTCCTAAATGCCTGATACCCCTGGATATTCATCTCCCAGTCCTGGTCTCCATGCAGCCACGTTTCTGTAATGGCCACTAGATCATACTCATTTGTGCTGATTTGCACCATCAACTCATTAACTTTGTTCCGAATGCTTCGTGCATTCAGGCAAAGTGTCTTTATTCCAGCTTTTATCTGGACCCGATTTGATGAAATGCTATCAACCTCTCCCTCGCCCTCTCCTCCTTTAACTACTTGAATGCCCTCATTCACTTGCACTCGCTCCCTCTCCTCTACCATTGATTTCGTAATTCCTCTGACCTCTGCACCCTCCCCCCATAAATTAATTTAAAGCCCTATCTACAGCCCTCGTGATACGATGCGCTAGGACTCTGGTCCCAGCACGGTTCAAACGGAGACCCTCCCATCTATACAGGTCCCATCTGCCCAAATACTGGTGCCAATGCCACATGAATTCGAAACCATTCCTTCCACTCCAATCCTTGAGCAATGCATTCGTCTTCTTAATCCTATTAACCCTGCGCCAATTCGCGCGTGGCTCAGGTAGTAATCCAGAGATTACCACCTTGTTGGTTCTGCTTTTAATTTGTTCCCAAGCTCTTCGTACTCCCTCTGCAGATCCTTAGTTCCTGTTTTGTCTATGTCATTGGCACCTACATGGACCACGACAACTGGATTTTGACTCTCCCACTCCAAATTTCTCTGCAGCCCAGATGATACATCCTGGACCCGAGCACCAGGCAGGCAACACAACCTCCGGTATTCCTTATCCTGGTCACAGAGAACAGTGTCTATGCCCTTAACTACACTATCCCCAATTACTACTACGTTTCTCTTTGATTTCTCCATTGCAGCAGTACCCTGCACCCTCGTACTGCCGACAGTTTGCTCGACCTTCTCGCAGTCATTTTTCCCATCCTCTTTTGTTGAAATCTAAAAGGCTTCCAAGCCTCAGACTTGCTAATTATTTTGCAATTTTATATATTTTCTAAGTAAAATGGAAAGTTCCCGCTCCTGAAGGACATTAGTGAAAAGATTTGACGAAATGTTGGCACCTTTGTCATTCATATTAATTGCATAAGGATTTTTGTTTCAGCTTCTTCAATGAATTGAATTGAAATTCCCCAGCAACTCGGGTAGAATTTGAACTCCTATCTCCAGAGCATTGTTTCAAGATTGTGGATTACGAATTTAGTAATTATATACTATACTATATGCTATACTACCTCGAGGAATATCATCACATCTAAAGTGGAACAACTGAAACTACCACTCTCCTTGAGCACAGGACCAAAGGTTGAATCATAAATTCAGGCATCTGTTATGGGAGTTGAACACATTACCATTTGGATGAGAAGCGATGTTGATTCCACTAAAAAGAAGACTTTTAGCTGATCACAGTTAGCATTTTGACATTCTGACATTTAGCTCAGTGTGTCTAGAGTTTCGGACCTGTGTGCAGTATTACACGGATGCATATAGTTGTCAGAAGCTGGCCTTCTCTCTGTACCTCAGAATTTGTAATCTTTCACCGTTTAAATATTAAACGTATTTTATATTCATCCTGCCAAATTGGACGTTTTCACAATTTACCACATTATACTCAACTTGGCGGGGCTTTGCCAATTAATTTACCCGATTTATGTCCCTTTATCTTCTTCTTACACGCACTTCACCATTTATTTAAGACCTATCTTTTTCTTTTTCTAAATGGAGGTCGGTCACCAGTGGTGTGCCCCAGGGATCTGTTCTGGGATCCTTGCTGTTTGTCATTTTCATAAATGACCTGGATGAGGAAGCGGAGGGATGGGTTGGTAAGTTTGCCGACGACACGAAGGTTGGTGGGGTTGTAGATAGTCTGGAGGGATGTCAGAAGTTACAGAGGGACATAGATAGGATGCAAGACTGGGCGGACAAGTGGCAGATGGACTTCAACCCAGATAAATGCGTCGTGGTCCATTATGGTAGGTCAAATGGGATGAAGGAGTACAATATAAAGGGAAAGACTCTTAGTGCGGTAGAGGATTAGAAGGACCTTGGAGTCCGGGTCCATAGGACTCTAAAATCGGCCCCGCAGGTGGAGGAAGTGGTTAAGAAGGCGTATGGTGTGCTGGCCTTTATCAATCGAGGGATTGAGTTTAGGAGTCCGGGGATAATGATGCAGCTATATAAGACCCTCGTCAGACCCCACTTGGAGTACTGTGCTCAGTTCTGGTCGCCTCACTATAGGAAGGATGTGGAAAAGATTGAAAGGGTGCAGAGGAGATTTACAAGGGTGTTGATTGAGTGGCATGCCTTCTGAGGATAGGGTGAGGGAGCTCCGTCTTTTCTCCTTGGAGAGACGAAGGATGAGAGGTGTATAAGATGTTGAGAGGCATAGATCGGGTGGACTCTCAGAGGCTTTTTCCCAGGGTGGAAATGTCTGCTACGAGAGGACACAGGTTTAAGGTGCTGGGGGGTAGGTACAGGGGAGATGTTAGGGGTAAGTTTTTCACACAGACGGTGGTGGGCGAGTGGAATCGGCTGCCGTCAGTGGTGGTGGAGGCGAACTCAATGGGTCTTTTAAGAAACTCCTGGATGAGTACATGGAGCGTAATAGGATGGAGGGTTATAGGTAAGTCTAGAAGATAGGGATGTGTTCGGCACAACTTGTGGGCCGAACGGCCTGTTTGTGCTGTAGTTTTTCTATGTTTCTATGTTTCTATCTTTGTGTTGTCTGCAAATTTATCATCCATATCTGCTCAGTAAATATTACAGTGTATTCTTACAATTAATCCAGTTCTCCTTGATTACTGCTCTGCAACATATCGGTCTGTAATCTAACAATTAATCCAGTTCTCCTGGGCAACTGCTCTGTGACACATCATGTTTAATTCAGTTCTCCTAGATTTCTGCTCTGTAACATATCATTGTGTATTCCAACAATTAAAGCAGTTCTCCTACATTATTGCTCTCTATCATTTCACTGTGTAATTGAATAATTCATCCTGTTCTCTTGGATTATGGCTCCCTAACATATCAATTTGTTTTGCAACCCGCTCCTGAAACAGTGTACACAAAAACACGGCGAGGGATCGCCCTCTGGTGGTGATGTGAGGTAAATGGCCTCTTCTGGGGAGATCAGTAAATTCTCTGATTACTGAAGGATCTTGTTGCAGGATTTTGCTGCTGTATTTTTTTCTTGTTCTCATGATTCTTATTATAACATACTTACATTCAGGTGTAACCATGCACGGAACTAACACAAACTTCAGTCTGAATCCTCATCAATTCATTGCTTTAGCTGTTTTGAATGTTCCAGGCATTTCTGTTAAACTATATTCGTGTTACAAAATTTGAAACCACGCAATGCTGATAAGATTCGAACTCTTAATAAAGTTCTCTCCACACATTGAAAGGATATAAATTTGACTCCAACCTCACATTTATCTGACAGATTGTCGGATTTCAGTGCACCTGCTTCAATTTTAAACTTTCCTCAGAGTTGTCATTATGATGTTTTGGCTACCATATCAGCTGTCCTCTAATGGGGCTTGGGGAATTTATTGAAATGGGAGACTGGGAGAAATTGTATGTTCTAAATTCTGCACGCTCCTGGAAAACGGTTGAGGGAGAGAGGGGCTTTGAGACACAGAGACGAGACAGATGCTAGCGGCCAAAATATTGAGAGTGCAGCATGGACACCGAGGTGAACAGAGAACGAGGCACAGAGATAGACAGGCAGGAGTAGACATAGAAACAGTTAGATAAAGTCATTGGGCTACAATCAATGTTGTTCGATGGCCAATTCTTGACAACACTGAGCAACAAGCCAATCCTTTCATTGGGCAACGCCCCTTAGTTTCCCAATGAGTGAAGACTGCCCATGATATAAAATTACTTTTTTACATCAGAGTACAAGAGTTGACATAATTTTACAATTCTGCTGATTTTGTGGAATTCTTAAGCAGGAAGCATGTTCTCCCAATTTTCTTTACTAATATTGGTTGGTTTTCCTGCCCGGTGAGTCTGTGTTTAAATAGTCACTGCCTGTTCCCAGCGTTCTCCACCAGATATTTAAGAGATTCTGTAATTTGTTGCAGGCAAAGATGAAGTGTCCCAAGATCCCCCTAAATTAACGGTTCAGGAAGGACAGACCATAACACTGCACTGCAGTTACTGCTCTGGTACATCCAGTCTCATGGGGAAGCTCCGATTTATTTATTGACGATTTTTAACACAGGAGACATCGCTGAAGATTCTCCGAATAGATTTTCTGCTGTTTGTACAAAAGAAACAAAGCGGTCCTTTTAAGTATCGCCGGAACGCTTCTCTCTGACAGCGCACTGTATTTCTGTGCCATGGAGCCCACACTGGTGCAGAGATATAGCGAACCCCAGACTGGGAATTCCAGTTAGTGGTCAGCAGAGGGCGCGCCCGCATTGATAAACAGAAGCAATTATTTAGCCTGTGAGAGTTCAAGGTCGTAACTAAAATAACACAACACAACATTCAACATGAACAGATGAGCAGCAACAGAGGGATTGTATTAGGTGTGTTGTAACTAACATTTATACTGCAAAATTATTTTGCAAATCAATTTATTATGCCCTCACTCACGTTTTGTATTTTCATGATCTTTTCCTGTCTATCTGATTTAATGAGCAAAACATTCTCAATCTCTACTCTCTGTATCCCATTTATCAGAGCCGGTGCATAGTGTCTATATGATTAGACCGTGCTGTTGGTTTAGACAGTTTATAGAAAATTAATGCGTTTCACAATGTACCGATTACACTCTTTAGTTAAATCAATGTTTATTTTCCTTTCGATTGAATGTTTTCTGACAGAATTGGCAGCCCAGTGTTTTGAGCTTAAAATAACCAGGCTTTAACCATAAGACCAAATGACAAAGGCCAGGGTTAGGCCTCTCGACCTCTCGAGCCTGCCCTGTCATTCAATGGAATCATGGCTGTTCCAACATTCCTCACGTACACTTTACTGCCCTTTCCCCGTAACCTTCGATTCGCTTACTGATCAAAAATCTATCGAAATCTGTCTTACATATACACAATGACTCTACCCGCGCAGCTCGCTGTAGAAGTGAGTTCCAAACACTCACAACTCTCTGAAAAAAGATATTGCTCCTCTTCTCAGTTTTCAATTAGCGCTCGCTTACTCTGAGACGATGTCCCCTGTTCCCAGACGCTTCCACGAGGGGAAACATCCTCTCAGCATTTTGTAAATTGAGTTTGTGTCTTTATATGCCCTGTTTGTGAACACAACACCCACTCACCTGATGAAGGGGCAGTGCTCCGAAAGCTTGTGGCTTGTGCTACCAAATAAATATGTTGGACTTTAACCTGGTGTTGTGAGGCGTCTTACGTCGATTGATAAAGACCTTATGCCTTTTTCATCATCCTACTAACATGCCCTTCCGATTTCAGAGATCTGTGGCCAAAGCCGCCAAGGTTCCTTTGTTCCACAGAACACAAACTTCCAAACTTTATGGTCACGTTCTTACCGTGGTCGAACATGTTGATTATCAGCCTGTAAATCCTTTCAGTATTGCTGAAGACTGGTGATAGGGGCGGAGCAGATTCCTGGTCAACAAAACTGCAGAGGTCAATGGCAAACCGCTGGAGTACTTTGAAATGAACAATCACAGAATGATCTAATGGACGTCCATGTTCACCAATTCCCTCTTAGGGCATGGTAACTGGAAGAGGAGGAGGTGGATGTCACAAGAGGCTTAGAAAGTGGACACTAAAAATTGGCAAATCATGCTGCAGCTTTATATAAGCTTAGTTAGGCCGCACTTGGAATATAGTGTTCAATTCTGGTCGCCACACTACCAGAAGGACGTGGAGGCTTTGGAGAGGTTACAGAAAAGATTTACCAGGATGTTGCCTGGTATGGAGGGCATTAGCTATGAGGAGAGGTTGGAGAAACTTGGTTTATTCTCACTGGAGCGACGGACGTTGAGGAGGACCTGATAGAAGTCTACAAGATTATGAGAGGCATGGACAGAGTGGATAGTCAGAAGCTTTTTCCCAGGGTGGAACAGTCAATTACTCGGAGGCATAGGTTTATGGTGTGAGGGGCAAGGTTTTAAAGAGATGTACGAGGCAGAATTTTTACACAGAGAGTGGTGGGTGCCTGGAGCTCGTTGCCGCGGGAGGTAGTGGAAGCGGATACGATAGTGACTTTTAAGGGCGTCTTGACAAGTACATGAATGAGATGGGCATAGAGGGATATGGTCTCCAGAAGGGTAGGGGATTTTAGTTAAGTCGGGCAGCATGGTCGGTGCAGGCTTGGAGGGCGAAGGGCCTGTTCCTGTGCTGTAAGTTTCTTTGTTCATTGTTCTAGTGTATTCCGATGTGACTGGGCAGTCTGGATAACAATGGTTGCATAACGTTTTTCATCAATAAAAAAATCTGATTAAAAATAATGGCAGCCACAATTCCTTATTTGTTAACCAACAAAACAACAATCTTCCATCAGAATTTAATGTATGCACTTGAAACTGAATATATTAATCCGTCAAGCCTGTTTCGACAGCACCTTGCGAACCCGGAATCTCTTCCATCGAGAAGGATAAGAGGAACAGCTGCATGAGAACACCATATTTTGCGGGCACCCCTTCAAACCGCACACCATCCTCATTTTGAACCATATCGCCGCTCCCTTGCGTCAAAATTCTGGAATTCATTTTCTGTTTATGAGTACGGGCAGAGGACAACAAATTTAAAAAAGTATGGAAGGAGAATTGAAAGAAAGTGAGACATTACGAGTGCGAAATACACAACCAAATGATGCGAGAAGGACAGAAAGGAAGAGATTCAGAAACGACCCAGAATGCATTGTTCTTTCAAATTACTCATATTTCCCTAGCGTCTATTTATGTAGTTGAATTATTTGAAAACACGTCTCTCAATAAAAGACCGCCAGCGACGGTCCATCGACAACCTTGCACTTGCGGACAGTGTCACGTACCCTGAGTCACCATCAGAGGGCGTTGTCGTCACGTGTTTCTCCCAACTTTAAATGATGGCGACAAAACCTATAGTACCATTCGCATACCGTTGCTGTTGGCAGTAACATCCGCAGTCCCATTTTTCTGCTCCCTCTCTCTCTGGTCCACCTCACGTGCCCCCCATTACGAAATGGCCGGCACGCTGGCACAGTGGTTAACAGTCCTGCCTCATTGCAAAGGGGGCCCAGTTTCAATTCCGGCCTTGGGCAACTGTGTGAAGTTTTGACGTTCTTCCCGTGTCTGCGTGCGTTTCCTCCCACAGTCCAAAAATGTGCAAGTTAGGTGGATTAGTCATGCTAAATTAGGGGGAATAAGGTGAGTAAATACGTGGGCTTACGGGGATAGGGTCTTGGTGTGACTGTTGTCGGTGCAAGCTTAATGGGCCGAATGGCCTCCGTCGGCACTGTAGTGATTCTATGAAGAGACTTCTGTCGAATTACTTGTTTGGCACTGGTTGTATCAGAAATGCGGGCGGAGCTATGGGCGTTGTGCGGGCGTGAGTCTGCAGTTCCACTCCAGGAGAATATTTCCTGAACTGCAGCGTTACTGATTCGGGAGAAGGAAGCAGAAGGACAGCAGTCAATATTTTTCACTTTTTCAATTAGCGTTTCCTTCCCAATTAAAAGTAAAGAACATGCTGTTATCGTGACTGTTGTAATTTAGGTATTGCTATTCGTCAAATGATGACTACTCTTCTTTTAAAAATTATTAATTGGGCGTCAGTCACAAGACCAAGACTTTGTCGATCACTAATTGTCCTCGAAACGGCCTGGGCAATTTGAGAGTTAGTCATATGGTTGTTGATCTGCAGTTACACACAGACAAGGCCAGGCTAGGAAGGCAGATTTCCTTCCACAAAGTGCATTAGTGAACCAAGCGGATTTGCAGTGACAGCGTTCGCAACCATCAATGCGAGTAGCTTTCAATATCAATTAATCACATTTACATTGAACCAGCTGCTGGGGTAGAATTTTGACTGCTTTTATCCAAAATCGAAGTTAAATGTAACCAGTTGATATGATGGGATTGAACTACTTTTCCCAAAGCATAATTCTGGGTCCCTGAACTACTTGTCCGTGACCCCATGTTGATAATGATTAAGAAGAAAAAGCGGAAGTTCTTGAAGTTGACTCGTCCCAGTATATTATATGAGAATGGGGCCACAACTACAAAGTGCATCTTGTCGTCCCTGAGTGGACCTTTGAAAAGGAAGTGTCATAATTAGCTGCACCATGACAATTTGCTATCCTAACCCTACTGATTTCAGGCATGGTCAGGTTTCAGTACAGCATCCACAGTACGCGTTTTACATTATCTCAGGAACAATAAACAGGCAACTAGAGCTCACTGATCGATTTCCCTGTTCCTTTAGTAAAACAAGGACGATTACAAAGCCCATCCACCGATATCTGAACATTGGAACATAAAACTTAGGCTGCCTGCGAATCCGCTCGACCCTTCAGTCAGATTACAGTTCATCTGATCTTCCTTTTAAATCCACTTTACTGCATTGATCCTCATGAACCGTGACATAAATTTTAGTTAAAATGTTGGTTTCACTCAGCTTTAAACTTATTCTGTGACCCAAAGCCTCCACCGTTCTCTGGACTCTCACTGGAGTCACAGGCACGAATGCTCGGATGCTAAAGCTAAGAGAATGTGCACAGAACACTGATTGGAAATCCACCAAATCCATCAACACTCCTTGCCCTTCCGTTCCAATAACAAAATGAAGGTCTTTTTCTTGATATCCCGTTTCCAAAGCGGAACAAATCGCCCAACAGGGACACCGCATAGATTACAAGTTGGAGAGCTTCCATTCACTGACAGTCCTCTTATCAACTACCAATCTCACGGTGGCACTGGTGAGACACGGAATTGACGCATGAGCATTCTGAGACACGTCATCAGATTATAAAGGGTGGGGATTAGAATGGGTTTCTTCAAATATCGGATTCCCCCTTTACAGAGCGGACAGAGACAATGCGGGTACTCGGCATCTGGATTGTGTGGGGGGCATTTCTAACAGGTATTTCTGTACATCACGTATGTTTTCTCATTTCCAAAATTTGGGTTGAATCTTACTGTTGAGTCACGTCACTCTATTCTTTATCTATTTGAACATATTTTCCAGATCTGACCCATGGAGATTCTGTCACTCAGTCGCTGTCCTCAGATGTTAAGACAGAAGGAGACGCGGTGACATTAAACTGCAACTATGATACTGCAGAAACCTACTATTATTTATACTGGTATCGACAGCATCCAGACTCCCAGCCCGAGTACATTCTGAGGAAATATTCGGAGGGTAATGAATATAAAGCAGATTTTGCTAAAATCCGTTTCTCGACTGATCTCCAGACCTCGAAGAAATCCATCAGTTTGACTATCTCGGATCTGCAGTTGTCTGACGCGGCCGTGTATTACTGCGCTTTCAGACTCACAGTGATGGAAAGCAGCCTGACTCCTGTACAAAAACTGTCTCAGCAAGATAAGTTAGAGCTCCTCGCTGCTGTATAGAACTTCTGGCAGATGCAGCCACAATGAGCAGCGGCGCTGTCAGCCGCTCAAACATGCGCTGACAGGAAACCACATTCACCTCGGATCAACTGTCACCCAACTGGTTCCAGGAGAGGCTGAGAAAACAAACTGCAGAATCAATTAGGGCGACAGGTCCATCACATAGTCAATGCATCAATTAAATCGTCCCTTCTGCTACTAATCAGTTCTGTATTCCTCTATAATCAAATCTGGATTTTAAAATCAAGCCGAGAAATAGATTGCTAACACCAAATATCCGTCAAACCTCGCCGTGAAGCGTCACACAGACAGCAGGCGTACAGCTTACCATGTTTGTGGCTCGTTGGTCTGGGGTATGATTCTCGCTTGGGACAATTGCATTTAGATGCGATAGAACTTGGGTTCGTATCCTGGCCGAGCCTAAAACACTTTTTTATGAATAGGATGGGAATCCCGGAAGGGTCGGGGGTTTAAGTTCAGTCGGGCAGCATGGTCGGTGCACGTTTGGAGGGCCAAAGGGCCTGTTCCTGTGCTGTAATTTTCTTTGTTCTTTGTTCCTCTGATTCCGAAGTCCCTATTAAATAGAAACATTCACAGTTTACAAATAAACAGAACAGAAACCTCCCTCGAAACACATCATGATATTCTCATTTTACAGGATATTGAAAGAGGAATTACAGGCTGAAATCTCAAATGTCACGTCTAGATCTGGCAGTCATATTCCTTGGGAGTGAAATATCATCGGCCTTTGAATCTTGAAGGGGAAATGTTTGTCCAGTCTGTCGATTTGAAAAAAAATTCAAACATCAGTGTGACTGGAACAGCACCAACACACTGCCACACTCGAGTGAGAGTGTTCCAATGCACTGACTGAAGAGCTTTAACCAGTTACACAGCCTGAATAAATATCACACCATTCACAGTGAGGAGAGACCGTACTGGTGTTGTGCCTGGACGAGGTTTCAACTGATTGTCCACCCAAGAGAGCGGCAAGGACACCTGCACCATGGAGAAACCATGGAAATGTGCGGACTGTGGGAAGAGATACAGAGCCCCATCTCAGCTGGAAGCTCATCGGCGCAGTCACACTGGGGAGAGGCCATTCATCTGCTCTCAGTGTGGGGAGGGATTCGCTCTGTTATCCACGTTGCAGAAACACCAGCGAGTTCACACTGGAGAGAGACCGTTCACCTGCTCTCAGTGGTAACAAGTTCACTCGGTTATCCAATCTGCAGACACACCAGCGAGTTCACACTGGGGAGAGGCCATTCACCTGCTCTCAGTGTGGGAAGGGATTCAGTCAGTTTTCCAGCCTGCGGACACACCAGCGAGTTCACACCGGGGAGAGACCATTCACCTGCTCTCAGTGTGGGGAAGGATTCGCTCTGTTATCCACGTTGCAGAAACACCAGCGAGTTCACACTGGAGAAAGACCGTTCACCTGCTCTCAGTGTGGGAACAAGTTCACTCGGTTATCCAATCTGCAGTCACACCAGCGAGTTCACACTGGGGAGAGGCCATTTACCTGCTCTCAGTGTGGGAAGGGATTCAGTCAGTTTTCCAGCCTGCGGACACACCAGCGAGTTCACACCGGGGAGAGACCATTCACCTGCTGTCAGTGTGGGGAGGGATTCAGAGCTTCATCCAGCC
This sequence comes from Mustelus asterias, assembly GCF_964213995.1. Classification (NCBI taxonomy): domain Eukaryota; kingdom Metazoa; phylum Chordata; class Chondrichthyes; order Carcharhiniformes; family Triakidae; genus Mustelus; species Mustelus asterias. The sequence goes on from NW_027590156.1 coordinate 266,586, forward strand.
TGCTGATACACCAGCGAGTTCACACTGGGGAGAGGCCCTTCACCTGCTCTCAGTGTGGGGAGGGATTCAGAGCTTCATCCAGCCTGCGGACACACCAGCAAGTTCACACTGGGGAGAGACCGTTCACCTGCTCTCAGTGTGGGAAGGGATTCACTCGGTCATCCAGCCTGCGGACACACCAGCGAATTCACACTGGGGAGAGGCCGTTCACCTGCTCTCAGTGTGGGAAGGAATTCATAACTTCATCCAACCTGCGGACACACCAACGAGTTCACACTGGGGAGAGGCCGTTCACCTGCTCTCAGTGTGGGAAGGAATTCATAACTTCATCCCACCTGTGGAGGCACCAGCGAGTTCACACTGGGGAGAGACCATTCACCTGCTCTGTGTGGGAAGCGGTTCAGTGATTCATCCAGCCAGCAGAAACACCAACAAGTTCACACTGGGGAGAAACCGTTCATCTGCTCTGTGTGTGGGAAGGGATTCTCTCGGTTATTCTGCCTGCAGACACACCAGGGAGTTCACACTGGGGAGAGACCGTTCAGCTGCTCTGTGTGTGAGAAGAGATTCAGTCTTTCATCTCAGCTGTTGGTACACCAGCGAGTTCACGAGTGGTTCCAGTGTTCGATTTTGCTGTTCTTGTTTCTGCTTTCAATTATATCGGTCAATGGGGAGAGTTGGAGGGTTTCTTTCTGCTGGACTGGCCGGTCTCACAACTTTGCCTCCATTGGGCTGATGCTCTTTGAGTTTTGTTGCTAATACCTGGTTTCAGATTTCACAAGGATCACAGAGTGACGGTGTTAGGAAGTTCAGAGATATTTAGTCAGCATTTCTGTTTGAAACCCCCCAAATGCCCATCCAATTTCCTTTGTAATTGTTTATTGTCTCCACTTCCTCCTCCCTCGTAGGCAGCGAGTTCCAGGTCATTACCATTCGCTGCATCAAAATATTCTTCCTCACATGGGCAGCACGGTAGCACAGTGGTTAGCACTGCTGCTTCACAGCTCCAGGGACCTGGGTTCGATTCCCGGCTTGGGTCACTGTCTGTGTGGAGTTTGCACATTCTCCTCGTGTCTGTGTGGGTTTCCTCCGGATGCTCTGGTTTCCTCCCACAGTCCAAAGATGTGTGGGTTAGGCTGATTGGGCATGCTAAAAATTGCCCCTTAGAGTCCTGAGATGCGGAGGTTAGAGGGATTAGCGGGTAAATGTGTAGGGATATGGGGGTAGGGCCTGGGTGGGATTGTGGTCGGTGCAGACTCGATGGGCCAAATGGCCTCTGATCCTATGATCCCACCCAAAACTTTAAATTTGCTTGTCATCCTTGTCCCATCAGCTAATAGGAACAGCTTTTCTTTGTCCACCTTATCTAAACCTGTCAGAATCTTGTCCACCTCTATCAAATCTCCCCTCAACCTCCTTTGCTCCAAGGGGAACAACCCCAGCCTGACATTGACAATAAAGATCAATCCAACAGAATATGTTACCTTCTGAAATCAAATGGAATGTTCAATTTCTGTTTTAAAGGTACTGTGAATATATTGTCCTGGATAATAACGGAATTGGAATAACTAACCTTGGGTGTGGTTGAATGGAATATATCAATCTGGAACCCACTTACAGACTAGTGAAAGTCTGGAATGTGTCGCTGGAAATCCCTCCGGAACAGCACTTTGGGTCACCTATACCTCAGGCATTGCAGTAGTTCAAGAAGGCAGTGTTGGGGTTGACATATTCTGTTATAATTGATGGACTGTAGTTTGAATGTGAGGCATTATAGGACTGGACTATGGAGTCATAGAGGTTTACAGCATGGAAATAGGCCCATCAGCCCAACTTGTCCATGCTGCCCTTTTTTTAAAACCCCTTAGCTAATCCCAATTGCCCGCATTTGGCCCATATCCCTCTATACCCATCTTATCCATGTAACTATCTAAAAGCTTTTTAAAAGACAAAATTGTACCCGCCTCTCCTACTACCTCTGGCACTTGGTCCAGACACTCACCACCCTCTGTGTGAAAAAATTGCCCCTTTCGACACTTTTGTATCTCTCCCCTCTCACCTTAAACCTATGCCTTCTAGTTTTAGACTCCCCTACTTTTGGGAAAAGATATTGACTATCTACCTGATCTATGCCCCTCATTATTTTATAGACCTCTATAAGGTCACCCCTCAGCCTCCTGCGCTCCAGAGAAAAAAGTCCCAGTCTATCCAGCCTCTCCTTATAACTCAAACCATCCAGTCCCAGTAGCATCCTAGTAAATCTTTTCTGCACTATTTCTAGTTTAATAATACCCTTTCTATAATAGGATGACCAGAACTGCACGCAGTATTCCACGTGTGGCCTTACCAATGTCTTGTACAACTTCAACAAGACATCCCAACTCCTGTATTCAATGTTCTGACCGATGAAACCAAGCATGCCGAATGCCTTCTTCACCATTCTGTCCACCTGTGACTCCACTTTCAAGGAGCTATGAACCTGTACCCCTAGATCTCTGTTCTGTAACTCTCCCCAACACCCTACCATTAACTGAGTAAGTCCTGCCCTGGTTCGATCGCCCAAAATGTATCACCTCGCATTTATCTGAATTAAACTCCATCTGCCATTCGTCAGCCCACTGGCCCAATTGATCAAGATCCCGTTGCAATCAGAGATAACTTTCTTCACTGTCCACTATGCCACCAATCTTGGTGTCATCTGCAAACTTACTAACCGTGCCTCCTATATTCTCATCCAAATCATTAATATAAATGACAAATAACAGTGGACCCAGCACTGATCCCTGAGGCACACTGCTGGTCACAGGCCTCCAGTTTGAAAAACAACCCTCTACAACCACCCTCTGGCTTCTGTCAAGAAGCCAATTTTGTATCCATTTAGATACCTCACCCTGGATCCCGTGAGATTTTAACCTTATGCAACAACCTACCATGCGGTACTTTGTCAGAGATCTTGCTAAAGTTCATGTTGACAACATCAACTGCACTGCCCTCATCTATCTTCTTAGTTACCCCTTCAAAAAACTCAATCAAATTTGACCACAGCTCAGTTTCTGCAATCATGGACCATTAAAGCTGCTTAGCAGTGCCCTGACAGAGGACCTGGTGAGAATATTTCCTCATTGAGTTAGAATTAAACTTATTCCAGGACTGGCTGGTGTTCAGTGGCTGAGATACCCAAATCTGTGAAAAGGGGGTCCGACCAATCAACAAACAGTGGTAGGTAGTTGATTAAGAAGTTAAGAAGCGTTCTCAGGCATTGTTTAAATTATTTTATCATAAATTTGTGATGAGAACTGTGAGGGGCTATGACCCAATAGTCACTGAAGTGACGGTATACTCCAAGTAGCACTGGACTGAAAAGCGAGAGTAGATTCTAATGAATGGTTATAATCCTACCCTAGCATGGCCAGTGAAAAATCAGAGCTTGAGTGATCAAGAATAATAATGTGATAAGGTGCGAAGGAATAAGATCTCACCGTGTAAAAATCAAGTTGGGATGACATTTGTATCACATAGGAGTCAATGAATGGAATACATTGGGTATTGCACATTCCCTAGCCTGGCCCGATTGAACACATGAATGGGCTATTGAAACAACAAATCAAGCTTGACCACACACTCAAAGAGTGGCAAAGGCCTTACATAATTTGAATAATAGGCCACAAAAAGGAGGGGTGGCACGGCAGCACAGTGGTTAGCACTGCAGCCTCACAGCACCAGGGACCTGGATTTGACTCCTGGCTTGTGTCACCGTCTGTGTGGAGTTTGCACATTCTCCCCGTGTCTGCGTGGGTTTCATCCAAGTGCACCGGTTTCCTTCCACACTCCAAAGATGTGGGTTAGGTTGATTGGCCATGATAAATTGCCCTTTAGTGTCAGGGTGTTATAGGGTAAATAAGTATGGTTATGGGGGTAGGGCCTGGGTGGGATTGTGGTCGGTGCAGATTGGATGGGCCGAATGGCCTCCTTCTGCACTGTAGGGATTCTATGAACCCTCTTGAGTAAGATGATAAAACAACCTGTCCCTTCAATTCTTCCTCCAGACAGGGAATATGACACACCTGTATGTAAGGGTGGCAAGGTGTGGGTACATATCTCAAACCAAACCCCACAGAAAAGGGGAAATAATTGCTGCTGGACATGCTTGGCTTGTATCTCCTAAACTGCGTTCACTCCCGATGCATGGGGGATGGAAGGCATCCAGTAAAATATGCACTCAAAACAAATGTACTTGTGCAGAAGGACAGAAATATTATTTGTATAACATCACTGTCCAGGCATCCGTGCTCAATGTGGCGGATTGTAGCCAATGGCCTTTTGTGGTGGTATGTCCTCTCCATAACTCCTCATACATGAAGCTTGTACCTTACAGCTGAGTCATGGCCAATGTCAATAGGAATTATCGCCAGTTAATGATACTATTATGCATGAATTTGGACAAGTTTGGTGGGGAGGCGATGGCCTCGTGATATTATCGCTAGATTACTAATTCAGAACTCAGCTAATGTTCTGGGGACCCAGGTTCAAATCCCACCACAGCAGATGGTGAAATTTAATGAAAAAGATCTGGAAATAAGAATCTACTGATGACCATGAAACCATGGTCGATTGTCAGAAAAAAACCCATCTGATTCACAATGTCCTTTCAGGAAGTAAATCTGCCATCCTTAACTGGTCTGGCCCACATGTGACTCCACGAATAATTTTTTAAAAACTATGTCTGCATTACCAGCACTCTCAATGTACATCTGAATGCCAGATAGCTTGAACCCCCTGTAAACCAATGTTGGAAAGATGCATGGGACATATTTGATGTACATACTAATAGAACATATTATTTGATATAGACACACCCACGGTATTGTGCATCTGCCTTCAATTGAACTTGATAAATTATGCAGGTTTATTGAACAAAATACTCAAGTTTCTGCACACCTAAGTCAAGACAGGCAACATCTTCTTAGGCAGAGTGTGGAAATGACCTGTGCTTAAGGCAAACTTCACCAAACATCGGATGAACTTAATTGCCTCAGTTTTCACCTTTGGTGGGGTGTTTTTAATGGATGGTCATCCAAAGCATCCGCTGTTTTTACTTTAATGTTACATCCTGTTGTCATACTGCGTCTTTGTACCCTTTTGTTCATTTTAATTGTCTTGTGGTGCAGAGTGCGTGCATTGTTCACACAGGTCATTGCTGTGAAGGAACTTATACAGGTACAGATGGGATTGCTGCGTTGACTGCTGAATCTCAGGATGTAATGTATAGAAAGTAAAGAGTTAAGATATTCACCAGTCAACTCAGCATTTATTCATGCTGTGAGAACCTAAAGAAGCAGCTGCGCTACAGTCACAAGCTGACCTTCCAGTGCTGTATTTGTATATTGTTTCCCAAGCCTGGGAATTGACCAAATCTCCTGTCAGGTTGTTTGTGCCACACTGTAAAACACGGGGGGCGGGGCTTCGACCCGGGTACGTTGGTAGTCACCTTGGACCGGGATCACGAATGTTGCCAGGACCTCTCGAGCTCCAGACCAGCTGTCGTCAGAAGGGTCCCTGACAGGCAGAAGGCAGTGAGACTCATTGTTTTAATTTCTCTCGTATTATTTACTCTTTTTTGAATAAACCATTATAATAGTTGAGAGATTATAATTCTGGTCTGTCTCTTATTTAACATTCACGTGGATCATTGGTGGCACGGTGGCACAGCAGTTAGCTGCCTCACAGCGCCAGGGACCTGAGTTTGATTCCCAGCTTGGGTCACTGTCTGTGTTCTCCCCGTGTCTGTGTGGGTTTCCTCCAGGTGCTCCAGTTACCTACCACAGTCTGAAAGACGTGCTGGTTCGGTGCATTGGCAATGCCAAATTCTCCCTCAGTGTCACCGAACAGGTGCAGGAGTGTGGCGACTAGGGGATTTTCACAGTGACTTCATTGCAGTGTTAATGTAAACCTACTTGTGACACTAACCGGAGGAAGCCCATGCAGACATGGGGAGAACATGCAAACTCCATCCAGACAATCACCCAAGGCTGGAATTGAACTCGGCTCCCTGGAGCTGTGAGACAGCAGTGCGAACCACCATGTCAGCCCATGTTTGCGACCAGGTGTCCCTGGAAAGGAAGCATGTGGTGACGACCAACACAAGGTCTTCAGTGGGCACTGTGGGGGCTGGAGAGCTTCATTCCTCCCCAGAACCACATCATAGTTTTACATTTGTAACTTTTCATTCAGGGTTTAGTTTGTGGCTGTCCCTTTAAAGGATTCTCCGCCCCCCCCCCCCCCCCCCCCCCGCCTTCCCATTCATTTAATTTGATAATTTGATCCAAATTTCGATGTTAAAGAGTACAGAAGGGGAATTCATTATTGACCCCAAATCACAGAGAATATGGAACTTGGTCCATGGTGAGTGGTTGAGGTGAACAGCATGAATACATTGAAATGAAAGTTAGATCCACACATGAGGGACACAGTAACAGAAGGATATGCTGATAGGGAGGAGATGCAGTGGGGTAGGTGGAGGCTGATGTGGAGCAAATTACTGACAGACCGATTGAGCCGGCTGGCCCGGCCCTGTGCTGGAGAGTCAATGGAACAGAGACTCATGTATTTATCTGAGATCTGACTGCAGGATCGATCAAACAAACTCAGACCAGTCTTAAGGATCATGGTGTTGTGATCTCAGTGAAAACAGTATGGAGCAGACACAACATCTCAGTTACAATGAATATTCACCTTCTGAAAGCCCTTGTGTGGCCGGTGACAATGTGTGTCCGTGAAAGCTGGACCATCAATAAGAGTGACGAGGCTCCAATAAAAGTGTTTGAAATGAAAGGACTCGGACGGATATTCTGTGTGTCACGGACGGCAAAGTGGATGAATGAGTGGGTGCTGGAGAAAGCTGGTGTTCACCGGAACCTGTCTGAGGCTCTGACATCCCGGAAGCTCACCTATTTTAGACGTGTTGTGAATAGAGAGGGAGTGTTTGGAAAAAGAGGTAATGTGAGACAGAACACCTGGAAAATGTGTGCAAGGAAGGCCCGAGATGGGTGGATAATATCAGAATGTGGACCGGCCTCTCGATGGGACAGGCAGTGAGAGCAGCTGAGAAATCAGGGGAGAAAGATTGTTCAGAGCGCGGCCAACCCTCAGAACGAGGACGGATAAACGACAAGATACCTGTAGTGGTAGGAAAAAGACTATTTATTATTCAGGATAAAATTAATGTACTATAAGAAATTAAGAGCAGGCCATTTGAGTCTGCTCCACCATTCAATATGATCATGGCTGATCCTCGATCTCAATGCCATATTCTCCCCACACCGCTTGAAGCCATTAAAATCTAAAACAAAACCTATCTCTTCCTTGAATATATTCAGTGACTTGGATTCCACAGCCTTCTGTGGTAGAGAATTCCACAAGTTCACTACCCTTTGAGTTAAGAATTTTTTTCCTCATCTCAGTCTCATCTGACACCTGCTTTTGTGGATCATTTCAGTGGAAATGTGCCCTCGCTCAAAGGGAATCAGCCACTGGAATGAAAATTGAGACCGGCCAGTCCAGCAGCAAGAAACCCTCCGACCCTCCCACTTCATCAACTGTCAGAATGAACATGGTTCAGTCCTGGATGTGATTAACAGCGGCAATAACAGCAGAATCCAATCCCAGTCATCACTTGTGAACTCGCTGGTGTCTCAGCAGGTGGGATGACTGAGTGAATCCCTTCCCACACACAGAGCAGGTAAATGGTCTCTCCCCAGTGTGAACTCGCTGGTGTGTGAGCAGGTTGGATGACCGATTGAATCCCTTCCCACACACAGAGCAGATAAATGGCTTCTCCCCAGTGTGAACCCGCTGGTGTGTCAGCAGGGTAGATAACTCATAGAATCCCATCTCACACTCCGAGCAGATGAAAGGCCTCTCCCTGTCCCTGCTGTGAATTTGCTGATGTCTCAGCAGGTTGGCTCACTGAGTGAATCCCTTCCCACAGTTGGAGCAGGTGAACGGCCTCTCCCCAGTGTGAACTCGCTGGTGTGTCAGCAGGGTGGAGGAATCTCCGAATCCTTTTCCACACACGGAGCAGATGAACGGCCTCTCTCCAGTGTGAACTCGCTGATGTGCCAGCAGGTCAGGTGAATCTCTGAATCCTATCCCACACTCTGAGCAGGTGAGTGGTCTCTCCCCAGTGTGAACTCGATGGTGCCTCTGCAGACTGGAGGACCGAGTGAATCTCTTCCCACAGTCAGAGCAGATGAATTGCCTCTCCTTGGTGTGAACCTGCTGGTGTGCCAGCAGGGTGGATGAATCTCTGCATCTTTTTCCACACACTGAGCAGCTGAATGGTCTCATCCCTGTGTGAACTCGATGATGTCTCACTAGGTTGGATGAAATGCTGAATTTCTTCCCACACACAGAGCAGGTGAATGGCCTCTCTCCGCTGTGAACTCGCTGGTGTGTAAGCAGGTCGGATGCATTAGTAAATCTCTTCCCACACTGAGAGCAGGTGAATGGTCTTTCCCCGGTGTGACTGCGTCGATGAATTTCCAACTCAGATGGGGACCTGAATCCCTTTCCACAATCCTTACATTTCCACGGTTTCCCCATGGTGTCGGTGTCTGTGTCTCGGTGCTTTTCCAGTCACAGGGATGGTAAAATGGGTGATGGTTTACCCCATCCTATAAAATTGAGTGACTCTGTCTGATCTTGGTGTGAAGTTTGGTTTGAGATTTCTTATGGCAAGTTTTTCCCTTTTAATATCCTGTAAAAGAAGTTTGCAAATGTCATCACTGTCAGTTCAGCTCAGAAATTCAGAATAGAGAACCAGTCACTGATGGGATACATTCTGCCACATGGATAATTATGGATTGTAACATTGTCATTAAAACATGTGATACCAAAGCCACAGCAATGTGGTTGAATCTTAAATGCCCACCAAGGGCAACTAGAGATGGGCAAGAAATGCTGGCAACCATGTCCCACAAATGAATACAAAAATGATTGAGTGTAAATAATTTACATTTAAAAATGTCTTCTGTCAACGGTGTAAATGCTCATTTATATATATCTATATAGATATATATATTTACATATTTATAAATGCTCATTTTATCATTGATTTCCTGAAGCTTCTGTTTTGAGTTTCAGACAGTTCTATGCCAAGTGTTTGAGGTGATTAAAAGTCTTTCATCTTACTCTTTGCATATCGATATTCACTAAAGCTGCACAGATTGATTTTCTTCTCATTATAAATATATTTTCAATACCTAAAAGGACAGTCTTTCAGCAATCCCCATTTTCCTTCTTTCTGGTTGATAATTAAGGGTCTGTACACTTGGTGTAATTTATGATTTTGTTCCTAATTTTATCGGTTTCCCCACCCGCCACAATCTCCACAACACAGCAAAAATAATCACTACTCACTCATTGGGATTGTCAATGGCGGGCTTTATACCCAGCATTCCCCGCGGTGCTGAAAGTCCCCTTTCGACACTGCAGGAGAGTAGTGCGCAGGCCCAATGCTCATCCAGTTGGAGCATGCGCAGTATGAGTGATGTCTCCTGAGACAAAGACGTTTCTTTGGTTAACAGGCAGTCGGTAAGGATGCGGAAACCTGGAGTGAGTAACGGAGGCGATTCTGGTTGGGAAGAGTTTGTAAACACCGGGTGAATGCTCTCACCCCCTAGACGAACCTGAAGGTGCCGCGTTTGCAGCTCCGGGTCTTTTTACCGAAACGAAGCCCCGGTTACTGGCCGCCATCTTGGTTCATAGCCGAGGAGTGCGCATGCCTCTTCGTTCAGGTGACGTAACAGAGTGGACGGGGCCTCAGGGTCTCTGTTCCCAACTGGGTCCAAGTGCCCGGTGATACATAGCTGAGTTAACAGATTTTATGATGTGGAGATGCCGGCGTTGGACTGGGGTAAACACAGTAAGAAGTTTAACAACACCAGGTTAAAGTCCAACAGGTTTATTTGGCAGCAAAAGCCACACAAGCTTTCGGAGCTCTGAAAGCTTGTGTGGCTTTTGCTACCAAATAAACCTGTTGGACTTTAACCTGGTGTTGTTAAACTTCTTACTGTGTTAACAGATTTTATGATGTGGAGATGCCGGCGTTGGACTGGGGTAAACACAGTAAGAAGTTTAACAACACCAGGTTAAAGTCCAACAGGTTTATTTGGTAGCAAAAGCCACACAAGCTTTCGAGGCTCTGAGCCCCTTCTTCAGGTGAGTGGGAATTCTGTTCACAAACAGAACTTATAAGACACAGACTCAATTTACATGAATAATGGTTGGAATGCGAATACTTACAACTAATCCAGTCTTTAAGAAACAAAACAATGGGAGTGGGGAGAGCATCAAGACAGGCTAAAAAGATGTGTATTGTCTCCAGACAAGACAGCCAGTGAAACTCTGCAGGGCCACGCAACTGTGGGAGTTACAAATAGTGTGACATAAATTCTGATTCTAGGATCGCATGATAAAGACTCAGGAGGAAAAAAGCAGAAATATTTATGTGAAATAGTGTGACATAAACCCAATATCCCGGTTGAGGCCGTCCTTGTGTGTGCGGAACCTGGCTATCAGTTTCTGCTCCGCGACTCTGCGCTGTCGTGTGTCGCGAAGGCCGCCTTGGAGAACCCTTACCCGAATATCAGAGGCCGAATGCCCGTGACCGCTGAAGTGCTCCCCAACAGGAAGAGAACAGTCTTGCCTGGTGATTGTCGAGCGGTGTTCATTCATCCGTTGTCGCAGCGTCTGCATAGTTTCCCCAATGTACCATGCCTCGGGACATCCTTTCTTGCAGCGTATCAGGTAGACAACGTTGGCCGAGTTGCAAGAGTATGTACCGTGTACCTGGTGGATGGTGTTCTCACGTGAGATGATGGCATCTGTGTCGATGATCCGGCACGTCTTGCAGAGGTTGCTGTGGCAGGGTTGTGTGGTGTCTTGGTCACTGTTCTCCTGAAGGCTGGGTAGTTTGCTGCGGACAATGGTCTGTTTGAGGTTGTGCGGTTGTTTGAAGGCAAGAAGTGGGGGTGTGGGGATGGCCTTGGCGAGATGTTCGTCTTCATCAATGACATGTTGAAGGCTCCGGAGGAGATGCCGTAGCTTCTCCGCTCCGGGGAAGTACTGGACAACGAAGGGTACTCTGTCCACTGTGTCCCGTGTTTGTCTTCTGAGGAGGTCGGTGCGGTTTTTCGCTGTGGCGCGTTGGAACTGTTGATCAATGAGTCTAGCGCCATATCCTGTTCTTATGAGGGCATCTTTCAGCGTCTGGAGGTGTCTGTTGCGATCCTCCTCATCCGAGCAGATCCTGTGTATACGGAGGGCTTGTCCGTAGGGGATGGCTTCTTTAACGTGTTTAGGGTGGAAGCTGGAGAAGTGGAGCATCGTGAGGTTATCCGTGGGCTTGCGGTACAGTGAGGTGCTGAGGTGACCGTCCTTAATGGAGATGCGCGTGTCCAAGAATGCAACCGATTCCGGAGAGTAGTCTATGGTGAGCCTGATGGTGGGATGGAACTTGTTGATGTCATCATAGAGTTGTTTCAGTGATTGTTCACCATGAGTCCAAAGGAAGAAAATGTCATCGATGTATCTAGTGTATAGCACCGGTTGAAGGTCCCGTGCGGTGAAGAAGTCTTGTTCGAACCTGTGCATGAAGATGTTGGCATATTGAGGTGCAAATTTGGTCCCCATGGCTGTTCCGTGTGTCTGGATGAAGAACTGGTTGTTGAAGGTGAAGATATTGTGGTCCAGGATGAAGCGGATGAGATGTAAAATTGCATCTGGAAACTGGCAGTTGTTGGCGCTGAGCACTGAGGCCGTTGCAGCAATGCCATCGTCATGGGGGATGCTGGTGTAGAGTGCTGAGACATCCATTGTGACGAGGAGCGCTCCTGGTTCAACTGCTCCATGTGTGCCGAGTTTCTGTAGGAAGTCCGTCGTGTCGCGACAAAAGCTGGGGGTTCTTTGTACAATGGGTTTCAGGATGCCCTCGACATAGCCGGAGAGGTTCTCGCACAGGGTCCCATTGCCCGATACGATGGGACGGCCGGGTGTGTTTGCCTTGTGTATCTTCGGGAGGCAGTAGAGATCTCCAACGCGGGGAGTACGTGGGATGAGAGCACGGAGGGTGTTCTGAAGGTCCGGATCAAAGGTCTTGATCAGAGTGTTGAGTTGACGGGTGTGTTCTTTGGTCGGATCTGCAGGTAACTGTCTGTAGTGTTCCTCGTTGTTGAGTTGTCGGTACACTTCTTTGCAGTAATCCGTTCTAATACACATCTTTTTAGCCTGTCTTGATGCTCTCCCCACTCCCATTGTTTTGTTTCTTAAAGACTGGATTAGTTGTAAGTATTCGCATTCCAACCATTATTCATGTAAATTGAGTCTGTGTCTTATAAGTTCTGTTTGTGAACAGAATTCCCACTCACCTGAAGAAGGGGCTCAGAGCCTCGAAAGCTTGTGTGGCTTTTGCTACCAAATAAACCTGTTGGACTTTAACCTGGTGTTGTTAAACTTCTTACTGTGTTAACAGATTTTAAACAGCTTCACCCACTCCCAGGCTGCAGCTGATGTTTGCAGCCCAAAGGAGTCCATGGCCATGTTTACATTATATTAATATTATATTATAGCCCAAAGATGTGGATTGCCCATGTTAAATTGCCTCTTAGTGTCCCAAGACGTGCAGGTTAAATGGGAAATTGTGAGGTTACCAGGATAGGGTGAGGAAGAACACCTGGCTAAGATGCTCTGTCAGAGAGTCATTGCATACTCAATGGGTGAAATGGCATATTCTGCACTGTCGGGATTCTATATTCAGTGTGAGATGTTGCAGCCCTGTATAGTTACCTGAAGGAGCTGCTCCGCAACCTTTGTTAACACTTTCGCCCCAACCTCCTAGTCTTTGGCTGTGTGGGGGGAAGTTGGGGAGAACAAAGAAAAGTACAGCACAGGAACAAACCCTTTGATCCTCCAAGTCTATGCCAATCATGATACCCTAATTTACAAAAAACCTTCTGCCTTTGCTCGGTCTGTATCCCTCTGGGCAGCATGGTGGCACAGTGGTTAGCACTGCTGCCTCAGAGCTCCAGGGTCCCAGGTTTAATTCTGGCCTTGGGTCACTTTCTGTGTGGAGTTTGCACATTCTCTCCGTGTCTGTGTGGGTTTCCTCCGGGTGCTCCAGTTTCCTCCCACAGTCCAAAGATGTGCGGGTTAGGTTGATTGGCCATGATAAATTGACCCGAGTGTCAGGAGAATTAGTAAAGTAAATGTGTGCGGTTACGGGAATTGGCCCTGGGTGGGATTTTTAAAAATTAATTTGTGGGACATGGGTGTCACTGGCTGGCCAGCATTTATTGCCCATCCCTAGTTGCCCTTGTTCAGAGGGCAGTTGAGAGTCAACCACATTGCTGTGGCTCTGGAGTCACATGTAGGCCTGACCAGAAAAGGACGGCAGATTTCCTTCCCTAAAAGACATCAGTGAACCAGATGGATTTTTCCGACAATCGACAATGGTCATGGTCATCAGTAGATTCTTAATTCCAGATATTTTTTGTTGAATTCAAATTCCACCACCTGCCGTGGCAGGATTTGAATGCGGGTCCCCAGAACATTAGCTGAGTTTCTGGATTAATAGTCGAGCGATAATTTCTAATTCCTCCCTATTCAAGTACCCATCCAGATTCCTGTTAAATTTTGCTAATCTGCCTGCTTCCACCACCTATTTGGCAGCATGTTCCAGGCACCCACCACTCTGTGTGAAAAACTTTCACTGCACATCTCCCTTAAACATTCCCCTTCTCATCTTGAACCTTGTAATTGATAATTCCACTCTAAGAAAAAAACCTCTGACTATCCACCCTGTCAATGCCTCTCATAACTTTGTAGACCTCTATCAGGTCTCCCGTCAGCCTCTGTCTTTCCAGCGAAAAATCCTATTCAACCTCTCCTCGCCAACATCCTCGAGACCAGGCAACATCGTGGTGAACCTTCTTTGCACTCTCTCCAAAGCTTCCAGGTCCTTCTGGTAGTATGGTGGCCAGGAATGCATGCAATACTCCAAATGTAGCTTAACCAAGATCAGAGTATCTTCTCCTGGACCTGCTCTTGGGCCAGATTCAAACAACAATTTGTTGAAGCTGAATGAGCAGTGTCCATAGCAATTGGGTGGATGTCGCATATCCTTGCAGTCTCTCCTGGAGAGGGAGCATGTGGTGTCCACTGATACACTTGCTACCTTCCACAACTGATGAGCATCGCAGGGTACAAAGTAACTTCAAGACATTGGAAACAACATTCTGGTTCATTAGGAAGCTAACCTTTCTTCTTGTTGGTACTTTGTTGCTGATCTTTTTCTTCTTTTAGTTTGTTTGGACTACATATTTGAGGAAACAAACAAGGGAAAAGAATATTCAATAAAAAATGAAATATCTGTTCTGAATTTCTATCATGTTACAATGATAATTTTTGTAAACTCCTTTTACAGGGTATTAGAAGAGGAAGTTTTGCAAATGTGAAACTCAAACACAACATCACACAAAAAATACAACAAAATTGTTCCATTCATCAGAACCTGATTATCATCGACCTTTGAATGTGGAAGCAGAAATGTTTTGCAAACATCAGTGTGACTGGAAAAGCACCGAGACACACACACACCCGAGTGAGAGTGTTCCAGTGAACTGAGTGTGGAAAGAGCTTTAACCAGTTACACAGCCTGAAAAAAACATCACAACATTCACAGCCAGGAGAAAACATGACGTGTTCTGTGTGTGGATGAGGCTTCAACTGATCATCCAACCTGGAGATACACAAGGACACCAGCACCATGGAGAAACAGTGGAAATGTGCATATTGCGCTAAGGGGTTCAGTTACCCTTCCCAGCTTAAAAATCATCAACGCAGTCACACTGGGGAGAGACCATTCACCTGCTCCATGTGTGGGAAGGGATTCATTCAGTCATCCCACCTGCTTTCACACCAGCAAGTTCACCTTGATGAGAAGCTGTTAAACCGCTCGGACTGTGAAAGCAACTTTAAAATCTCGGAGGACCTGGTTACGCACCAGGTTGTTCACACTGAGAGACAGTTCAGTTGCTCTCACTGTGGGAGGGGGTTCATACGATCACAGAACCTCATCGAACATGAACGCACTCACACTGGGGAGAGGCCATTCACCTGCTCTGTGTGTGGGAAGGGATTCACGCGATTATCCTACCTCACTACACATCGTCTGGTTCACACTGATAACAGACCTTTCAAATGTACTGAATGTGAGAAGAGTTATAAAACCACAAGTGAATTGCTGATACACCAGCGGGTTCACACTGGGGAGAGGCCCTTCACCTGCGCTGTGTGTGAGAAGGCATTTGCACGATCATCCCACCTCGCTAAACACCAACTGGTTCACACGGATAAAAGACTTTTCAAATGCTCTGAGTGTGAGAAGACTTACAGAACCACAACTGACCTGCTGACACACCAGCGAGTTCACAATGGGGAGAGGCCATTCAGATGTACAGTGTGTGGGACAGGATTCACTCTGTCATCCAGCCTCCAGAAACACCAGCGAGTTCACACTGGGGAGAGGTCGTTCACCTGCTCCACGTGTGGAAAAGGATTCATTCATTCAGCCAATCTTCTGACACACCAGCGAGTTCACACTGGGGAGAGGCCATTCCTTTGCTCCGACTGTGGGAAGACATTCATCCACTCATCCCATCTTTTGAGACACCAGAAAGTTCACAAATGACAGAAGGATTTGGATTCTGCTGTTATCTTTAAAAATTCATTTTACAGGACGTGAGGGTCGCTGACTGGGCCGAGCATTTATCGCCCATCCCTAATTACCCTCCATTTCAGAGGCCATCTAAGAGTCAACCACATTGCTGTAGCTCTGGGATCACATGTAGGCCAGACCAGGTAAGGGCGGCAGATTTCCTTCCCTAAAGGACATTAGTGAACCAGATGGGTTTTTCCGACAATTGTCATGGTCATCAGTTGACTTTTAATTCCAGATTAATCACATCCAAGCCTGAAACATGTTCAGCCTGAGAGCTGGAGTTTCTTCATGCTGATGTTAATAATCTTCATAACTTGCTGCAGTTTAGTATTCCGATGCGTGTCAAATGAACTAATATTATTTCAGACACACAGTCGGGTCCTTTATTTGGGGGTAGTGTGTTAAAGTGTGTTAAAGTGGATTGGGGACTGGCTATCCGACAGGAAGCAAAGAGTCGGAATAAATGGGTGTTTTTCCGGTTGGAGGAAGGTAACTAGTGGCGTGCCGCAGGGATCGGTACTCGGGCCGCAACTGTTTACCATTTATATAGATGATCTGGAGGAGGGGACGGAGTGTAGGGTAACGAAGTTTGCAGACGACACAAAGATAAGTGGAAAAGTGAATCGTGTGGAGGATGGAGAAGATCTGCAGAGAGATTTGGACAGGCTGAGTGAGTGGGCGAGGATATGGCAAATGGAGTATAACGTTGAGAAATGCGAGGTTATACACTTTGGAGGAAATAATAATAAATGGGATTACTATCTCAATGGAAACAAATTAAAACATGCTACCGTGCAAAGGGACCTGGGGGTCCTTGTGCATGAGACGCAAAAGCCCAGTCTGCAGGTACAACAGGTGATCAAGAAGGCAAATGGGATGTTGGCCTATATTGCGAGGGGGATAGAATATAAAAGCAGGAATGTCTTGATGCACCTGTACAGGGCATTGGTGAGGCCGCAGCTGGAATACTGTGTGCAGTATTGGTCCCCTTATATGAGGAAGGATATATTGGCATTGGAGGGAGTGCAGAGAAGGTTCACCAGGTTGATACCGGAGATGAGGGGTTTGGATTATGAGGAGAGGCTGAGGAGATTGGGTTTGTACTCGTTGGAGTTTAGAAGGATGAGGGGGGATCTTATGGAGACTTATAAGATAATGCGGGGGCTGGATAGGGTGGAGGCGGAGAGATTCTTTCCACTTAGTAAGGAAGTTAAAACTAGAGGACACAGCCTCAAAATAAAGGGGGGTCGGTTTAAGACAGAGTTGAGGAGGAACTTCTTCTCCCAGAGGGTGGTGAATCTCTGGAATTCTCTGCCCACTGAGGTGGTGGAGGCTCCCTCGCTGAATATGTTTAAAGCGCGGATGGATGGATTCCTGATCGGTAAGGGAATTAAGGGTTATGGGGATCAGGCGGGTAAGTGGTACTGATCCACGTCAGATCAGCCATGATCTTATTGAATGGCGGGGCAGGCTCGAGGGGCTAGATGGCCTACTCCTGCTCCTATTTCTTATGTTCTTATGTTCTTATTTCTCCAGGATAAGAGGAGATTATTCGATATCCTGTTACTGGCTGCTCCATTTGTGAGTATGTGTTTCTCCTTTCTCACTGTCTGGATCATTTCAGTTGCGGACCTTCAGCTATTCTCTTGGACCCAGACCTTCCAGAACGTCTCTCCTCACCTGGGGAATCAGTGAAGGGAGTGATAACACACTCGGCCTCAGTCAAAGCAAAACCCAGTCTTGATGTGCTGGACCCATCATTGAGAATAGGGATGTTTGTGGAGTCTCCTCTTCCTGTGGTTCCACTTTGGGTTGAAGTCAGTGAGGTCTCTGATCTGTGTTCTGTTTTTTATACCAGTAAAACAAATAAACTAATTAACAAGTGAAATCTCCTCAAAACATCATTGTAACAAAAAGACAGAACTTCAAAGAAAATGTATGAAAATTAATTAAAATGTTGTTTAATATAAACCAAAAGTGAATGGGCAGCACAGTGGTTAGCACTGCTGCCTCACAGCGCCAGGGACCTGGGTTCAGTTCTGGCCTTGGGTCACTGTCTGTGTGGAGTTTGCATGTTCTCCCCGTGTCTGTGTGGGTTTCCTCCACGTGCTCTGGTTTCCTCCCACAGTACAAAGATGTGCAGGTTAGGTTGATCGGCTGTGCTAAATTGACCCTAGTGTCAGGGGGATTAGGAGAGTAAATATGTGGTGTTACGGGAATAGGGCTTGGGTGGGATTGTGGTCGGTGCAGCTCGATGGGCCGATGGCCTACTGCACTGTACGGATTCTATGATTCTGTGACATGAAACAGAATCAGGGTGCAAGGTAACTAATGAGACTAAAATGTCATTACTGGGGGGCCGGGATTGATGATGCAGCCCAGACCCCACAAGAACCCACCAGTCATGGAAGGCCTGGCAGTGGCAGTGGACACCACGTGCTCCCTTTCCAAGGCCACCCAGCCGTGAATGTAACCCTGGTACAGAGGCAGACATTTGGGTTGGTGGAACCCCCTCGAGCAGATCAGTGTTTGGGAAATGGATGTCTGTAGAACATGAGGGCAGGGTTACATTGTACAGGAAGAGAAACAGAAACCCAAACAGCACAAGGGGCTGGTTATTGATGATTCTTGTGAACATTATTCCCAGGGTATTAGCAGGGAATAATTTACAGGGAGGGAACTTATAGCCAAACATCACATTGAGATCTAACAGAATCACTCGATTCATCAGGACCTGAATATCATTAACCTTTCAATGTGGAAGGAGAAATGTTTGTTTGTTCTGTCTGTGGGAAAAGATTTCATAGAAACCCTACAGTGCAGAAGGAGGCCATTCGGCCCATCGACTCTGCACCGACCACAATCCCACCCAGGCCCTACCCCCACATATTTACCCGCTAATCCCTCTAACCTACACATCTCAGGACTCTAAGGAGCAATTTTTAACCTGGCCAATCAACCTAACCTGCACATCTTTGGACTGTGGGAGGAAACTGGAGCACCCGGAGGAAACCCACGCAGACACGAGGAGAATGTGCAAACTCCACACAGACAGTGACGCAAGCCGGGAATCGAACCCAGGTCCCTGGAGCTGTGAAGCAGCAGTGCTAACCACTGTGCTACCGTGCCGCCCTATTTCAAATATCAGTGTGACTGGAAAAGCACCGAGACACAGACACACCCGAGTGAGAGTGTTCCAGTGCACTGAGTGTGGAAAGAGCTTTAACCGGTTACACATCCTGAAAATACATCACAGCATTCACAGCGAGGAGAGACTGTATACGTGTTGTGTGTGTGGATGAAGCTTTGACTGATCATCCAACCTGAAGAGACACAAGGACACCAGCACCATGGAGAAAGCATGGACATATGGGGATTGAGGGATGTGATTCATTTACCCGTTTCAACTGGGAAATGATCAACACAGTCACACTGAGGAGAGAACTTTCACCTTCTCCATTTGTGGAGATGGATTTACTCAGTTATCCAGTCTGTCGGCACACCAGCAAGTTCATTCGGGGAGAGGCTGTTCAGATGCTCCAGGTGAGGGAAGGAATTTGCTGACTCATCTGAGCTGCTGGCGTATGAGCAAGTTCACACTGAGGAGGGCGCATTCGCCTGCTCTGTGTGTGGGAAAGGGACTCGCTGCATCATCCAACCTACTGAGACACCAGTGAGTTCACAAATGAGTGCAGGAGTTGGATTTGGCTAATGCTGCAGTTAGGATTGAACATGTGGGTTAATCCCGAGGTGTGTAAGAAATGTGTCTCAGTCGCTCTCTTCCATGTTTCAGAGCTCCTAGACATGGAACAAAAGCTCCTTTACAACTGTGTTTAGAGTCAGGAAGAACAACAGTGATTGCTGGAAACATGCTGTCAAATCAGAGATTGGTGTAAAACTGGGATCTGTTCCTGACTGAGTGAAACGGCAGGTTTAAGTTTCCAGTCTGAAAAAAGTAGAGATTTAAAATGTTAGTGTGAATTCCTGAATCTACCAATGTAAGGCAATGGAAACATCAAGTTACATTTCTGTCTGGAACCTTTAACCATCTCTCACCTTCCATTGACTTCAATGTGATGGAAACTCACTGTTGAAATCTCTCAGCATTTGAAACATGTTTACAAATGATTGGAGGGTTTTTAGTTCAGATCTTTCTTCTGTCCACTTGAGGTATTAAATAACAGACTTTCTCCTGTGAATATCCAGCTGGAGTTTTGGGCCCTGATGTATTTCCTTGTTCATCTTGTTGACTCTAAATATTTGAATCTTGTGGTTTCAAACACCAGATAATCAAATTCCCAACAACAGATTGTCTTTTACTGACTTTATTAACTGCGCTGCAATAATACAGACAGAGTAATTCCTCACATGGTTCCAGTGCTCAACGAAGTACTGAAATGATAAAATTTATATGCATTTCAGAGCCTGTAACATAGGAATGGTGTATTGGTCTGTAACTTTAATTCAATGTTCCTTCTTTTAATATCATGTCCACCACTTTCCTGTTACCTGATCAATTTGTTTATTGTTATTACAGGATTGTCACATATTTCCACTGTTGTATCTTTAATTTTATGAATCTTTGACGTAAGTTACACAGCAGTTAAGTCTTTGGGCTGTGAATGTGTTTCTTGAATAAAATACCATTACATTTTTAAAACAGGAATTCGATCTGGAGAACAGAGATAATACAGTCAATTCAGAACTCCCTTCTCCTCAGCTCTGATCTAAAAGGCTACGACTCTCATCAACTTTTACAGATGCACCATAGAAAGCATTCTTCCTGGTTATATCACAGCTTGGTATGGCTCCTGCTCTGACCAAGACCACAAGAAACCACAAAGAGTTGGGAATGTAGCCCAGTCCATCACGCAAACCAGCCTCCCATCCAGTGACTCTGTCTACACTTCCCATGGCCTCAGAAAAGCAGCCAGCATAATCAAGGACCCCACGCACCCTGAACATTCTCTCTTCCACCTTCTTCCATCAGGAAAAAGATACAAAAGTCTGAGGTCACGTACAAAAGTCTGAGATCACGTACCAACCGAGTCAAGAACAGCTTTTTCCCTGCTGCCATCAGACTTCTGAATGGTCCTATCACATATTAAGCTGATCTTTCTCCACACCCTAGCTATGACTGTAATATTATATTGGACATCTTCTTCTTTCCTTCTCCCCTTTGTACTTTGTGAACAGGATGTTTGTCTGTATAGTTCACAAGAAACAATACTTTTCACTGTATCCCAATACATGTGACAATAAATCAAATCATTCCTTTCCCCCTATGTACTCTATGTACGGTATGCTTTGTCTGTATAGCGTGCAAGAAACAATACTAATACATGTGACTATAATAAATCAAATCAAATTCAGTTTAAACCCGGTTTGCAGACATGACATTCCATTCACATATTGAAGGTGAGTGAGATCCTGTGAGACACACACTGAGCCCAGTAGCTGAAAGTGATTCACAAACTGTGTTTTGTGTTCATTGATCCCAGGAATGTTACTGAAATCTTCCCTGGATCTCGAGGCTGGGAGAGACACTCTGGAAGGTATGGGGAGCTGGGACTTGTCCATGAGAGTAATTGAAGGTATGAGACTGAAATAATCTCGAGTTAGAAAGGAGAAAAGGTTCAGTCCTGGGTGTGATTCTCAGCAGCAACAGCAGAGTCCAGCTTTGTCGGTAAGATGTGAAGTTTCTGGTGTCTCAGCAGGCGGGATGTCCGAGTAAATCTCTTCTCACACACAGAGCAGGTGAGCAGCTTCTTCCTAGTGTGAACTCGCCGGTGTTTAACCAGGTCGAACGACTGAACAAATCCCTTCCCACACACACAGCAGGTGAAGGGCTTCTCCCCAGTGTGGATGCGTTCGTGTCTCTGGAGGCTGGAGAACTCAGGGAAACGCTTCCCACACACGGAGCAGATGAAGGCCTTCTCCCCGGTGTGAACAAGCTGGTGTTTCTGCACGTGGTGTAAACAAGTAAAGGCCCTCCCGCACACATGACAAATGTACGGCCTCTCCCCGGTGTGAACCCGCTCGTGTATCACAACATGGGACAAACGAGGGAAACTCTTCCCACACACGAAGCAGGTGAACGGCCTCTCCCCGGTGTGAACTCGCTTGTGTGTGCGCAGGGCGGATGACTGAGTGAATCTCTTCCCACACACAGAGCAAGAGAATGGCCTCTCCCCAATGTGAATCCGCTTGTGCATCACAAGGTGCGTTGAACGAGTGAATCCCCTCCCACACTTGGAGCAGGTGAACGGCCTTTCTCCGGTGTGAATTCGTTGGTGAATCACAAGATGAGATGAGCGAGTGTATCCATTCCCACACTCGGAGCAGGTGAATGGTTTCTCCCCCGTGTGAACAAGTTTGTGCCTCAGAAGGTGGAATGAATAATTGAATCTCTTCCCACACACAGAGCACGGGAACGGCCTCTCCCCACTGTGAGTGCACTGGTGTCTCAGGAGACTATTGTTCGTTTTAAAGGTCTTCTCACACTCTGAGCATTTAAAACTTCTCTCATCAGAATGAATGAGCTGGTGCTCAGTGTAGTGGGAGGACTGAGAGAATCTCTTCCCACACTGGGAGCAGCTGAATGGCCTGTCCTTGGTGTGAACTTGCTGGTGCTCAGTGAGATGCACTGAGTTGCTGAACGACTCCCCACAGTGAGAGCAGCTGAACGGTCTCTCGTGTGTGTGAAGGAGCTGGTGCTCTGCAAGGCGGGAGGACTGGCTGAACCTCTTCCCGCAGTGGGAGCAGCTGAACGGTCTCTCGTCAGTGTGAAGGAGCTGGTGTTGGATCTGTTCCTCAGGCGTTTCAACGCTGTCCCCAGAGTCAGAGCTTTGAAGAGGCTTCTGAATAATGTGATCGAGTTGGTGAGCCAGCAGGTTGGACGAACACATGAATTTCTTCCCACACACGGAGCAGGTGAACGGACTCTCACTATTGCGAGTTCGCTGTCGTGTCAGCATGTTTTCCAGCTGTATCAATCCCTCCCCACAGGAAGAGCAGGTTTACAGACTCTCACCAGCTTCCTGCTGAGACAGTCAATTAAATCCCTTCAGGTGTACAAATCTTCACATCCTGACGAATTGACTTTCCAATTGTGACACAAAGTTTGGTTTGTTTTTCCTGACTGCAAATCCTCCTCTTCCATTACCCTGCAAAATAATTTCACGAAGAATTACATAGACTATATAATACACAAACAGGCCATTCGGGCAATCTAGTCTGTACGGAGTTTCTACTCCACACGAGTCTCCTCCCATTCTGCTAACCTCGTCTCAGCCTTTCAGCTTTACTTTTCTCTCATTCTCATCTCGTTTCCTTTTGAAAAAATCTAAGTTATCTGTCTCAACTACTTCCAGTCAGTTCCACATTTTAACAACTGTTTGTGAAAAGAAATGTCTCCTGTTTTCCTGTTGGATTTATTAGTCTGGATTGTGCACTGTGAAGATGTGGTGCAGTGGGGAGTGACCCTTCTTCTGAGTCAGAAGCTCTGGTTTCCAGTCCCACTCAGAGTACATGGCCGAGGAAGGTGTGTTCATAATGTGGCCAAACTGTAAATCATTCATAGAATCACTAGTGCGGAAAGAGGCCATTCGGCCCATCGTGTCTGCACCAACCACAATCCCACCCTTGCCCTATCCCCAGGCATTGACCCAGGCTAGTCCCCCTGATACTAAAGGGCAATTTAGCATGGCCAATGCACCTAACTTTCACATCTTTGGACTGTGGGAGGAAACCAGAGCACCCGGAGGAAACCCACGCAGACACAGGGAGAATGTGCAAACGCCACACAGACAGTGACCCGGGCCGGGAATCGAACCTGGATCCCTGGCGCTGTGAGGCAGCAGTGCTAACCACTGTGCCACCATGCTGCCCTTTGAACATACACCAATGATAGACAATAAGAGCGGGAGAGATTCCTGGTCAGTCATATGATGGAAATAATTTGGAGCCTCTCCCATCACTATCCATGGCTCCACGGGTAGCGGATATAAAAGTTTCTGTTGCCACTGCAGCCTGGTTCCTTGTGGGGTCTAGCTGGCCGGTGTGGATCAGATTGGTGCCGACAGCACGGGGTTCAATCCCCATTCTGGCTGGGGTGAATTTGGGTTCTGCCTCTTTGCCCGACCCATGGCGGAGATCCTGACACTTTGGTCAGACCAGCCTTCAGGTAGAGAACACAACAATAAGAAGTTTGTGTGTTCATGGTTCCCAGTATTAGATAGATCAACAAACATTCTGACTGCTAATTCCATTCAGAAGAGACAAATAATTCTCTTGATTTGAGTTTGCTGTGTGTAAACCATCCCCTTGTAAAAGAGTTTCCAAAATCCATCACTCAGTCCGCCTGCTGAAGGGAGCACTGCGCACGCGCGCTGGTGCACTGCTACTGATAAAGATGGCGCTACGCATGCGCTTTTCTACACATTGCCTCCTACAAAGATGGCGGTCGGTATCCGGGTCTTCCAACCGTGGAACCGGCTGCTTCTCATTCCGGGATTGCGGCCTCTATCGAGGATTATCTGAAACATCGGCACACACCCACCGGCTCCAGCTCCCTTCCGCTCTCAGACGTTACTCACCCGCTTGATATTTAACACGACCGCCTCTGTTCTGGTTTTTGTGGCCGACACCACTGATTTCTAAACCTTTCCCTCCGACGCCATCCTTCCCGCTCACCCGGCACTTACTCACTGGCTGCATACACACACTGCGCATGCTCCACATCACAATGCCCGGGGGCTGATTGACGGCAGCTCCGGGCCAATAGGAAGAGGGGGCGTGGCTGGAGGACCGAGCGGGAGCGGCTGGTCCTCCAACCAATCGGAGTGAATAAAGGGCGGGACATGAAGCATGCGCAGTGCCGGTAATGGCGACGGAGAGGCGGACGGTTTTAATTTGGAAGCGAGATCAATACGAGGTAGAGGGCGGCGCGCGGGGAATGATAAATGTGGCGGGTGGGTGGAGAGGCTTTGTAAACATGTTGTTCAAACCCAAACCCCGGAAATGTAGTGGGGGCTGAACACAATGGGTTCAGTTTTCCCAGTATTTTTTGAAAGAAATTTCTGTTTTTTAGTACTGGATATCAGACAAGTCAGGATATGAGTTGGAGGGGAACTTGGAGTTGATGATGCTCACATTTACCTGCTATCTTGGTCCTTCGAGGTGGTGGAAGTTGAGGGTTTGGGAGATTCTATCAATGTTCTCATTGAGTTGTAGATGTATAAAATCCCTCTCCTTCATTCCCGATCTCTCCTATTTCTCTCTGTCTTTTCCCATAGTGCCCAGACTGGATGGCAGGTTCCCTTCCCTGAAGGACATTAGGAAATCAATTGGGTGTTTTGACAATCCAGCAGTTTTCATGGTCACTTTTTCCTAGTGCTGTCCCCACAAATTACCAGGTTCATTCAGCTCAATTTCACAACCTGCCTTTGTGTTTTTGTGGGTTCTCTCTCACTCCCTTTTTCTGTTTTAATTCAATTTCACAGGGTATTAGAAGAGGAGGATTTGCAGTTTGGAAACTGAAACCAAGCCTGGTATCAGCACCTTATGGAGTCGGCCAATTTATTGTACCCTGAATATCATTGCATTTTGAACATGGAAGAAAATAGCACTATTCACAGTGGAGAGAAACTGTACACATGTTCTGTGTGTGGACAAGACTTCAGCCAATCATCTGACCTTTCGGAACATAATTGCAGTCACAACAGAGAGAAACTGTGGAAATGTGGGGACTGTGAGAAGGGATTCAAATCCCCATCCTTGCTGGAAATTCATCAACGTAGTCACACAGGGGAGAGGCCATTCACCTGCTCCCACTGTGGGAA
The DNA here is from genome assembly GCF_964213995.1 of Mustelus asterias. Classification (NCBI taxonomy): domain Eukaryota; kingdom Metazoa; phylum Chordata; class Chondrichthyes; order Carcharhiniformes; family Triakidae; genus Mustelus; species Mustelus asterias. Next base: position 292,203 of record NW_027590156.1, read on the forward strand.
AGGATTCACTCAGTCATCCAGTTTACATATACACCAGAGGACTCACACTGAGGAGAGGCCATTCACCTGCTCTCTGTGTGGGAAGGCATTCAATCGGTCATTCAGCCTAGCATTGCACAAGCGAACTCACACGGGGGAGAAACCATTCACCTGCTCTGTGTGTGGGAAGGGATTCAATCAATCATCAAACCTAGCAAAACACCAGCGAATTCACAGTGAGGACAGACCATTCACTTGCGCTGTGTGTGGGAAGGGCTTCAAAGCATCATCCATGCTAACAAAACACCAGCACGTTCACAATGGGGAGAGGCCATTCAGCTGTTCTCAATGTGGGAAGAGATTCGCGCTCTCAGCCAACCTGCTGACACACCAGCGAATTCACACTGGGGAGAGGCCGTTCATCTGCTCCCAGTGTGGGAAGGGATTCACTCAGTCATCCAGCTTACACATACACCAGAGGACCCACACTGGGGAGAGACCATTCAGCTGTTCTGTTTGTGGGAAGGCATTCAGTCAGTCATCTAACCTATCATTACACCAGCGAGTTCACACTGGGGAAAAGCCATTCACTTGCTCCCAGTGTGGGAAGGGATTTGCTCGCTCATCCAACCTCCTGATACACCTGCGAGTTCACACTGGGGAGAGGCCGTTAACTTGCTCCCAGTGTGGGAAGCGATTCACTGACTCATCTCACCTGCTGGCACACCAGCGAACTCACACTGGGGAGAAGCCTTTCAGCTGCTCCCAGTGTGGGAAGGGATTTGCACACTCAGGCAATCTGTGGACACATCAGCGAGTTCACACTGGGGAGAGACCATTCATCTGTTCCCAGTGTGGGAAGGGATTCAGTCAATCATCCAACCTAGCAATACACCAACGGATTCACACTGGGGAGAGGATGTTCACTTGTTCCCAATGTGGGAAGGACTTTGCTCACTCACACACGTTGCAGGGTCACCAACGAGTTCACACTGGGGAGAAGCCGTTCACTTGCTCTGTGTGTGGGAAGGGATTCAGTCAGTCATCAAATCTGCTGAAACACCAGCGAATTCACAAGGAACTATTGTGATTGAATTTTGCTGTGAATCATATTCAGACTGAACCATGTTCATTTGGGTCTGTTTCTGCTGAATTGAAAAGTGACTCCAGCCCTGCTGTAGGTGTTAATATTGTTGGTCTGAGAATGAAGGATTTGGGGTCAGGAAACTCACACAAAACATCAGATCAGGATTGGATGGAGCCACACAATTTATCGTAACATGAAAAGCAGAGATTTTTGAACCTGGAAGGAAACAGCACCGTTTACAACCACAGTCACATTAGCGAGAGACCATGGAAATGTGAGACTGTGAGGAGAGACTCAGTTACCCGTCAGAGCTGGAAACTCAGTGGCGCACTCACACTGGGGGAAGGCCATTCACCCACTCTGAGTGTGGGAAGGGATTCACTCAGTCTTCTGAGCTGATCACATTGGGGAGAAACCATTTAACTGCCCTGAGTTTTGGAAGAGATTCACTCGGTCATCCACACTGCTGAGTCACCAGCGAGTTTACAACTAACCACAGTGATTGGACTTTCCTGTTAATCACATCGAGGACCGAACTATGTTCAATGTAAGTGAACTGGCAAATGAGGTTAAGGAACAGGTCAATAGAGGTGCAGTGGCAGATTTGAAAGGGTTATTTCAGAAAACCCAGAACAGATACATTCCAGTGAAGAAGAAAAATTCCAAGGGGAGGATCCACCATCCGTGGTTCACTAAAAAAGTTAAAGATAGTATAAAACTTAAAGAAAAAAGTAAACAATTGCACAAAGATGGGTGGCAGGTCAGAAAACTAGACAGAATATAAACAGCAAAGAATGATAAAAAGATTAAATAAGGAGAAGAATTGGAGTACGAGAGAAAGGCAGCTAGAAATATAAAGATGGATAGTAAATTAGAAATCTTTGTATCCTCATTGGCTACCGGGGAGGTCCCAGAGGATTGGAGAAAAGCCAATGTTGTTCCTTTGTTTAAGAAGGGTAGCAAGAATAATCCGGGTAATTACAGGCCGGTGAGCCTTACATCAGTGATAGGGAAATTATTGGAGAGGATTCTTCGAGACAGGATTTATTCCCACTTGGAAATAAGTGGACGTATTAGTGAGAGGCAACATGGTTTTGTGAAGGGGAGGTCATGTCTCACGAACTTGATCGAGTATTTCGGGGAAGTGACGAAGATGATTGATGAGGGTAGGGCAGTGGATGTTGTCTACATGGACTTCAGTCAGGCCTTTGACAAGGTCCCTCATGGCAGACTGGTGCAGAAGGTGAAGTCGCATGGGATCAGAGGTGAGCTGGCAAGGTGGGTACAAAACTGGCGTGGTCAAAGAAGACAGAGGGTAGCAGTGGAAGGGTGCATTTCTGAATGGAGGGCTGTGACAAGTGGCGTTCCTCAGGGATCAGTGCTGGGACCTTTGCTGTTTCTAATATATGTAAATGATTTGGAGGAAAATGTAACTGGATTGATTGGTAAGTTTGCGAACGACACAAAGGTTGGTGGATTTGCGGATAGCAATGAGGACCATCAGAGGATACAGCAGGATATAGATCAGTTGGAGACTTGGGTGGAGAAATGGCAGATGGAGTTTAATCCAGACAAATGTGAGGTAATGCATTTTGGAAGGTCTAATATACATAGGAAATATACAGTAAATGGCAGAACCTTTAAGAGTATTGATAGGCAAAGGGATCTGGGTGTACAGGTACACAGGTCACTGAAAGTGGCAATGCAGGTGGAGAAGGTAGTCAAGAAGGCATACAGCATGTTTACCTTCATCGGCCGGGGTATTGAGTTTAAAAATTGGCAAATTATGTTGCAGCTTTATAGAACCTTAGTTAGGCTGCACTTGGAATATAGTGTTCAATTCTGTTCGCCACACTACCAGAAGGATATGGAGGCTTTGGAGAGGGTACAGAAAAGATTTACCAGGATGTTGCCTGGTATGGAGGGCATTATCTATGAGGAAAGGTTGGAGAACCTTGGTTTGTTCTCACTGGAGCGACGGAGGTTGAGGGGCGACCTGATAGAAGTCTACAAGATTATGAGGGTCATGGACAGAGTGGATAGTCAGAAGCTTTTTCCCGGGTGGAAGAGTCAATGACCAGGGGGCACAGGTTTAAGCTGCGAGGGGCAAGGTTTAAAGGAGATGTACGAGGCAGATTTTTTACGCAGAGAGTAGTGGGTGCCTGGAACTCGTTGCCGGGGGAGGGAGTGGAAGCGGATACGATAGTGACTTTTAAGGGGCATCTTGAGTTTTACATGAATCGGATGGAAATAGAGGGATATGGTCCCTGGAAGTGTAGGGGTTTTAGTTCAGTGAGGCAGCATGGTCGGTGCAGGGCCATGGAGGGCAGAAGGGCTTGTTCCTGTGCTGTAATTCTCTTTGTTCTGTAAACATTTCTCTGGATATTTGAATAAAAAAAGAGTTATCCAAGTGAATGTTGGTCCAAGAGAAAGTGATTCCGGGGAATTAATAATGGAAAGTGAGGAGGTGACAGATGAATTCAACAGGTACTTTGTATCAGTCTTCACTATAGTTTAGTACTCTACCCGATAGTATCGAGGATAGAAGTAATATCTTATCGGGGTGTGGAAGGGAGAGAGGAACTCAGGAAAACTGCTGTCACTTATGAAGTGGTACTGAGCAAATAGTTGGAGCTGTGGGCTGACAAATCCCGGACCCTGATGGACTTCATTCTCGGCTCTGAAAAGAAGCAGCTCGTGAGATAAAAGCAAAGTATTGCAGATACTGAAAATCTGAAATAAAAACTGAAAATGTTCGAAAGAGTCATCAGGTTTGGCAGCACCTGTGGAGGGAGAAAGAGCTGACGTTTGAGGCCATTTGGCTGTTCTTTAGCTGAAGAGGGGTAGAAACGACTGGGGTGAGATAGTTGATGCATTGTTTTAATTTTCCAAAATTCTCTGGTTTTGGTGGAAGTTCCATTCGATTAGAAAGTTGCAAATGTAACTCCTTTATTCAAAGAAGGAGAGAGACAAAAAGCAGGAAACTACAGGACAGTTAACTTAACATGCCGTAGGAAAAATGTTAGAAGCTATTACTAAATATGTTACAGCATGGCAGTGAGAAAAATCCAGGCTATGAAGGAGAGTCAACATTGTTTTGAGAAAGGGAAATCATATTCAACCTATTTTTTCAGTTCTTTGAAGGAGTCACATGTGCTGTGGATAAAGGGGAACCAAAGGTGCAGAAAGGTGAATGTACTGAGATTTCCAGAATGCATTTATAAGCTATCACATCAAAGGTTATTGTGGAAAATGAAAGTTCCTAGTGGGGCGGGGGGAATGATAACATATTGGCACGGAAAGAAGATTGGCTCATTAACAGGAAACAGGATTGGCATAAATGGGTCTTTTTCTAGTTGGCTGGATGTGATGAGCGGTGTGCCACAGGGATCAATGCTGGGACCTCAACCTTTTTACCATTTATATCAATGACTCAGATGAAGGAATTGAAGGTATGGTTGCTAAATTTGCCTGTTCAGGTACACTGAATTTGGGAGAATTTAGCGTGGGCAATGCACCGAACCAGCACATCTTTTGGAATGTGGGAGGAAACCAGAGCACCCGGAGGAAACCTACGCAGACACGGGGAGAACGTGCTGACTCCACAAGACAGTGACCCAAGCCGGGAATCGCACCCAGTCCCTGATGCTGTGAGGCAGCAGTGCGAGCCACAGTGCCACCATGCCACCCAGTTGGACTGAACAATGTTCATTCTGAGAGTCAGGTTTTGTTTCTGACAGTAATAACCATCCGAACTCAACTGGATAAATATGAAATTAATCAACTTTTTTTCAAAATTATTCTTCTGGATTTTTTCTTTTGGAGAGCTATTACACTATTTCTGCTGTGAAATGAGAACTATTGTCATTCTCCATCCATTTCAGGAAGCCTCATCCAGGATTTTAGCTATTGTGTCTGCATCATTTTTACAAACAGGAAAGGTTTCAATCCACCAGGTAAACATAGCTGTAATTAGCAGGATCTACCAGTCTCCTCCTCTTAGTGTGGAGAGTGGGCCGGTATAATCAAGCTGCAGTGTTTCCCAGGGAACATCAATAATGTGGAACATGTTAATTGGGACAATGCATTTTGCAGAATCTGATTAGTTTGAACACATGAGGCACAGCTTCAGGTGCTGATGGACATTCTGATACATCCTCAGCCACTGATAGTATGATCATGTTGTATAATATTGAGGAGTCAAAAAACAAGAAATACGCCTTGCTTTGATCCATCAAATATACTAATTCCTTTCTAAGCCATCGAGTTGTGACTGAAGTCAAAGTTAAACCATATTTGTGAAAGAAAACTTCATTGTGTCAGATGAGTGAGTCCTTACTTGCTGTGAATGATGAGGGAAAGTTTTCTCTATGGTGCCAACCCTTTTTACCCACAGTCATCTTAGGTCAGTGTCCTGACAAGTTTTTAAATGACATTTAACTGGAGTCTGTCGTACCGGTCCCAATGATTGTGTTTTGGGTGGATCCCATGGAATCTCCTCGAGAGCAGCTTTCCTGGTGAGTCAGTCTGCTTGGTTATTACCATCACTCCCTTCACTAACTCCTGCTGCTGATCTACCTTCACCTGGCAAATAGCAATTTATCCTGGACATCCAGTAACATTCCCAATCATTCAGAGTTTGGAGTGGTGAGCAGTGGTTTCCTTTCTGCTGTGGAGAAGCTGTGTTTCCTCCCCCAGAGGGGTAGGTTTTCTGAGGGAATTACAACCAACGTAGCTTTCAGAATATTTGGTGATTATATCGGTAACAGTTTGAAGGGCTGTGACCGCAATAACCTCAGAGTTCTGGGCTAACTGTTGCGATTGTGGTGGATATTTAGTAAGGATACTACAATTGTTGTGGAGAATCAAACACACAGCTCCACTCTGATACAAACCTTGTTCATAAAACCAACACCTGATCGCATAAACCCCAGTGCAATGTAATAGTTATTTGTCTTTAACAGGTCCATTGGACATGACCCCTTTTGCCTGACTGAGACGTAGGATTCTTTCATACTGAAACATCCCAGCCAAGTAATAATTATGAAGATTCAGGACGTGAATGCTTTTTCTTTGTAATTCCATAATTCAACCATTGGCCCTTCAGGATAATGTCACTGCAGTATTTGGGGTCTGCAGAAATATACAATTAAACTCTGCCAGGCACTTTATCTGCTTAATGGGCACTTTATATCTTCTCAATGAATTAGGCAATCAATCTTTCCACAGGGCTGATTGTGTCTGAGAACTATCCGACTGGAAAACTTTTTCCATTCAGGCCTCAGAATACTACAGCAGATATACATTGTTCTGGCTGTGGAATTAATTGGATAGATCTTCCAGAGAGCCAGTACAGACATAATGAGCCAAATGGTTTCTATTTGTGCTGTATCATTCTGTAAAAGAGTGAATAATCAGCATCAGGGACAGAGAGAGGAACCAGTGACTGTGCGATTGAACCCAGTAAGAAGTCTGACAACACCAGGTTAAAGTCCAACAGGTTTATTTGGTAGCACAAGATTTCGGAGTGTTCCTTCTTCTTCAGGTGAGTGAAGAGTTCTGTTCACAAACAAGGCATACATCGAGACAGACTCAATTTACAAGATGATGGTTGGAATGCGAGTCTTTACAGGTAATCAAGTCTTTACAGGTATAGACAATGTGAGTGGAGAGAGGGTTAAGCACAGGTTAAAGAGATGTGTATTGTCTCCAGCCAGGACAGTTACTGAGATTTTGCAAGTCCAGGCAAGTCGTGGGGGTTACAGATAGTGTGACATGAACCCAAGATCCCGGTTTAGGCCGTCCTCGTGTGCGGAACTTGGCTATCAGTTTTTGCGCAGCGATTCTGCGTTATCGTGTATTGTGAAGGCTGCCTTGGAGAACGCTTACCCGAAGATCAGAGGCTGAGTGCCCGTGACTGCTGAAGTGTTTCCCGACAGGAAGAGAACACTCCTGCCTGGTGATTGTCGAGCGGTGTTCATTCATCCGTTGTCGTAACATCTGCATTGTCTCCCCAATGTACCATGCCTCGGGACATCCTTTCCTGCAGCTTATAAGAACATAAGAACATAAGAAATAGGAGCAGGAGTAGGCATCTAGCCCCTCGAGCCTGCCCTGCCATTCAATACGATCATGGCTGATCTGAAGTGGATCAGTTCCACTTACCCGCCTGGTCCCTATAACCCCTAATTCCCTTACCGATCAGGAATCCATCTCTCCGTGATTTAAACATATTCAACGAGATAGCCTCCACCACTTCAGTGGGCAGAGAATTCCAGAGATTCACCACCTCTGAGAGAAGAAGTTCCTCCTCAACTCTGTCCTAAACTGACCCCCCTTTATTTTGAGGCTGTGCCCTCTAGTTCCAGCTTCCTTTCTAAGTGGAAAGAATCTCTCCACTTCTACCCTATCCAGCCCCTTCATTATTTTATATGCCTCTGTACGATCACCCCGCAACCTTCTAAACTCCAACGAGTACAAACCCAATCTGCTCAATCTCTCCTCATAATTTACACCCCTCAACTCCGGTATCAACCTGGTGAACCTTCTCTGCACTCCCTCCAAGGCCAATCCTTTCGCAAGTAAGGGGACCAAAATTAGGAGCAGAAGGAGGCAAGTTCAGCCCTTCGAGCCTGCTCCGCCTTTCAATCAGATCATGGCTGATCTCTCCCTGGTCTCAAATCCACTTCCCCACCTGTTCCCCATATCCATCTTTCCCTTTCTTTTTATCAGAAATATGTCTATCTTCCTCTTGAAACAATTCAATGATTCAGACACCACCTCGCTATGTGGCAGCGAGTTCCACAAATTCACCATCCTCTGAGAAGCTCCTCATCTCAGTTTTAAATCTATAGCCTCGCAACCTATACCTGTGACCTCTTGTTCTAGATTGTCCCATAAGAGGAAACATTTGCTCTACATTTACTTTATCAATCGCTTTTAACATTTTATGTCCTTCGATTAGATCCCGCTCATCCTTCTAAACTCCAGCGAGTATAGTCCAAACTGCTTAATCTCTCCTCATTTGTCATCCCCTTCATCCCCAGAATAAATACTCAATTAACTGTTTGTCGATTCAATCAGGCTTAAGTGTTGAATGATTCTTCTGAGTTCATTCTCCCAAACAGTTCCTTTACCACAACCATTACCTCTCCCTTTGCCTTTTGTTCCAGGATGTTTTTGTCATTTATTCTCATCCGACCTCTAACCAATCCCTAACTTTCCATTTTGTTCCACCTGACCCTCCTCCATTTCTCACCAGAATCAAACCCATCACATTTCTCCCTCTCTTTAGTTCTGAGGTAGAGTTACATTGGACATGAAACGTTAACTCTGTTTCTCTCTCCACGGATGCTGCCAGACCTGCTGTGTTTTTCCAGTTCTTTCTGTATTTACTTTCGATCTACCTGTAGTGATGGGAAAAACATTATTTACCACCGAGGATAAAATAAATGTTTTTCAACAGCATTTGTGAATCCTTTCGGTGGAAATGTACTCTCTCAGGCTCAAAGAAATTTAGCCCACTGGAAGCAAAGTTGTGAGACCGGCCAGTCCAGCAGAAAGAAACCCTCCGACCCTCCCACTTCCCAAACTGTCAGAATGAACATGGTTCTGTCCTGAGTGTGATTAACAGCAGAATCCAACACCTGTAATCACTTGTGAACTCGCTGGTGTGTCCGCATGTTCGATAATTGAGTGAATCCCTTCCCACAATCAGAGCAGGTGAACGGCCTCTCCCCAGTGTGAACTCGCTGGTGTCTCCTCAGGTCAGATGAATCACTGAATCGCTTCCTGCATTGGGAGCAGATGAACGGCCTCAGCCCGGCATGAACTCGCTCGTGTTTCCTGAGGTCAGACGAATGACTGAATTGCTTCTCACATTCAGAACAGGAGAATGGCTTCTCCCCAGTGTGAACTCGTTTGTGCGTCCGCAGGATGGATGAATTACTGAATTCCTTCCCACACACAGAGCAAGTGAATGGTCGCTCCCCAGTGTGAATTCGCTGGTGTGACTGCAGGTGGGATAACTGGGTGAATCCCTTCCCACAATTAGGACAGACAAATGGTCTCTCTCCAGTGTGAATTCGCTGGTGTGTCTGTAAAATGGATGAATTACTGAATCCCTTCCCACAAACAGGGCAGGTGAACGGCCTTTCCCCTGTGTGACAACGTCGATGAATTTCCAGGTGACTCGGGCAACAAAAACGTTTCCCACAATCCCCACATTTCCATGGTTTCTCCATGGTGTCAATGTCCTTGTGTCTCTCCAGGTTTGACAATCAGTTGAAGCCTCGTTCACACATACAACCAGTGTGCAGTCTCTCCCTGCTGTGAATGGTGTGATGTTGCTTCAGCCAATGTAACTGATTAAAGATCCTTTCACAGTCACTGCATTGTACACTCTCACTCAGGTATCATTCTCTGTACTGTTCCAGTCACACTGATGTTAAAATCTTTCACAGCAGACAAAAAGGACAAACATTTCTCCTTTAAGATTCAAGATTGATGATATTCAGCTCCCGATGAATGGAGTGACTCTGTCAGATCCTGATGTGCTATCTGCTTTGAGAGTTCTGTCTGCGATACCTCCTCCCCTAATATATTGTAAAAGAGTTTACAAACGTTATCAGTGACAGTACAGGTTAGAAATTCAGAACAGAATTTTAATTGCTAAGGAACATTCATTCCTCTCTCATTTATCGAAGGCCGTAAATATCTGGACCACACACTCTCTATTCACATTCTGCTGTATTTAATACATACCCAATAACACTATGATGTATAATTATACAGTTCTCTATTACATGATTAGAGATACATAGGGCTGTGAGGGAGTATTTTATTTCGACAGCTAGTGTTGCTGACCTGAAACTCTCTGCCTACCAGCTTGATGGAAGCAGAGAAGGTGAATAATTTCAGAATGAAATTGGGGGGGGTGGGGGGGGGGGGGGGCCACTTGAAGGAAATAACCTGTAGGGGGACTGGGGATGTAGAGAAGGAATGGGAGTGACTGGATTGTCCTACAGAGTGTTAGCATAGGCTCAAATTACTGAATGGACACCTTGTGTCGTAATGACGCTGACTGGAAATGCATATTGTAGCTACAGTAGGATAATACAAGATTAGAAATAATTAATGTATTTTGTTACAAATAATATATCTAATCTGTACCATATTACAAGACTAGACGTATCTCTGTCCTATCTTAATTTAAATGTCAGCCTATCCTGGAGAAACCATCTCTTTAATTGTGAACATTAGGAAAGAGACCATCCTTTTACCCAGACAAATAAATGTGTCAGACTGAGAGAGCGAAAGGATGTCAATGTCTTGAAGAGAGAGAGACCTGGGGCAACCTTTCCAGAATCTGCAGCCTCCCTGGATTCACTTCCTCTCCCTTCAGTTGCTGCAAGTCCCCAATTACCCCCAGAATGAGAAAAGAAATGGAAAGGGGGATGAAAGAAAGTGTTTCACTCACAAATGGTAGAGACAGGAGGAAGTTTCAGTCTGTTGTGCACCTCAATCTGAGTATCACAAAGCCCGATTGGCTGAAGGACCAGAGTCCTTCCGGTCTTTTCCCATTGGTCAACACCTCAGCACGAAGGTCAGAAGGCGGGCTGCCCCGCTCATGCGCAGTGTCGCCTCTCCACTGGACATGCGCAGTCCCAGGCCGGGGGGAGGGGGTGATCACCAAGAGGCTTCTCGCTCTGGCCGGAGCCGCCAGCCGGTTACCTGGAAACCTTGGCTGGAGGAGGTGCAGGGGGAGGGGAACAATGGGTGGGGGCGGGACTTCCGTGTCCGCGCGCCCGGGCCTGCGCACTGGCACCCCATGACGTCATTGTGGAAGAGACTGATTCCTGTTGGCTGATTCAGGCAGGGCTCCATTGTGACGTCACAATGCGGAAGCTCGATTGATTCAGATTCAGACTCAAACTCCCTCCTCTGGGCAACATCTGGGAGGAAATCAATGTTTCCCCCTTTCCATTTCTTTTCTCATTCTGGGGGAAATTGGGGACTTGCAGCAACTGAAGGGAAAGAAAGTGAATCCAGGGAGGCTGCAGACTCTGGAAAGGTTGGCCCAGGTTTCTCTCTCTCTTAAAGACATTGACATCCTTTGCAGTGTTCCACAGGAACTAGAATTGTCTGATCTGAATTTCTATCTTGTTCTGACAGTGATGACTTTTGTAAATTCTTTTTACAGGATATTAGAAGGAGATGATTTGCTGATAGAAATGTCAAGATCTAACATTCACTCAATTCATGGGAGCTGAATGTCATCGGTTTGAATCTGGAAGAAGAAACGTTTATCTGCTTGAGTTGGGTGAACCATTGGTGTGAACAGAAAAGCATCGAGGCCCGTGCAACCCGAGTGACGGTGTTCCAGTGCACATATTGTGAAAACTGCAGGAGAGACAGAAAGACACTCAGATCATGGAAAAAGCATGGAAATGTGAGGACTGTGAAAAGTCATTCCGTTCCCCATCAGTGCTGGAAATTCATCGACGCAGTCACACCGGGGAGAGGCCATTCACCTGCTCCAATTGTGGGAAAGGATTCACTCGGTTATCGATCTTGCTGACACACCAGCGAGTTCACACCGGGGAGAAGCCATTCACCTGCTCTGATTGTGGGAAGGTATTCACTCAGTCATCGCACTTGCTGATACACCAGCGAGTTCACAATGGAGAGAGGCCATTCACTTGCCCCATGTGTGAGAAGGGATTCAGCGATTCATCCACACTGCAGACACACCAGAGAGTTCACACTGGGGAGAGGCCATTTATCTGCTCCATGTGTGGTAAAGGATTTGCTCAGTCATCCAACCTGTATTCACACCAGCGAGTTCACACCGGAGAGAGGCCATTTCCCTGCTGTGTGTGTGAGAAGGGATTCAGTAACTCCGCCAACCTGCTGAGACACCAGCAACTTCACACTGGGGAGGCTTCCTTCACCTGCTTTGAGTGTGGTAAAGGATTCAGTGATTCATCCAACCTATTTTCACACCAGCGAACTCACACTGGGGAGAGGCCATTCACCTGCTTTCTGTGTGGAAAGGGATTTAGTCAGGCATCCAGTCTGCAGACACACCAGCGAGTCCACACCGGGGAGAGGCCGTTCACCTGCTCAGTGTGTGGCAAGGGATTCAGTGATTCGTCCAACTTTATTTCACACCAGCGAGTTCACACTGGGGAGAGGCCATTTAACTGCTTTGTGTGTCAGAAGGGATTCAATCGATTATCTAACCTGCTGACGCACCAGCGACTTCACACTGGGGAGAGGCTGTTTGCCTGCAATGAATGTGGAAAGGGATTCACACGATCATCCCACCTGCTGAGACACCAGCGAATTCACAAACGATTACAAGCATTGGATTCTGCTGTTATTGCTGCTATTAATCACACCCAGAACTGAACCACGTTCATTCTGACAGTAGGTGAAGTGGGAGGGTCGGACGGTTTCTTTCTGCTGGACTGGCCGGTCTCATGACTTTGCTTCCAGTGGGCTGATGTTCTTTGAGCCTGGGAGAGCACATTTCCACTGAAATGATCCACAAAAGCTGATGAAAGATATTTATTTTATTCTGGATAGTAAATAGTGTTTTTCCTAACGCTACAGGTAGATCTAAAATAAATACATTTGTCTCTGTTCCATTGAGTCTACAGCACAGGGCCAGGCCAGTTGGCTCAATTGGTCTGTGTCAGTATTTATGCTCCACATGAGCCTCCCCCTCGTCATCTCCCCCCATCAGCATATCCTTCTATTCCTTTCTCCCTCAGGTATGTATCCAGCTTCCCCTTCAATGTATTCATGCTGTTCACCTCAACCACTCGCTGTAATAGTGAGTTCTACAGTCTCACCACTCGCTGGTAAAGAGGTTTCACATTAAATCCCTATTAGATTATTGAATCTCTGAAAATGCACACAGCATTTATAACAAAAAGGATGAATTGTCAGGGCGGATAGAGATAAATGTGTGTGTCCTGATAGACATTACAGAGACTTAGTTGAAAGGTGACCTAGGCTGGGATCTAAATATTGAAGGGTATTTGACATAATGGAATGGCAGGAAGCTAGGAAAAGGTGATAGGATCTCTCCCATTAATTAACGATGACATTAGTTCAGTACAGAGCTACCACCTTAGCCTGAAAGATCAGGATGAAGGATCGGTTTGGGTCAAGATAAGAAATGGTAAAGGTGTGAGGTCTCTTGTGGGAGTATTTAATGGGCCCCTTACCTATGTTACACTGAACTGATTTTTTTATTTTGAACATGACACTATAATAGTATATTTATTTACTAGTGTGACAAACAGGCTTACATTAACACTGCAATGAAGTTACTGTGAAAGTCCTTTAGTTGCCACAACCCAGCGCCTGTTTGGGGAGACTGAGGGAGAATTTAGCATGGCCAATGTGCCTTACCAGCACGTCCTTTGGACTATGGGAGGAAACCGGAGCACCTGGATGAAACCCACGCAGACACGGGGAGAACATGCAGACTCTGCACAGACAGTCACCCAAGCCGGGAACTGGCCATGGGTCCCTGGTGCCGTGAGGCAGCAGTGCTAACCACTGTGCCACCGTGCCGCACTAAGATACTATATTGCACTGCCCATAAATAAAATAAACACCTGATCAAAAAGGACTAGGAAAAAGTATAAACTTATAAATCTCAACTCCTTTTCACAAATACAGATCAAATACTTCATCATTCCCATTTCCCAGTCACATAATTTTCTAATTATTGTGATTATTCAAATAGTATTTCTATTAAACTCATAGATAATACCATTATTTAATTCCATGACTTTATATAAACTAACATTTGAAGCTTATACATTGTTTTAAAGCTGTATTTACACATATTTTCAAATCTTCACCCAAAGCATTCCAAAGATTCATCCACAAACTGAAATATACACAGACTTCAAAGTTGTACAAACATAACATTTTTTAAACTTGTTTTTTTCTATTTAATTCATGATCATCATCCCTTAAAGTCAACAGTTTCTTTGCAAATTTTCAGGCAAAGATTCATTTTTTGCTTCATCCAAAATCATTGCAGTTTTCAGTTCAACTGACTTCCTAAACTTTAAAACCTGGACATTTTATAAACAATTTGTTGCTAAGTTCTTGAAAATTCACTTTATTACTATTCATTTGGCTTTTTTCTGTAACATGTAGATCGGATTAATAAAGTTAAAGTTTGATGTTTATTTATTAGTGTCACAAGTAGACTTACATTAACACTGAAATGAAGTTAATGAAAATCCCCCAGTCACCACACTCCGGCACCTGTTCAGCTACACTGAGGGAGAATTTAGCATGGCCAATGCACCTAACCAGCACGTCTTTCGGACAGTAGGAGGAAACCGGAGCACCCGGAGGAAATCCACGCAGGCGCAGGGAGAACGTGCTGACTCCACACAGTGACCCAAGCCAGGAATCAAACCTGGGTCCCTGGCACTGAGAGGCAGCACTGCTAACCACAGTGCCGCCATGTCGCCCAAATATTCATGCTTTATAACGTTTCCCCAAACCTCTGAAGAATCATTTCAAATGAACAATACAAAATATGCAATGACTGCAGATCCAATATGGGCGGCACGGTAGCACAGTGGTTAGCACTGCTGCTTCACAGCTCCAGGGTCCCGGGTTCGATTCCCGGCTCGGGTCACTGTCTGTGTGGAGTTTGCACATTCTCCTCGTGTCTGCGTGGGTTTCCTCCCGGTGCTCCGGTTTCCTCCCACAGTCCAAAGATGTGCGGGTTAGGTTGATTGGCCATGCTAAAAATTGCCCCTTAGGGTCCTGAGATGTGTAGGTTTGAGGGATTAGCGGGTAAATATGTAGGGATATGGGGGTAGGGTCTGGGTGGAATTGTGGTCGGTGCAGACTCGATGGGCCGAATGGCCTCCTTCTGCACTGTAGGGCTTCCATGATAAATTTAGTTTTACTCAGAATTTCAATACTCTTTGATTATTTTGTTTTAATATATTGTATATGTGGTTCCCAACAAAATATATGGTCTAGGAGAACACCCAGAACTATATTTCCATATTGGGGAGGCGATGGTGTAGTGGCAGTGTCACAGGACGAGTGGCCCAGAGACTCAGGGTAATGCTCTGGGGACCCAGGTTCGAATCCTATTGTGGCAACTGGTGAAATATAAATTAGATGAAAATCTGGGATTAAATGTCTAATGATGATTAGAAATTATTGTCGATTGTCATAAATGCCCATCTGGTTTATTGATGTCCTTTAGGGAAGCAAATCTGCCAACCTTATCTGGTCTGACCAACATGTAACTCCAGATCCACAGCAACATGGTTACCTTTAATTGCCCTCTCAGTTCAAGGACAATTAGGAATGGGCAATAAATGCTGTCCCAGTGACACCCACATCCCATGAATAAATAAATGTTGACATTGTCTGTGGGGAGAGAATAGAGCCAACGTTTCGAGTCTAGATGACCCTTCATCAGAGGGGTCTGACCCCTCTTCTATTTTTGTAAATGTTGACATTGTTTATTATATTAACCAAGGGATTTACTTCACCAAATAACATAAACTTCGTTCCACTCAGAGTCGGTCACAATTCATTTTTGACAAACAATATTTTTATTTTCTCCAATTCAGCACTAACAATTTCAATAAGCTCTTGAAGATCCCACCCAGAATAAAACATATTGGCATCATCTGCAAACAAAACTAATTGTAATAACTTTGATACATTCCAAATGTCATTAATATATAAAATAAACAATTTAAGGCCCAAAACAGATCCCTGTGAAACTCCACACAGAATATTCACAAAATCTGATTCACATCATCGACTGTTACAAATTGTTGAGATTTTCCAAATAACTTCTGAGCCACTTATTCACTACTCCCCTAATCCCTTGTTTCCAGTGTTTTAAGTAATATTCCACGGTCAATTGTATCAAAATCTGTGTAAGATCAGTAAAAACCTCTATTGTAAATTGTCTTTTTGTCCACAGCATTCGTCATTTTCTCCACAAATTCCATCAGTGATAGTGAGATAGACCGACTTGGTCTGACTATTACACAGTGAGTTACATTGAGCAATGGAATTATCAGACCATTTAGCAAATGACTTCTCTTTTCTCTGCAAAATGAGAAAAGTGAACACACTCTCCTGAAATTAGTATAATCATGTAGTATAATATGCCCGGCTAGCTCAGTCGGTAGAACGTGAGACTCTTAATCTCAGGGTCGTGGGTTCGAGCCCCACGTTGGGAGTTGTTGTTTGGGGCAGCAGGGTAGCACAGTGGTTAGCACTGCTGCTTCACAGCTCCAGGGACCTGGGTTCGATTCCCGGCTTGCGTCACTGTCTGTGTGGAGTTTGCACATTCTCCTCGTGTCTGCATGGGTTTCCTCCCACAGTCCAAAGATGTGCGGGTTAGGTTTATTGGCCATGCTAAAATTGCCCCTTAGTGTCCTGAGATGCGTAGGTTAGAGGGATTAGTGGGTAAATGTGTAGGGATATGGGGGTAGGGCCTGGGTGGGATTGTGGTCGGTGCAGACTCGATGGGCCGAATGGCCTCTTTCTGCACTGTAGGGTTTCTTCTATGTTTACCACCAGCTTTAAACCATGGAGTAACTTAGTATATTTTCATTTTACAGGGAAATAGCCCAGTTTGAAAAGACCGGTTGCAAATATGTCAATGGTTTTACTCCACAATCAATAACCTGCTTAATGATTGACATCTCAGTATTGTCTGAATTGGTAGATTTTTTATTCTTATGATATTTCACAATATCAATGACCTCCTTTCCATCAACACCTCTAAAACGTGAGATGGGATGAAGAGGTGGATCACTTTCTCTTGGAACTTTTATCATTGTCCATGAACTCTGTTAAAAAGAAATCCACATTTGAAAGCCCAGCCATTATATGAAATATCAGCACTATAACAGGAGGAGATAAGAAAGACAGATACATTGATCTTTTCATCAACACATCTGAGAGTTAAGAATGTGTGACATGATTTTGGGATACCGGAGTGAGTGTACAGATGTGATTTGTTACATGTGAAAAATAGCAAGCCTAAATTCATGGTGAGATGGAGTGAAGAGCGGGTCCCAAACACACACAGCTACTTGAGACACAGCAGGAGATGAAATGGTGAATGTGGCCAGGGCATTGAGACAACATTGTGACATCATCAAGGCATTGACACACACTCCAGAGAGAAACTGAGTTCAAAACAATCAGGATCCAATTAAACACACTGCACATGGACACAAAGTGAGTGAAAGTTAAAGTAAAATGGATAATATTATAGATTGGGACAATTAAGGGCTTGGAAGAAATAATACTGAATAAGAACTGTCCACAATTTGGACAGGGGTAAAGAGAGAGCTGGAGAATCTTTTACATCCATGCTTGATCTGTTGCTTGAAGCATCTGTCCTTATGTACAAGTAACCTAGAACTCACGGTGCTCCTTCAGTGGTAGGAAAGATCGATTAGATGTTACCCCAGGCGGGGCCAGAACAGAACTGGAAAATAACAGAGTGAAATTGAGTGAGGGATCAGAGAGAGAGTTCTCCCCCCTCAAGGTGTGGACTATAAGAATCCTGGGGGACCCCCTACTTTGGGTTTTCTTGCTAATTAGTGAACATTAGGTTAAATTCTGTGACTGGCTGTGCATTGATTTTGAATTTGATTGTTACACTTCTCCTGTTTTTATTCCTGTTGTGATTACACTCTGGGTAAGGATGGTTGACAGGTGACAGGATGGGAAATTGTGGTTTGGGTCATTAACCAAATGTTTTATTGATCTGAAAGGTGTAAAAGGGGCCAAACTTCAACAGAAATCCAGCAGAGCTGAGAACAGACGACTTGCTGTGTGGGAGCAGGGAGATAAACAGCTCCCAGAGGACAGAGAAAACAGGAGTGCCTTGAATCCTGGATGACACCTGGGTGTCAAGGCCACCATGTTTTCACTGCTTGGCATGGGAATGCTGACTCCCTGTACCAGGGACGGAGCGTGGGAAGACAATTGTTTGAGAGTTTGACGTGGCTTGTGCGGGTACAGATGGTTCAATGACACGTTTTGTAATTGGTCCGTTCAAATGTTAGCCGGGCAATGATTGGGTAAAATCAGTCTCCATAGTCTTTGTGATGTAAAAAAGTATAAGAAGGGATTCCCCGAGCACAGAGATTTGTCGAGGTTTTACATATTGCATTGACTGGTGCCATGGCATCTGGTGCAGAGCAGGGAGCATTTCCGTGGAGATGCTGCTTCTACCCAGAGTGTAATGGTAATGCTGCTGCACTTTGATACGACTGCTCAGACATTAGCCTGTGTCAGCTCTTATTGATCCTGAATAAAATCTAACCACTGTCACCAATAAGGGTTATCACTGGGAATCATTTCAGAGTTTGGGAAAAGGGGAGAAAGGGTTAATTGACTCCCTGAACCCCATTTTCTAACATCGCTGTGTCAAAAATAAAATCCCATCTCCCCCTCTGGCTCCTTTGCCAATTACCTTAGAGGGACTCACTTTCTGTTAAAGAGCCTGCCAACCCCTCTCACCCGCTTTCCCTAAAGTGCATCAATCTCATCAGGAAATGTCCAGAACAATCAAATATTTTTACTGATAAAAGTTTATTAATGAAACAGAACATGGTTAAAACAAACAGAAAATGACTTGAGGATCAAAGACAACCAGAGTAAAGGGATGTTCACAATGTTCTGGACACAAATCGTGTTTCTTCAGCTCCTCTGTCCCCTGTTCCTGTGACACCCCGCTTTGGACACAGGGACACTGAACCCTGGGGGGTCACCATCAGCCCTGGTCACCTCCTCCGGTGCCCTGATTGGTTGGAGGCCCATTTCCCAGTCAGTTCTCCAGCACCTTCCTGTCTCTCTATTAGTGCGACGCCCAGGGCAGTTTCCCAACTGGGGCGCAGGCCCCATTATTCTCAGCTAAATGCTGCCCTCAGCTCCGTCGCCTGGCTGTCATTGACACGAGCAATAGAGAGACAAAAAGGTACCCCAGGCTCAAATGGGAAGTTGAAACTTGTGGCTCTAAACCAACACTTCAACATTTGTCAGTCAAATCCATGTTATTTACACTGGGGGTTTTTATGATGAGATTAATTGAAGTGTTCGGCTGGTCAGCAAACTCGAGAAGCACTGATTCCAGATTGTTCAATACTTCTGCCTTGAATCACAAAAGCTTCTCACTTTATCCCCTTCCTGAACTGAATTCCATCATCCTGAGCAGCTGTGGGTGTCACCTCTCTGTGTAAACTCCTGCCCCTTTTTATAAGGCTCTCTCATTCCTTATTGTGGGTCAATTCTTCAATGGTTGAGGATCGCTCTATGATGCAGTGAGTGTTTATCCGGTCAATCAATGTTTCTGATGTCAGTCACAACGTCCATCGTTACTTTTCACCTGTTTCTTACTCTGTGTTTTATAAAAATAAAGTTTTAAAATTTTTACAGAATGGTCAGCTGTAAGGTTTCTGTAGTTGGTGATGAGGTCATCCAAAGGTCAAAGCCTCTCTCTTTTCTCCTTCCCGTTTAACGAAGGGGTTGTGTGGAATATTCCATTCAGGGGGAGGTGGTGGGAATGTCGCTGGCCGAGTAATGCAGAGAACCAGCAAAGGATCTGGGGACAGGCAGCTGGTGGGATTTGAATTCAGTGAATCAATCTGGAATTATATAAAGTTAGTGTCAGAAACGGTGACCATGAAACTTTCATAGATTGTTGTAAAAACCTGTCCAGTTCACCCTATTAATGCTCCCTATTAGGGAAGTAAATCTGCCATCCTTACCCGGTCTGGCCTACATGTGAATCCAGACCCACACAGCGATGTGGGTGACTCTTAACTGTCCCTCTGAAATGGCTGAGCAAGTCACTCCGTTCAGGGGCAATTAGGAGCTGAGCAACGTGTGCTGGGGCTTTGCCAGCAGTGTCCACATCCCAGGAAAGAATAAAGAATATTCCACGGAAAGTGATGGGTGATTTGAAATGAATTGAAAGGAGGTCAGGAGGTGCTCGTATCGTCCAGAGCTGCTTTTCAATGGATCCTCCTGTTTAAAATAAAAACACATCAGTGTGCCCCTTTCCCAGACACACTGACCTTGGAATATCACAATGCCGTTTTTAAACATTCCTTTGTTAAAGAATCAGTCATTTAGAATTGTGAAACAGACAGAAATTAAATGTTCCGTTTTTCCTGGGATCCTCCTGTGCCTGGCACTGGTGTCCTGAACAAGGTTATTAACATTCTCTGGGTTAAAGGTTCCTCCTGGTTCTTGCTCTCTGTTGTGTCCTTTGTCACAGTCGGTACCAGGACATTTCTATTGAAAGGTTGTTAAGAAATTCCAGTGAATTCCAGTCCCTTGTGTAACGTTCCATTTGGTGTGCGTCAGATTCAGAGATGTCCACGTGTGTGTGAAAAGGGTTCTGGGTAAGGGTTTTAACCCTTCTTTCCCCGTTAGTAACAATGAGCCCTTTATTCAATTCTGAAGTCTAAAGTCCTCATTAGATATCAATTCTACCTGTTATCTACATTTCACCAACCAGTCTATATTTTCATCACAGGACTGCAGTGGGAGCACCGTCAACATCTTACTAACTTGATTGATTTTATCGAGGAGGTGACGAAGGTGATCGATGAGGGTAGAGCAGTGGATGTTGTGAACATGGAATTTAGTAAGGCTTTCGACAAGGTCCCTCATGGTCGGCTCATCCAGAAGATTAAGATGCATGGGATTCACGGTGACTTGGCCACTTGGATTCAGAATTGACTTGCCCATAGAAGTCAGGGAGTAGTGGTGGAGGGTGTTTTTCTGACTGGAGGTCCATGACGAGTGGTGTTCTGCAGGGATCTGTACTGGGACCTGGGCTATTTGTGATATATATAAATGACTTGGATGAAAACGTGGCTGGGTGGGTTAGCAAGCTGGCAGATGTCACAAAACTAGATGGAGTTGTAGATAGTGTAGAAGGTTGTCAGAGGATACAGTGGGATGTAGATCAGCTGCAGATATGAGCGGAGAAATGGCAGATGAATTTTAATCCGGGCAAGTGTGAGGTGCTGCACTTTGGGAGATCAAATATTAAGGATAAGTATACAGTTAATGTACAGAGGGATCTTGGGGTTCAAGTCCATAGCTTCCTGAAATTAGCCACACAAATATTTAGTCGGTAAAGAAGGCATATGGCATGCTTGCCTTTATTGAGTACAAGAGTCAGCATGCCATGTTGCAGCTTTATAAAACTTTGTTTGGGCCACACTTAGAATATTGCGTTCAATTCTGGTCGCCACATTACAGAAAGGATGCAGAGGCTTTGATGAGGGTGCAGAAGAGGTTTCCCAGGATGCTGCCTGGATTGGAGGGTGTGAGCGACTGACAAATGAGGGTTGTTTTCTCGATAGCGGTGGAGGATGAGGGGAGACCTGATAGCAGTCTATAAAATGAGAGACATAGAATCTTTTCCCCAGAGTTGATATGTCTAATACCAGGGAGCATGCACTTAAGGTGAGACGGGGAAAGTTCAAAGGAGATGTGAGAGGTAAGGTTTTTTACACAGAGAGTGGTAGGTGTCTGGAATGCGCTGCTAGGAGTGGTGGTGGAGGCAGATACGATAGGGGCATTTAAGGGGGTTTTAAATAAGCACATGAATATGCAAGGGATAGAGGAATATGGACCAAGGGCAGGCAGAAAGGAATAGTTCAATTTGGCATCATGTTCAACACAACAGGCTGTTCTCTGGTAAGGATGTAAATGGAAAGTGGGAGGCCTTCAAAGGAGAAATTTTGAGAGTGCAGAGTTTATATGTTCCTGTCAGGATTAAAGGCAAAGTAAATAGGAATAAGGAACCTTGGTTCTCGAGGGAGATTGTAACACTGATTAAGAGGAAGAGAGAGTTGAATGAAATGTACAGGCAGCAGAGGAACAGATTAGATGCTTGAGGAGTATAAAAAGTGCAAGAAGCTACTTAAGAGGGAAATCAGGAGGGCTAAAAGAAGACTTGAGGTTGCTTTGGCAGACAGAGTGAAGGAAAATCCAAAGAGCTTCTATAGGTATGTTAGGAGCAAAAGGATAGTGAGGGATAAAATTGGTCGTCTTGAAGATCAGAGTGGTCGGCTATGTATGGAACCGAAAGAAATGGGGGAGATATTAAATGGGTTTTCTGCATCCGTATTTACTAAGGAAACGGGCATGGAGTCTACGGAAATAGGGCAAACAGGTAGGGAGGTCATGGAAACTTTACAGATTAAAGGGGAGGAGGTGCTTGCTGTCTTGAGGCAAATCAGAGTGGATAAATCCCCAGGACCGGACAGGGTATTCCCACAGACCCTGAGGGAAGCTAGTGTTGAACTTGCAGAGGCCCTGGCAGACATATTTAAAATGTCAGTATTCACGGGGGAGGTGCCGGATGATTGGAGGGTGGCTCATGTGGTTCTGTTGTTTAAAAAAGGTTCCAAAAGAAATCTGGGAAATTATAGGCCAGTAAGTTTGACGTCGGTGGTGGGCAAGTTATTGGAAGGTGTGATAAGGGATAGGATCTACAAATATTTGGATAGACAGGGACTTATTAGGGAGAGTCAACATGGCTTTGTGCGTGGTAGGTCATGTTTAACCAATCTATTAGAGTTTTTCGAGGAGGTTACCAGGAAAGTGGATGAAGGGAAGGCAGTGGATGTTGTTTACCTGGATTTCAGCAAGGCCTTTGACAAGGTCCCTCATGGGAGGTTAGTTAGGAAGGTTCAGTCGCTAGGTATATATGGGGAGGTAGTAAATTGGATTAGACACTGGCTCAATGGAAGAAGCCAGAGAGTGGTTGTGGAGGATTGCTTCTCTGAGTGGAGGCCTGTGACTAGTGGTGTGCCGCAGGGATCGGTGTTGGGTCCATTGTTGTTTGTCATCTATATCAATGATCTGGATGATAATGTGGTAAATTGGATCAGCAAATTTGGAGGTGTAGTGGACAGTGAGGAAGGTTTTCAAAGCTTGCAGAGGGATTTGGACCAACTAGAAAAATGGGCTGAAAAATGGCAAATGGAATTTAACGCAGACAAGTGT
Source organism: Mustelus asterias (assembly GCF_964213995.1). Taxonomy (NCBI): domain Eukaryota; kingdom Metazoa; phylum Chordata; class Chondrichthyes; order Carcharhiniformes; family Triakidae; genus Mustelus; species Mustelus asterias. The sequence continues at coordinate 315,340 of NW_027590156.1, forward strand.
GAGATATTGCACTTTGGAAGGACAAACCAAAGAAGAACGTACAGGGTAAATGGTAGGACTCTGAAGAGTGCAGTTGAACAGAGGGATCTGGGAATACAGGTACAGAATTCCCTCAAAGTGACGTCACAGGTGGATAGGGTCATAAAGAGTGCCTTTGGTACATTGGCCTTTATAAATCGGAATATTGAGTAGAAAAGTTGGAGTGTTATGGTAAGGTTATATAAGGCATTGGTGAGGCCGAATTTAGAGTATTGTGTACAGTTTTGGTCACCTCGTTACAGGAAGGATGTAAATAAGGTTGAAAGAGTGCAGAGAAGGTTCACAAGGATGTTGCCGGGACTTGAGAAGCTGAGTTACAGAGAGAGATTGAATAGGTTGGGACTTTATTCCCTGGAGCGTAGAAGATTGAGGGGAGATTTGATAGAGGTGTATAAGATTTTGATGGGTATAGATAGAGTGAATGCAAGCAGACTTTTTCCACTGAGGCGAGGGGAGAAAAAAACCAGATGGCATGGGTTAAGGGTGAAAGGAGAAAAGTTTAAAGGGAATATTAGGGGGGGCTTCTTCACGCAGAGAGTGGTGGGAGTGTGGAATGAGCTGCCGGATAAAGTGGTAAATGCGGGGTCACTTTTAACATTTAAGAAAAACTTGGACGGGTTCATGGATGAGAGGGGTGTGGAGGGATATGGTCCAAGTGCAGGTCAGTGGGACTAGGCATAAAATGGTTCGGCACAGACAAGAAGGGCCAAAAGGCCTGTTTCTGAGCTGTAATTTTCTATGGTTCTATGGTTCTGCAACATGGTGGGCTGAAGGGTCTGTTCCTGTGCTGTACTGTTCTACGTTCTATTTGTGATCTCCATTGAGAAAAAGGATTTAGAGGCACTGGAGAAGGGGCAAGAAAGATTCACAAGAATAATCCCAGAACTGTAATCACTTGTGAACTCACTGGTGTTTCACCAAGTTTGCTGACTGAGTGAATCCCTTCCCAGTCAGAGCAGGTGACCAGCCTCTGCCCGGTGTGAACTCACTGGTGGGACATTAGTTCCCGAGAGCTTTTGAAGCCACGCCCACATTTAAAGGGTCTCTCCTGGGTGTGATGATGTTGTGTCTGGGCAGGCTGGATAACCGAGTAAATCCTTTCGCACACACCGAGCAGGTGAATGGTTTCTCCCCGGTGTGAACTCACTGGTGTTTCAGCAGTGTTGATGATATTCTAAACCTCCTTGAACAGTGAGAGCAGCTGAACGGCCTCTCCCCGGTGTGAATGTGCTCGGGGATCATCAGTTCCTGAGAGCTTCTGAAGCCGGCCTCTCGGGCAGAGCATTTAAAGGGGCTCTCCTTGGAGTGAGTGGCTTTGTGTCTCAGCAGGCTGGATGAATGAGTGAATTGCTTCCCACACACAGAGCAGGGGAATGGTCTCTCCCCGGTGTGAACACGCTGGTGTATCCGCAGGTTGGATGATGCTTTAAATCTCTTTGTGCAGTGAGAGCAGCTGAACGGTCTCTCCTCAGTGTGAATGCGCTGGTGGGACACCAGGTCCTGAGAGCTTTTGAATCCGCTCCCACAGTCAGAGCATTTAAACGGTCTCTCATTGGTGTGAGTGAGATTGTGTTTCAGCAGGCTGGATAACTGAGTGAATCCCTTCCCACACACAGAGCAGGTGAATGGCCTTTCCCCAGTGTGAACTCGCTGGTGTATCCACAGGTTGGATGATGTTCTAAACCTCTTTGAGCAGTGAGAGCAGCTGAACGGTCTCTCCTCAGTGTGAATGCGCTGGTGGGACACCAGTTCTCCAGAGCTTTTGAATCCGCTCCCACAGTCAGAGCATTTAAAGGGTCTCTCATTGGTATGAGTGACTCGGTGTGTCTTCAGGGTGGATGACTGAGTGAATCCCTTCCCACACACAGAGCAGGTGAACGGTCTCTCCCCGGTGTGAACTCGCTGGTGTATCCGCAGGTTGGATGAAGTTCTAAATTTCTTTGTGCAGTGAGAGCAGCTGAACGGTCTCTCCTCAGTGTGAATGCGCTGGTGGGACACCAGTTCCCCAGAGCGTTTGAAACCACTCCCACAGTCAGAGCATTTAAATGGTCTCTCATTGGTGTGAGTGAGATTGTGTTTCTGCAGGCTGGATAACTGACTGAATCCCTTCCCACACACAGAGCAGGTGAATGGCCTCTCCCCAGTGGGAACTCCCTGGTGTGTTTGTAAATGGGATAACTGACTGAATCCCTTCCCACACACAGAGCAGGTGAATGGCCTCTCCCCAGTGTGACTGCGTTGATGAATTTCCAGAAGGGATGGGAACATGAATCTCTTCCCACAGTCACTACATTTCCACGGTTTCTCCATGGTGCGGGTGTCCTTGTGACTCTCCAGGTTAAAAAATCAGTTAAATCTCACACAGAACACGGGTACAGTCTCTCCCCGCTGTGAATGCTGCGATGTATTTTCAGGCTGTGTAACTGGTTAAAGCTCTTTCCACACTCAGTGCACTGGAACACTCTCACTCGGGTGTGTGTATCTCAGTGCATTTCTCGTCACAGCGATGTTTACAATCTTTTGAAGCCAAGAGGCCAAACAAACATTTCTCCTGCTAGCTTCAAAGGCCGATGATATTCAGGTCTCAAGAAGTCGAGTCACTCTGTCAGATCTAGATGTGATGTTGGAGATTTCTGTCTGATTTCTCCTTGTCTAATATCCTGTGAGTCAATTTAGAAAAAAAAAAAAATCGCAATTCAGAATATGATCGAAATTCAAATCTACATTTCTAGTTTCTATGGAGCATTCATTAAAGACACAGTCATGGAGCATTAAACTTGCCGAGCAGGGCCTCCCGTATCAGCACACAGGCAGCTGCTTTGTGAGACTGCCAGCAGTACAGACAAGTCAGAGATAAGGGTGTCCTCAGAAGTGGGATTCATTGTGAAAGCTCAGGGACGGTTGATAAGATGCAGCAATTCTATGATTCTAATGAACATTCTTTCCTCTCTCATTCCCCAAAAGCCATGAATCTCCATCCCACACACTCTCCCTCCATTCTCACTCTGCTGTATCTAATATTCACCCTCCCAATTCTCCTGAAGGTGCTGATTGAGGCTGATTGACAGATCCATGCTCACTGCTTCCTGTCCAGCACAGAAATCAGAACAAATAGGAGCTGCAGTCAGCATTCGGCCCATCGAGTCTGCTCTACCATTCATTCAGATTATTGGTTGATCTACCTCTGCATTATTTTCCCCACACTGTCCCCCATATCCATCGATATCTTCAATATCCAGAAACCTATCAATCCCTCTCTTGAAAATTCTTGATGACTGAGGCTCTGTAGTCCTCTGGGGTAGAGAATCCAAAACATCACCACGTCCTTGAGTGAAGAAATCCTTCCTCATCTGAGTTTTCTCTCCATTTTCCAGCCTGGTCCCAATAATTATTGACTCCCTTGTCATTCAAAAACTGTCTAACATCCTTGAATATATTCAATCCCTCCACTGGTCCCTATGGAAGAGAAATCTGGATACTAACAATTCTCTGAGGGAAGAGATTGTTGGAAATATATAATATAGCTGCAGTCCAAAATTACACAGTCAGATATAATACGTGTATTTTGTTACAGAGCTATAAATAATATATCTAATCTGTACCATATAACAACAGGGGAGCTGAAAGCCTCGTGGTATTATCGCTAGACTATTAATCCAGAAATTTAGCTGATGTTCTGGGGACCCAGGTTCGAATCCTGCCACGGCAGATGGTGGAATTTGAATTTAAAAACAAAATATAGAATTAAGAATCTACTGATGACCATGAAACCATTGTCGATTGACCAAAAAAACCCATCTGGTTCATTAACGCGCTTTAGGAAGGAAATCTGCCGTCCTTACCCAGTCTGGCCTACATGTGACTCCAGAGCCACAGCAATGTGGTTGACTCTCAACCAGCTTCTGAAATGGCCCAGCGAGCCATTCAGTTCAAGGGCAATTAGGGATGGGCAATAAATGCTGGCCCAGCCGGCAATGCCCGTGTCCCAAGGATGAATAAAATAAAACATCAGACACGTCTCTGTCCGATATTAGTTTACTGTCCCCTTTAATATATTTCAGAAATTAGATGGGCACATGAACGAAATAAACTTGAGGGGAAAGGGAATATAGAAGGGGAATGGGACTGACTGGATTGTTCGACAGAGAGTCGGCATGGATTTGAACAAAGAACAAAGGACAATACAGCACAGGAACAGGCCCTTCGGCCCTCCAAGCCCGTGCCGCTCCCTGGTCCAAACTAGACCATTCTTTTGTATCCCTCCATTCCCACTCCGTTCATGTGGCTATCTAGATAAGTCTTAAACGTTCCCAGTGTGTCCGCCTCCACCACCTTGCCTGGCAGCGCATTCCAGGCCCCCACCACCCTCTGTGTAAAATATGTCCTTCTGATATCTGTGTTAAACCTCCCCCCCTTCACCTTGAACCTATGACCCCTCGTGAACGTCACCACCGACCTGGGGAAAAGCTTCCCACCGTTCACCCTATCTATGCCTTTCATAATCTTATACACCTCTATCAAGTCTCCCCTCATCCTCCATCTTTCCAGGGAGAACAACCCCAGTTTACCCAATCTCTCCTCATAACTAAGCCCCTCCATACCAGGCAACATCCTGGTAAACCTCCTCTGTACTCTCTCCAAAGCCTCCACGTCCTTCTGGTAGTGTGGCGACCAGAACTGGACGCAGTATTCCCAATGCGGCCAAACCTACGTTCTATACATCTGCAACATCAGACCCCAACTTTTTTACTCTATGCCCCGTCCTATAAAGGCAAGCATGCCAAATGCCTTCTTCACAGCCTTCTCCACCTGTGACGTCACCTTCAAGGATCTGTGGACTTGCACACCCAGGTCCCTCTGCGTATCTACACCCTTTATGGTTCTGCCATTTATCGTATAGCTCCTCCCTACATTATTTCTACCAAAATGCATCACTTCGCATTCATCAGGATTGAACTCCATCTGCCATTTCTTTGCCCAAATTTCCAGCCTATCTATATCCTTCTGTAGCTTCTGACAATGCTCCTCACTATCTGCAAGTCCTGCCAATTTTGTGTTGTCCGCAAACTTACTGATTCAGATTGAGTTACTGAATGGACTCCTGCGCTGTAATGACTCGATGAGTGGAAATATATAACATAGCTTCAGTGCTACATTACAAGATGAGAAATAATAATAAATGTACTTTGTTACAGAACCATAAATAATATGCCAAATCTACAATGTAACAACACCAGGCATATCTCTGTCCTATATTAATTTATTGTTCTCTTAACCACTGTGCTACCGGGCGGCACGGTAGCACAGTGGTTAGCACTGGTGCTTCACAGCTCCAGGGACCTGGGTTCGATTCCCGGCTTGGGTCACTGTCTGTGTGGAGTTTGCACATTCTCCTCGTGTCTGCGTGGGTTTCCCCCGGTTTCCTCCCACAGTCCAAAGATGTGCGGGTTAGGTTGATTGGCCAGGTTAAAAATTGCCCCTTAGAGTCCTGAGATGTGTAGGTTAGAGGGATTAGCGGGTAAAATATGTGGGGGTAGGGCCTGGGTGGGATTGTGGTCGGTGCAGACTCGATGGACCGAATGGCCTCCTTCTGCACTGTAGGGTTTCTATGACTAAATGTCAGCCATCTCCTGGGGAAACCAGCCCTTTAATTGTGAACATTCGGAAAGAGACCATCCTTTTAGCCAGACAAATCAATGTGTCAAGCTGAGGGAGCAAAGGATGTCAATGTCTTTAAGTCAGAAAGAGAGAGACCTGGGCCAACCTTTCCAGAGTCTGCAGCCTCCGTGGATTCACTTCCTTTCCCTTCAGTTGCTGCAAGTCCCCAATTTCCCCCAGAATGAGAAAAGAAATGGAAAGGGGGATGAAAGAAAGTGTTTTACTCACAGATGTGGGAGACAGAAGGAAGTTTGAGTCTGTCTGTACTCAATCTTCATTCAGAGAGAGAACAGCAGCCGCTTTGTGCAGTTTCCGCATTCAGACAAGGGGGGCTCTGGTTGGCTGCAGGAGAAAGGTATTTCCGGTCCTCCCACTCTTCCCATTGGTCAATACCTCAGCGTGCTGGTGGGAAGGGGCGGGCAATCCTCCGCACATGCGCAACTTCCCCTCTCCCTTGGACATGCGCAGTCCCGGGCCGGCGGCGGGGGGGCGGGGGGAGATCACCGAGCGGCATCTCGCTCTGGCCGGAGCCGCCAGCCGGTTGCCTGGAAACCTTGGCTCGAGGAGGTGCAGGGGTACGGGACCAATGGGTGGGGGCGGGGCTCCCGCGTCCGCTCGCCGAGCCTGCGCACTGGAACCCCAGGACGTAATCGCGGAGCAGGCCGATGCCTATTGGCTGATTCAGGGGGCTCCGTTGTGACGTCACCGTGCGGAAGTTGTCCAATGAGCTTCGGAGTGAAACTTCCTCGTCTGCAACATCTGGGAGGAAATCAATGTTTCTCCCTTTCCATTTCATTTCTCATTCTGGGGGAAATTGGGGACTTGCAGCAACTGAAGGGAAAGGAAGTGAATCCAGTCTGTACATTCCACACATTGTTAGTCCAGTCAGATAAACATATATCTGTCTGGCCGCCTGCATGGAGATTTTCAGTACTCTGTGTCCAGGACAGGCGATTACCTTCTTTTTGAGGTCTGCCCTTTTGATCTATCCCTCATTTAATTTAATTTGGTTTACTTGTTTTGCCAAAAAGATTAACAGAATAGTTAGTGATTTATTTCACGTTTAATTGTTTTGCCAAAAAGAATAACAGAATGTTTATTTGTCCCTCAGTTGATTTGATTTAGTTTAATTGTCTAACCGTAAAGATTGCCAGGAAGTAGTGAGCATGGATCTGTCAATCAGCCTGAATCAGCACCTTCAGGAGAATTGGGAGGATGAATATTAGATACAGCAGAGTGAGAATGAAGGGATTAGCCTGGTGAATTTCCTTTTGGACTACGTCCAATATCACTATATCCTTGTTTAGGGAAGGGGATCAAAACTCTATGCACTATTCCAGGTGAGGCATCACCAACACACTGTACAGTTGCAACAAAACCTCCCTGTTTTTAAACTCCAACCCCTTTGCAATAAAAGCCAAAATGCCATTTTCCTTCTTACCTTGTGTGAACCTGCCTGCTAGCTTTTTGTGATTCATGCACAAGAACACCAAGATCCCTCTGTACTTCACTCACCGGCAGCCTCTCTCCATTCAGGTAATCTCCCTGTTGATTCCTCCTACTGAAATACATGACCTCACACTTCCCCACTTTAAACTCCATTTGCCAGGTTTTGAAGACTTTATTGCATCTTCCCCAACGCTCGACTCATCTTTCCCAGGCCCTATCCCTGGAGCCCTACATTTTTACCCCACTAATCCACCTAATCTACATCTATTGGGACACAAAGGGGCAATTTAGCATGGCCAATCAATCTAATCCACACATCTTTGGACTGTGGGAAGAACCTGGAGAACTCAGAAATCCACACAGACATGGAGAGAATGCGCATACTCCACACAGACTGTCACCCAAGGCCGGGATTGAGCCCGGGTCCCTGGCACTGTGAGGCAGCAGTGTTAACCACTGTGCTGCCATGGCACCATATCTAAATAAACTACAGATTTCTCTCGATCTACCTTCCTTCGTATATCCTCAAACAATTCAAGCAAATTTGTCAAACATGATTTATCTTTCATAGAACTATGTTGACGAGGTTTGATTATATTCAGCTTTCCTAAATGATTAGCTATTTGCTCTTTGATTATTGACTCCAGCGTCTTGCCAATAATAGATATTAAATTAACTGACCTATAGTTCCCTGCCTTCTGCCTTTCTCCCTTTTTGACCAAGGGAGTCACATTGGCTGATTGCCAATCTTCTGATACTCTCCCGGAATCTAGCAAGTTACGAAAAAATTCAACAAAATTCTCCACAATCTCTTCAGCAACCTCCATTAAAAAGCTAGCGTGCAGTTCATTGGGTCCTGGTGACTTGTCCACCCTTCGCCACTGAAGGGAAAGGAAGTGAGTCCAGTCTGTATATTTCAGACATTTTTGGTCCAGTCATATACACATATATCTGTCTGGCAGCCTGCATGGAGATTCCCAGCTCTCTGTGTCCAGGGCAGGAAGCAGTGAGCATGGATCTGTCAATCAGCCTCAATCAGCACCTTCAGGAGAATTGGGAGGGTGAATATTAGATACAGCAGAGTGAGAATGGAGGGAGAGTGTGTGGGATGGAGATTCACAGCTTTTGGGGAATGAGAGAGGAAAGAATGTTCCACAGAAACTAGAATTGTCTGTTCTGAATTTCTATCCTGTACTGACATTGATGACTTTTGCAAACTCATTTTGCAGGATATTGAAAGCGGAATCACAGGCAACAATCTCAACCGTCACGTCTAGATCTGACAGAGTCATGTTCCTTGGGATCTGAATATCATTGGCCTTTGAATCTAGAAGGAGAAATTATTGTCCAATCTGTCGATTTGAATAGTTTTCAAATGTATGTGTGACTGGAAAAGCACCAAACACACTGCCACACTCAAGTGAGAGTGTTCCAGTGCACTGACGAAAGGGTTTAAATAGTTACACCGCCTGAATAAATATCACATCATTCACAGCAGGGAGAGACTGCACTCGTGTTCAGTGTGTGGACAAGGCTTTAACTGATTGTCCAAACAAGACAGAGGCAAGGACACCTGCACCATGGAGAAACCATGGAAATGTGGGGACTGTGGGAAGAGATACAGAGCCCCATCTCTGCTGGATGCTCATCGGCGCAGCCACACTGGGGAGAGGCCATTCATCTGCTCTCAGTGTGGGAAGGGATTCACTCTGTCAATCCAGCCTGCAAAGACACCAGCGAGTTCACACTGGGGAGAGGCCGTTCACCTGCTCTCAGTGTGGGAAGGGATTCACTCGGTTATCTACTCTGCAGACACACCAGCGCATTCACACTGGGGAGAGACCATTCATCTGCTCTCAGTGTGGGAAGTCATCCAACCTGCAGAGACACCAGCGAGTTCACACTGGGGAGAGGCCATTCACCTGCTCTCAGTGTGGGGTGGGATTTACTGAGTCTTCCAACCTGCGGAGGCACCAGCGAGTTCACACTGGGGAGAGACCATTCACCTGCTCTCAGTGTGGGAAGGGATTCAGAGTTTCATTCTTGCTGCTGAGACAGCAGCAAGTTCACGCGTGATTCCAGGGGTTGGATTCTGCTGTTATTGTTTCTGCTCTCAGTTCCATCCAGAATTGCATTTTGTTCATTCTCACAGTTGGTCAATGGGGAGGGTCGGAGGGTTTCCTTCTGCTGGACTGGCCGGTCTCATGACTTTGCCTCCAGTGGGCTGATGCTCTTTGAGTCTTGTTGCGAATATCTGGTTCCAAATTTCACACGGATCACAGAGTGACAGGGTGTGAGGAAGTTCAGAGATATTTAGTCAGCATTTCTGTTTGAAATCCCCCAAATGCCCATCCAATTTCCTTTGTAATTGTTTATTGTCTCCACTTCCTCCACCCTCGTAGGCAGCGAGTTCCAGGTCATTACCATTCACTGCATCAAAATATTCTTCCCCCCACTTTCTGCATCTCTGACCCAAAACCTTAAATCTGTGTCCCCCTTCGTCCTTGTCCCATCAGCTAATAGGAACAGCTTTTCTTTGTCCACCTTATCTAAACCTGTCAGAATCTTGTCCACCTCTATCAAATCTCCCCTCAATCTCCTTTGCTCCAAGGGGAACAACCCCAGCCTGACATTGACAATAAAGAACAAACTAACAGAATATGTTACTGCCTGAAATCAAATGGGAATGTTTAATTTCTGTTTTAAAGATATTGTGAATATCTTGTCCTGGACAATAAAGGAATTGGAATAACTCACCTTGGGTGTGGTTGAATGGAATATATCAATCTGGTATCCACCTACAGTCCAGTGAAAGTCTAGAATTGGAGCTGGAAATCCCTCCCTAACAGCACTGTGGGTGTACTTACACCTCAGGCATTGCAGCAGTTCAGGAAGGCAGTGTTGGGGTTGACCATGGCCGAGGCAGCTACATACAGCCACATATTGTGTTATAATTGAAGGACTGCGGATTGAATGTGAGGCATTATGGGACTGGACTATCTTGACCACATTCCTGTGACTGCTCAGTTTCTGCAATCACGGACCATTAAAGCTGCTCAGCAGGGCCCCTCTTATCAGCACACAGTCAGCTGCACTGAGTAACCGACTGCTAACAGAATAGGCTGGGATGTGGTGGAGATCAGAAAGTCCTGAGTATAGTGAGTCATTGTGATGTCACAAGGTCAGTTGTTATAAGGTGTCTGGTCCACATGATGAGATGGTCCAGAGCTGTCCATGAGCTGATCACACAGTCACATGATGCCTAATTGTTAGCTTGATTGGATATGTCTCTAATCGATTCATATTGTGATTAGTTTGTAACCAGCCGGAATGGGCTGCAGTAAATGGATAAGAATGTGTGATTTTCTATTTTCAGGGTAGAGGTTGCAAGGTGAGATCAGCGACTTCCTCCCCGCCGCTGTAAAATAAAGACCATTTGATGATTGGAACAGACCTGTGTGTCGAGCAATTTGTCTTCAATCATTCTTCACTAACGCGGCCAAGTTTTATACCGTAAGATATATGAGCAGAATTAGGCCATTTGGCCCATCAGGTCTGCTCCACCATTCAATCATGGCTGATAAGTATCTGAACCCCATTCTCCCATCTTTTCCCTGTAACCTTTGATCCCCTTACCAATCAAGAACCTATCTATCTCTGTCTTAAATCCACTCGATGACCTGGCCTCCACAGCCATCAATGGCAATGAATTCCATCGATTCACCACCCTCTGGCTGAAGAAATTCCTCCTCATTTTGGTCCTAAAGGGTTGTCTCTTTATTCTGAGGCTGTGCCCTCAGATCCCAGTCTTTCTTACCAATGGAAACATCTTCCCCATGTCCGCTCTGTCCAGGTCTTGCAGCATTCTGTGAGTATTCATATTGTTGGTTCATTGTTTTTCAGGGGCGGGTAATGAATGTGTTCAATATATACTGACATATATTTTCTTTTAATCTATTCTGGGAGAATGTTTAAAAACTTCTGGTTTATTCTACAAGCAGTGCTATTTCGCGGAAGAATGCTTCTCAGGGGACCACCAGCAGGATAATTACCCATTTCAGCAATGCAGTTGTTCATCTAAATGGACGTTTGTCTGTTGAAAGGAGGTGCCCTGGGGTTTTGCTAAAAGGATTGGAATGTGGGTTTAGGAATGCTGGGTCTTGTGATGATGGGGTTAATGGGAGGAGTGAGGCGAGGTTTGGAGTTTAGCTGGAGTTCTGGTTGAAGACCCGAGCTTCTGGAAGCTGTTCTGAAACTCCCTTTCTCTCTGAAAGCTCCTAGATTTTCGGCATGTATTATAGCCAGTATATTGGTAGCAGAGTGGATAGTGAAGAAGGTTATCTAGGATTGCAATGGGATCTTGATCAAATGGGCCAGTGGGCTGATGAATGGCAGATGGAGTTTAATTTAGATAAATGTGAGGTGATCAAACCAGGGCAGGGTTTACTCAGTTAACGGTAGGGCAATGAGGAGAGTTATAGAACAAAGAGATCTAGGGGTACAGGTTCATAGCTCCTTGAAAGTGGAGTCACAGGTGGACAGGGTGGTGAAGAAGGTATTTGGCATGCTTGGTTTCATTGGTCAGAACATTGAATACAGGAGCTGGGACGTCTTGTTGAAGTTGTACAAGACATTGGTAAGGCCACACTTGGAATACTGTGTACAGTTCTGGTCACCCTATTATAGAAAGGATATTATTAAACTAGAAAGAATGCAGAAAAGATTTACTAGGATGCTACCGGGACTTGATGATTTGAGTTATAAGGAGAGGTTGGATAGACTGGGTCTTTTTTCTCTGGAACGTAGGAGGCTTAGGGGTGAACTTATAGAAGTCTATAAAATAATGAGGGGCATAGATCAGCTAGATAATCGATATCTTTTTCCAAAGGTAAGGGAGTCTAAATCTAGAGGGCATAGGTTTAAGGTGGGAGGGAAGAGATACAAAAGGGTCCAGAGAGGCAATTTTTTCACACAGAACATAAGAACATAAGAAATAGGAGCAGGAGTAAGCCATCTGGCCCTTCGAGCCTGCCCCGCCATTCAACAAGATCATGGCTGATCTGAAGCGAATCAGTTCCACTTACCCGCCTGCTCCCCATATCCCCTAATTCCCTTATCGATCAGAAAACTATCTACCCGTGATTTAAACATATTCTGTTACAGAGCACCTGAATAAGGTGATGAGTGTCTGGAACAAGCTGCCAGAGGTAGTAGTGGAGGCAGGCATAATTTTGTCTTTTACAAAACCTTTAGACAGTTACATGTGTAAGGTGGGTATAGAGGGATATGGGCCAAACATGGGCAATTAGGACTAGCTTAGTGGTTAAAAAAATAAGGGCGCCATGGACAGGTTGAGCCGAAGACACTGTTTCCATGCTGTAAACCTCGATGACTCTCTGATCTGTGCTTGTTAACTGTATTTAAAGTGGGATTTGAACCTCTGAACGGATGTTGCTAAGTTAGAAATTAAATTGTTTCCTTTCATTTTAAGTATTCTTCAGCTGTTAATTGTTTACGTTGTTAGTGTTGTATTTAAACAGTTGTGAATAAAGTTTATTTTGATATTAAAAAATCCCTATTTTCTCATCACTCCTGGAGCAAAGTCTCCTCTCCTCACATTTTTCTCAAAAAGAAAAAATGTTGGGGTCTCGTCTGGCTTCCTAATATAACTTGGAGTTCCGGCCTGGTATCCGAACAATGGTTACAGAGTGACCAAGGCTGGGAACTAAATATTGCAGAATATTTGACACTTTGAAAAGATAGGAAGCTTGGAAAAGGAGGTGGGGTAGCTCTGTTAATGAAGGATGACATTAGTACAGTAGTGAGAGATGTCGTTAGCCTGAAAGAGCAACACAAAGAATCAGACTGGGTTGAGATGAGAAATAGCACAGGAAAGAGGTGGGAGTGGTCCCTCAGCCTCCTCACAGTAGTTACCAGTCAGACAGGGTGTACAGGACACTGATGCAGACTCCCTCAGAATACACGGCGTGCAATGGTTAACATGGCCTGAAGAGTAAGAAAACATTTTGAAATGATCAAGGCACTGACACAAACTCCATAGACAAATGGACTTTAAGACAATGAAGATGGACTGAAGCTTAAAGGAATTTTGGACTGGGACAATTGAAGGCTCGGGAGAAATAATACTTCATAACATTTATCCACAAGGTGGATCCAGATGAATGGAGAGCTGGAGAATCTTTTATGTCCACACAATCTACTGCATTGATTAAATGTACTGACTATAACTCAGAGTGGATCCCTCTCTCCGGGAATCTTGTTTGTGGGGTGTAGGGAGAAAGGGAGGAATGTTGTCCGCCCACACCCTGTAGGGAGGGGGATGTAACACCACACTAAACTGTACGCTGGAAATTTCCAGTGCCCCCATGAACCCACACAGGTGGCATCCCATGGAGAAGGGGAACACAGTGTGACCACCCAGGAGCCTCAATACCAGTACGGTAACACCCACTGCCCAACTCCAGGTTCTGCTTCCACCCACCAGACCCCCCACCGACAATCAGACTTTTGGTAATAATCCACATCCGGCCTCCTCACAGGGAGCGGGTAGAGGGGGATTCCTAACCAGCTAATAAGATTTTCAGACAGAATAGTAATAAAGAGTTAAATAAGACCATAAGATATAGGAGCAGAAATAGGCCGTTTGCCCCATCGAGTCTGCTCCACCATTCAATCATGGCTGATATGATTCTCATCCCCATTCTCCTACCTTCTCCCTGTAACCCTTGATCCCCTTATTGATCAAGAACCTATCTATCTCTGTCTTAAAGACACTCAATGACCCGGCCTCCACAGCCCTATGTGGCAATGAATTCCACAGATTCACCACTCTCTGACTGAAGAAATTCCTTCTCATCTTAGTTTGAAAGGAGTGTCCCTTCACTCTGAGATTGTGCCCTCGAGTTCTAGTCTCTCCCACTCTTGGAAACATCCTCTCCACGTCCACTCTATCCAAGCCCCTCAGAATGATTCTTGAAACTAGTTGATAGCTAACAGGGGAATAGACTACACCTACGTGTATGCAGTAAGAAGATTAAACAATTACAATTTGAAAACATATGCTGATATTTTTAAATGTATTTTGAAAATGTTCTAAGTATTGCTCACATCACCCAAAAGCAAAGATGCTGCAAAGTATGATGGTATCAGCTAAAAGTTCAGAGCCAAAGGCCTGGGATCCCTTTAGTTCGCAGAATTTATATCAGAAAGTTTCTTATGAGGGAACACACATTGAAACTTTATGAAAGAGATATTCATTGTCTGGACATAGAATAGATATGTACCTGGACGCAGGAACACGTGTCTATTCAGTTTGGCAATGAGCCGGTGGGCACATTCACTTTGACCTCTATGATGAGCGGTTATAGTTACTTAGCAATAGGGATGGGTTCAGCCAAGATGGGGGTTAGGACCTGGCATTGAATGGATAAATGAGATATCATTATGCTGACTGGCAGAATGTGGTTGGCTGGGGTACTTGATAGAGATTTATATTGATGTGTGTATACTAAATGTAATTGATTTTAAGCTAATATAAGGCAGGAATTATTGATAAGAAAATCTATAATTGATCTGTTTTTGATTGTACGTCAGAACCATCGGAGTGGTTTTTGCCGCTCTGGAGCTACTTAACCCTTTGATGGTCTCCGGGCAGCTGCTTGTTTGTTTGTTTGTCTTTTTAAAATAAATGTTACATCTTTATACAGAGATACCTGCCTTGTGAGTTTTACATTGTTAAGTTAAAACATAATTGGCCATCTCAAATTACCCCGCGACAGAGCGGGTGAGGATAACCGATGATCCAAAGGGAAACTTACTGAGGTGCTGCTTCCCAACAAGAAGTGGATCCTGAAACTGTTGGAACATCGACTGGAGTTGAGGAAAGAAACCTGCGCTGCAATGAATGTGATAATCCTGACAGCCTTAGGGTGGAGTCAATCTTTATTTGGTGCAGATTTATTCACGGAGTGAAACATTACAGGTGTATACCTCCTAACTCCAGGCACCGTCACTAACTGTCCCTTTATAGATCCAATCAATAACCTCCACATGTAGTTCACCTTAATCGATACAATTAACACCCACAGTCAGAGCATCAAGAAAGGCTCCAATCAGTGTGACTGCTCTGGTGTCCCAGCAGCTCCGATGACCAAGTGAATCCCTTCCCACACACAGGGTGGGTGAAAGGCCTCTCCCCAGTGTGAACTCGCCAATGGCTCAGTTGCTTGGATGATGTTCGAAACCTCCTTGCGCAGTGAGAGCAGCAGAACGGTCTCTCCCCAGTGTGAATGCACTGGTGGATCTTCAGGTCGGCAGAGTTTCTGAACCAACTCCCACAATCAGAGCATTTAAAGGTTTTCCCATTGGTGGGAATGCGCTGGTGTCTCAGCAGATTGGATAACTGAGTGAATCCCTTCCTACACTCAGAGTAGGGGAATGGCCTCTCTCCCGTGTGAATGCGCTGGTGTATCAGCAGGGTTGATGAGTCATTGTGTCCCTTCCCACACTCAGAACAAGTGAACGGCCTCTCCCCAGTGTGAACTTGCTGGTACATCAGCAGAATGGAGGCATTACTGAATCTCTTCCCCCACACAGAGCAGGTGAATGGCCTCTCCCCAGTGTGAACTCGCTGGTGTCGCTGCAGGGTGGATGAATCAATGAATCCCTTCCCACACACAGAGCAGATGAACAGCTTCTTTCTGCTGTGCCTGGGTCGATGGGTTTCCAGTTCACAGGGGGCATGGAATCCTTTCCTACAATCCCCACATTTCCACCATATCTTCAAGGTATGGACGGCCTTGTAACTCTCCAGGTTTGACGATTTGGTTCCCTGGATTTAGTTCTCCAACCTTCCCCTTTAAGGGAATAAACCCTGACATTGCCCGCAATAGATTTTCCTTAAAGGTGGCCCATTGTTCAGCCATCAGCTTTTCTGCCAACATTTGATTCCAACTCACTCGACTCAGATCCATTCTTATCCTATCGAAGGTGAGGCTTTCCCTCGATTAATGATCCCCGTTCTGGATCGTTCCTTGTCCTTTTCCATGGCCAACCTGAACCTTATGATACAATGGTCACTCTCCCCTCAATGCTCTCCCACTGATATTTGATCCACTTGGGCCAACTCATTCCCCAGAACCAGGTCCAGCAGTGCCTGCCCTCTCATTGGAGCAGAAACACACTGCTGCAGAAAATTATCTTCAACACCTTCCAGGGACTCATGTCCCTCTTGTCCCTTTGCACTATTTGGTTTTGTAATTGGTCTGTTCAATGTTAGCTGGGCAATGATTGGGTTAAATCAGTCTCCATAGACTTTGTGATGTAAAAAAGTATAAGAAGGGACTCCCCGAGCACAGAGATTAGTCGAGGTTTTACATATTGCATTGACTGGTGCCATGGCATCTGGGGCAGAGCAGGGAGCATTTCCGTGGAGATGCTGCTTCTACCCAGAGTGTAATGGTAATGCTGCTGCACTTTGATACGACTGCTCAGACATTAGACTGTGTCAGCTCTTATTGATACTGAATAAAATCTAACCACTGTCACCAATAAGGGTTATCACTGGCAATCATTTCACAGTTTGGGAAAAGGGGAGAAAGGGCTAATTGACTCCCTGAACCCCATTTTCTAACATCGCTGTGTCAAAAATAAAGTCTCATCTCCCCCTCTGGCTCTTTTGCCAATTACCTTAGAGGAACTCACTTTCTGTTAAAGAGCCTGCCAATGAGCCCAGTCCCGGATGTGATTAACAGCAGCAATAACAGCAGAATTCAACCCCTGTGATCACTTGTGAACTCGTTGGTGTGTCTGCAGGTGGGATGACTGAGTGAACCCGTTCCCACATACGGTGCAGGTGAATGGCCTCTCCCCGGTATGAACTCGCTGGTGTCTCTGCAGATTGGTTAACTGAGTGAATCCCTTTCCACAGGCAGAGCAAGTGAATTGTTTCTCCCCAGTGTGAACTCGCTGGTGTACCCGCAGATAGGATGACATTCTAAATCTCTTTGAGCAGTGAGAGCAACTGAACGGTCTCTCCTCAGTGTGAATGCGCTGGTGGGACATCAGAACCTGAGAGCTTTTGAAGTCGCTCCCACATTCAGAGCATTTATAGGGTCTCTCATTGCTGTGAGTGACTCTGTGTCTGCGCATGCTGGATAACCAAGTGAATCCTTCCCCACACACAGGACAATTGAACGGCCTCTCCCCGGAATGTACTCGCTGGTGTATCCGCAGGCTGGATAAGTCAGTGAATCCCTTCCCACACACAGGACAGGTAAATGGTCTCTCCGCAGTGTGAATTTGCTGGTGTGTCTGCAGATGACATAACTGAGTAAATCCGGTGCCACAATCAGAACAGGTGAATGGTCTCTTCCCTGTGTGAATTCGTTGGTGTGTTTGCAGGTTGGATGAATCATAGAATCCCTTCCCACACACACAGCAGGTGAACGGTCTCTCCCCAGTGTGACTGCGTCGATGAATTTCCAGCTCAGATGGGAACCTGAATCCCTTCCCACAGTCCCCACATTTCCACGGTTTCTCTATGGTTCGGGTGTCCTTGTGACTCTCCAGGTTAAACAATCAGTTAAATCTCACACAGAACACGGGGACAGTCTCTCCCCACTGTGAATGCCGCAATGTTTTTTTCAGACTGTGTCACTGGTTAAAGCTCTTTCCACAGTCAGTGCACTGGAACACTCTCACTCGGGTGTGTGCGTGAGACTTGGTAAATTCCCAGTCACGCTGATGTTTAAAATCTCCAGAAGCAAAAAGAACAGAGAAATATTTCTCCTTCTAGGTACAAAGGCTGATGATGTTCAGGACATGATGAATTGAATGACTCTGTCAGATATTGATGTGACATTTGCTTTGAGATTACTGTCTGTAAATCCTCACCTTCTGATATTCTGTAAAAGGAATTTATTAAAGTCATCACTGTCAATACAAGATAGAAATTCAGAACAGACAATTCTACTTTCTGTGGAACATTCTTTCCTCCCTCATTTCCCAAAAGCTGTGAATCTCCACACACTCTCCCTCCATTCTCACTCTTGTTGTATCTAATATTCACCCTCCCAATTCTCCTGAAGGTGCTGATTGAGGCTGATTGACAGATCCATGCTCACTGCTTCCTGTCCCGGCCACAGAGAGCTGAAAATCTCCATGCTGGCTGCCAGACAGATAAATGTCTACATTACTGGAGTAAAAATGTGTGGAATGTACAGACTGAATTCACTTCCTTTCCCTTCAGTTACTGCAAGTCCCCAATGTTCCCCAGAATGAGAAAATAAATTGAAAGGGGGAGAAAATAAATTGAAAGGGGGAGAAAATAAAGTGTTTTACTCACAGAGACAGCAGGAAGATTTTGTCTGACTGCATCTCCATGTTCATTCACAAAACGCCCGCGCTCTGATTGACTGGAGGACCAGAGTCCTTCCGGTCCTCCAACTCTTTCCATTGGTCAACACTTCAGCATGAAGGTCAGGAGGTGAGCTCTCTTTGCACATGCGCAGCTTCCCCTCTCCTCTGGACATGCGCAGTCCAATGTGGCCCGCCCGCGTGGTGGATAGAGTGGTTTCTCCATCGTGGGCGATTATGGGAGCTGCGGCCGCCATTGCTCATCCGGAGCCCAGTCTCTAAACTCCTGGGACTGTGATGGAAAGTGGGAGTGGGGGGCGCAGTGACCCCACCCTGACACAAAGTACATGTGGGGAGTCACTGGATTGGATTGGGATGTCCCCTTTACAAAACAATTTGTTAACTTCAGGTGGAAAGATTTAGACACTTGGGTGATATTGGGGAAGGCAGCAGGTGAGTGTGAAACTGATCCCGAGAGTCAGCACCTTCAGGGGAGGAGAACTGGGGAAAAAGAAGGTGGAGGATAGTGTTACAATCAATCATAAGAACATAAGAAATAGGAGCAGGAGTAGGCCATCTAGCCCCTCGAGCCTGTCCCGCCATTCAATAAGGTCATGGCTGATCTGACGTGGATCAGTACCACTTACCCGCCTGATCCCCATAACCCTTAATTCCCTTACCGATCAGGAATCCATCCATCCGCGCTTTAAACATATTCAGCGAGGTAGCCTCCACCACCTCAGTGGGCAGAGAATCGTATCAATAGGCCTGCATGAGTTTCCTCCAGGTGCTCCAGTTTCCTCCCACAGTCTGAAAGACATGCTGATTAGGTGCATTGACCCGAACAGGCGCCGGATGGTGGCAATTAGGGGAATTTCACAGTAACTTCATTGCAGTGTTAATGTAAGCCTTACTTGTGACTTATAAATAAACTTTACTTTAGGAAGGAGGAAGTCTGTGGGGACAGAGATTTATAGTTTGAGATGAAGAAGGATTTTGTGTGACATGTATTTACCCCATTAATTCCCCCAACCCATACACTAAGAGGCAATTTGCCATGGCCAATCCACCTAACCTGCACATCTTGGGAGTGTGGGATGAAATTGGAGCACTCTGAGCAACCTCATGCAGACACAGGGAGAACGTGCAAACTCCACACAGAGAGCTGTGGCACAGTGGTTAGCACTGCTACCTCAGAGTGCCAGGGATCCGGTTCAATTCCAGTCTTGGGTGACTGTGTGGAGTTTGCACGTTCTCTCTGTAGCTGCATGGGTTTCCTCTGGGTGCTCAGGTTTCCTCCCACAGTCCGAAAGACATGCTGCTTAGCTGCATTGGCCGTGCTAATTTCTCCTTCAGTGCACCTGAACAGGCGCCAAGCGTGAAGACTAGGGGATTTTCACAGTAACTTCATTGCAGTGTTAATGTAAGCTTCCTTGTAACACCTGAGGCCAGAATTGAACTCAGGTCCCTGGCGCTGCTGATCACTGTGCCACTTTGCTGCCTGTGTTTTGAGAAATCATATTAAAATCTGGAACTCAGATGGGGATATGGATTGGTGTTGAGTGGGAAGGTCTGGATCAATGCATTACTCCAGAGAGCCAGGAATCAGATTTACAGAATGGATTCCTGTAATAGCAGCAATCCCATTGCTATATGTTGGTCAGACTGAGGAAAGTATTTAAACTGGACACCATAGGGGTGTTAAAGGATAACGTACTCATGGAATTTATGAACTATCTGAAAGAATATTGAGAGCAAAGAAATCAATCTGGAAAATTGTAGTCACTTCACGTTGTTCCAGGAGAGGTGGGATTAGGTTGTGTAGATGTCTGGTTTTACACAGTACACAGTCAGCCTGTGGTTTCACCCTGGATGAAGAATCTCTGAATTGTACCATTCAAATCACTCAATGGGTTTATCAGGGGCCAGAATGTCTGCTCAGAAAGAGGAAGGTTGGTGTGAAACCAATGAGAAGTAACACAGACACTCACAGACACCCTCACACACACACTCACAGACACCCTCACACACACTCACAGACACCCTCACACACACACTCACAGACACCCTCACACACACACTCACAGACACCCTCACACACACACTCACAGACACCCTCACACACACACACAGACTCTCAGATGCCTCAAAATATCTCCTGTCACCTTATTGTTCTTAGTTTTTTTGAAATAAATCCTGAATGAGTTACATAAATACTTGTTGAGCTTCCCCTGAAAGACATCGATACTGTTCATTTCACTCCCTGTGGTCATGATTTCCATATTCTCACCACTCTTTGGGTGGAGAAATTTATCTTGGATTTCCGATTGGGTTTCTTGGCGACTGTCTTGTATTGATGGTCTCCAGTTTTGCTCTTCTGCACAAGAGGAAACATTATTTCAAAACCTTTTATAATTTTGAAGCCCTCTATTAGGTTCCCCCTCAGCCTTAATTTTTCAAGAAAGCGTGAGCGTGTCAATCCTTTCCTGATAGATAACCAAACACACAGTTTCAAAATCATTTATGGGATGTGGACATCGCGAGCTTGGCCAGCATTTATTGCTAACCTCAGATTGACCTTGAGAAGGTGGTGGTGAGCTGCTTTCTACGTTTCTGATATCATCATTAAAAATCATCTCTGTACCTTTCTCCAGTGCCGAGATATCTTTTTTATAATACGGTGACCAGAATGGCATGCAGTGGTCGGTAAGATTCTTGATCAGGGAGTCACAGGTTATCCAAAAGTGGTTTGAGCTTATCCATGGTTTTAAATCAGAATATTAAGAAGCAACAATTTAAAAATGATGCATTGTAAACGGGGGGAAAAAAACAGAAGACCCATGGCAGGTGACTCGCTGGGGTCTCAGCACTGATCCTGCATTACCCCAATAATCACTGCCTGCCAGTTGGAAAAAGACCTGTTTAATCTTACTCTATTTCCTGTCTGCCAACAAGTTTTCAATCTCAATACAATCGCCCCAATCCCATGTGCTTCAATTTTTATGAAGAAGTTGCTGTGTTGGTGGACGAGGGGAATCGGGTTCACATTCTCTATCTCAGGGCATAATCAGCAACAACTTGTATTTACACAGAGTGTTGTGGGACTGGAGGAGGTTACTGAGATACTGAGGAACTTTTTAAAATTAATTTTTACTGGATATAGGCGTCACTTGCTGGGCCAGCATTTCTTGCCCATCTCTAACTGCCCTCCATTTCAGAAGGCATTTGAGAGTCAACCACATTGCTGTGGGTCTGGAGTCACATGTAGGCCAGACCAGGTAAGGACAGCAGGTTTCCTTCCCGAAAGGACATGACTGAACCAGAGTGGTTTTGACAACGATCAACAATGGTTAAGGTTTGTCATTAGACTTTTAATTCGAGATTTTAATTGAATTCAAATTTCACCATTGCCTGTGGTGGGATTCGAACCTGGGTCCCCAGAGCCTTACCCTGAGTCCAGTGATAATTCCACTGTGCCACTGCCTTCCCTATTGATCCAATTGTTATTGTTTATCTCAGGGCGCAGAAACAACAGAATCCAACTTTGCCGGTCACACATGAAGTCGTCTATGTTTCAGCAGGCTGTAATACTGATTAAATCCCTTCCCACACATGGAGCAGTTGAAAGGTTTTGCCCCAGTGTGAACTCGCTGGTGTCTCTGCAGGCGGGATGGATCAGTGAATCCCTTCCCACACAGGGAGCAGGTGAACGGTTCTGTCGCAGTGTGAGCTCGCTGGTGTTTCAGCATATAGGATGAATCAGTGAATCCCTTCCCACACACAGAGCAGGTGAACGGCTTCTCCCCGGTGTGAATGCGTTGGTGTTTCAGCAGGCCAGATGACTGAGCGAATCCCTTTCCACACACAGAGCACAGGAACGGCCTCTCCCCGGTGTGAACTCGCTGGTGTCTCTGCAGGTTGGATACCTGAGTGTATCCCTTCCCACACACAGAGCAGGTGAACGGTCTCTCCCCAGTGTGAACTCGCTGGTGTCTCTGCAGGTGGGATGGATCAGTGAATCCCTTCCCACACTGAGAGCAGGTGAACGGTTCTGTCGCAGTGTGAACTCGCTGGTGTCTCTGCAGGCTGGATACCTGAGTGTATCCCTTCCCACACACAGAGCAGGTGAACGGCTTCTCCCCGGTGTGAACTCGCTGGTGTGTCTGCAGGCTGAATGAACCAATGAATCCCTTCCCACACACAGAGCAGGTGAACGGCCTGTCCCCTGTGTGAATGTATTGGTGTCTCAGCAGGTCAGATGACTGAGTGAATCTCTTGCCACAAATGGAGCAAGAGAATGGCTTCTCCCCGGTGTGAACAGGCCGATGTTTCAGCAGGTGTTGTAAAGAAGCAAATGCTTTCCCGCACACAGGGCAAACGTAAGGCCTCTCCCCTGTGTGAACACGCTCGTGTATCACAAGCTGGGATGAATGAGGAAACATCTTCCCACACACGGAGCAGAGGAATGGCCTCTCCCCAGTGTGAACTCGCCGGTGCCTCAGAAGATAGTAAGACCGAGTGAATTCTTTCCCACACACCGAGCAGGTGAACAGCTTCTCCCCAGTGTGAACTCGCTGGTGTGTCAGCTGGTCAGTTGATTGAACTTCTTCCTTTCTACACATTGAGGAGGTGAATGGTTTCCCTCCAGTATGAATACTCTTGTGTGTCAAAAGGTGTGAAAATCGAGTGAATCTCTTCCCACACAGGGAGCAGAGGAAAGGCCTCTCCCCAGTGTGAACTCGCTTGTGTGTCAGAAGATGAGATGAATGAGCGAATCTCTTCCCACAAACAGAACAGGGGTACGGCCTCTCCCCGGTGTGAGTGTCCTGGTGTCTCAGCAGACTAATCCTTCTTTTGAAGGTCTTCTCACATTTAAAGCATTTAAAATGTCTCTTCTGAGAATGAACCAGTTGGTGAACGGTGCAGTGGGAGGACTGAGTGAATCTCTTCCCACACTGGGAGCAGCTGAATGGCCTGTCCTTGGTATGAACTGGTTGATGCTCAGTGAGATGCACTGAGTTGCTGAACGACTCCCCGCAGTGGGAGCAGCTGAACGGTCTCTCGTGTGTGTGAAGGAGCTGGTGCTCTGCAAGGCGGGAGGACTGGCTGAACCTCTTCCCGCAGTGGGAGCAGCTGAACGGTCTCTCGTCAGTGTGAAGGAGCTGGTGTTGGGCCTGTTCCTCAGAGGTTTCAATGCTTTCCCCAGAGTCAGAGCTTTGAAGAGGCTTCTGAATAATGTGATCGAGTTGGTGAGCCAGCAGGTTGGACGAACACATGAACTTCTTCCCACACACGGAGCAGGTGAATGAACTCTCACTATTGCGAGCTCGTTGTCGTGTCAGCATGTTTTCCAGCTGTATCAATCCCTTCCCACAGGAGGAGCAAGGAAACAGATTCTCACCAGTTTCCAACTGAGATGGTCAATTAAATCCCTTCAGATGTACAAATCTTCAGATCCCGATGAACCGATTGACTCTGACGTGAGATTCGATCATCCAGACTGCAGATCCTTCTCTTCAATTTCCTGTAAAATAAGTTTACAAAGAATTACATGGATGGCACAGTGGTTAGTACTCCTGCCTCTCAGCACCAGGGACATGGGTTCGATTGTAGCCTTGGTTACCTGTCTGTATGGAGTTTGCGCATTCTCCTTGTGTCTGTGTGGGTTTCCTCCGGGTGCTCCAGTTCCCTCCCACTCTCCAAAGATGTTCAGGTTAGGTGGTTGCCCCTTTCTGTCCCAAGATGTGTAGGTTCGGGAGATTAGCGGGGTAAATATGTGGGGTTACGGGAATAGCCTGGGTGGGGTGGTCTGAAAGGCCTCCTTCTGCACTGTAGGGATTCTATGAATACATGAGATACACAATACACAAACAGGCCAGTCTATTTTTTAAATTCATTTTTAACGGGGTGTGGGCGTCACCGACTGGGACAGCATTTATTGCCCATCCCCAACTGCCCTCCATTTCACAGGGCATTTGAGAGTCAACCACATTGCTGTGGTTACATGTAGGCCAGACCAGTTAAGGCCAGCAGATTTCCATCCTTAAAGGACATCAGTGAACCAGATGGGTTTTTACGACAATCAACAATGGTTTCATGGTCATCATCAGACTTTTAATTGAATTTAAATTTCACCATCTGCTGTGGTGGGATTCGAACCTAGGTCCCCAGAACATTATCCTGGGTCTCTGGATTGCTAGTCCAGTGATAGTTCCACTGTGCCACTGCCTCCGCCACCACCCTCCCACCCCTGCCCTGATCTGTACTGGAATTTCTAATCCACACAAATCTCCTCTCATTCTGCTCACCTTAACTCAGCTTTTCAGCTCAACTTTTTAATCCTTTTTCTCTCATGTTCTCATCTGGTTTCCTTTTTAAAGCATCTAAAGTATTTGTCTCAACCACTTCCAGTCGCGGTGAGTTCCATATTCGAACAACTGTCCGAAGAAATAAATATCTCCTCCTGTTTGATGTATTCGTCTCTGTTGTCTGTTCATGGTTCCCAGTATTAGAAACACCAACAAGTCCATTCACATCTACCTACTTATCCCATTCAGAAAGCCTATATCAGAAGAGACAACATTTTTCTCTTAGTTTGAGCTTGTTGTGTGTAAATCCTCCCCTTCTAACCCCCTGTTTAAGAAAAAGTATCCAAAATCCATCACGATAGAAAATCGCAATATTGTCTCAGGTACAAGTAATTCAGAAAGCTATTATTTATTATGAGGGGAATTGAGTAAAAGCAGGGAAGTTATGTTTCAGTTGCACAGGGCATTGGTTAGACATATCTGGAGCAGTGTGTACATTATTGGTTTCCTTATTTAAGAAAGAATATGAGTGCATATTATTCCTTAACTGCTTTATGAGAAGCAGTTCATGGAAGGTTTAGTAGACTAATACCTGGAATAGGTGGATTGTCAGATGAGGAGCAGTGAGACAGGCTCTGCTTGAGTTTAGCTTCTGCTCGACTTCAAAAGAGTAAGAGGCAACTTAATTTAAACCTTCAAGATTCTGAAAACTCTTGACAGGGTGGATATGGAGAGAAAGGTAAAAGCAAATTACTGCGGATGCTGGAATCTGAAACCAAAAGAGAAAATGCTGGAAAATCTCAGCAGATCTGGCAGCATCTGTGAGGAGAGAAAAGAGCTGAAGCTTCGAGTCCAGATGACCTTTCGTCAAAGCATTAAAAAGGCATAGAAAGTGGGAGATATTTACACTGTGAGGGAATGAAAGATGGGTCCAAGCCACAGGAACCAGGGGAAAGGATGCTAATGGCAGTCCATAGAGAGTATAGAAGTGTGAATGGCCAAACAGCAGAGAAGCTGAAGAAGTTGTGATGGATGAAGATGGCGGGGGGGGGGGGGGGGGGGGGAGTGGATTGGAGGGAGGTAAAATTGAGAAAAAGGGGGAAAGGAGAAGCAAAGGGGGAGAAAAGGTGCTGCCTGACCTGCTGAGACTTTCCAGCATTTTCTGTTTTGGATCTGGAGAGGATGTTTACTCTCAGGGGAGAATCGAGGGAGTCGCTGTTTTAAAAAACAGCATTGCCCATTGAAAACAGAGATGAGATGTTTTTCTCTCAGAGGGTCATGAATCTTTGGATTCACGTTCTTCAAAAGTGGAAGTAGAGTCTGATTTCAATTAGATAAATCTCTTGGGGCGACAGGGATCAGGGTATTGAATTTGATAATCAGCCATGACAATAATGAATGGCGGCGCACGCTCGAAGGGCCGAACGGCCGACTCCCAGCTTCTATTTTCTATGTATGTTTCTATGTAAACATGAGGAGCCTGGGGCTGAAGTGTAACCAAAAGCTGTGTAACCGCTTTAGGTAACTATACAGAGTTTGCAACCTCTCAGACTGAATATGTACGTGGCCCATGGACTCATCGAGGCTGCAAACAGCAGCTGCAGCCTGGGTGGGTGAAGCTGTTTAAAAACCTGTTGCTCCTTGTGCTATAGGACCGGGAGCTAGGACCTGGAGGGGAAGCAGAAACATGAAGCCCCGCCCACTCGCTGTTGCGTCACCAAGACACTGCGGCATGCGCTCTCCTCCCTGCTGAATCAAGATGGCGGCCGTTAACCTGAGCCTCGTCTCGGGAAAAAGACCGGAAGCTGCAAACACAGACCGACGGGCTCATTTTCGAGATTTGAGGCTTTGACCAGGTATTTAGAAACCCTCTACGTCCATCCGCCGGTTCCATTGCTCCCTCTACGTTTCCGCATCCTTACCGGCTGCTGATGAGACAGAGGAACTTCTCTCCGATTGCGATCACCCACACTGCGTGGGGCAAACGCCGTTGCTTACTGCGCATGCTCCAGACTGTAACATTACTGCGCATGCGAACCCCTTCCCGTGCGTTCTATGGGGACACCTCAGCCCCGCCCCTCATTCAGTCCGATTGGATGGAGGACCAGCCGCTCCCGCTCGGTCCTCCAGCCCGCCCCCTATTCCTATTGGTCCGGAGCGGCCGTCAATCAGTGCCCGGGCATTGTGATGTGGAGCATGCGCAGTGTCATTGCTGTCCTTGGCGCTTGTTTGTCCCGGAGAAGCGGAGTCAGCGTTAGGCGGTGGCTGGGAGGATTTGGAAACACTTTGTGGATCCGCAAACCCTTCAGAATCATTGTCAGCTCCCTGGTTTGCAGCTGCGGGGCTTCTCCCTCCCTCCCTCCCTCCCTCCCTCCCTCCCTCCCGGGAACAGGCCCAGGTTAACGGCCCCATCCTGGCTCAGCCACTGGAGGATGGTTCACATCAGAGGATGGGGGAGGGGGACAATAAATAAGAGGTTACACTTTGGCCTCAAATCAATGAGGACTCTGATCTCTGGGAAGGAAGGAAACCCTGGGAGGTGGGCGGGGAGGATTCACAAACACCCGCTGGAGGCCCCAACACCCCCAATAAGACCCATTGGTTTTATTGTCAGTCTGCAGACAGGAGCTGGAGAACTGAACCCAGACAGAGGAGAGGGAGGGAGAAAACTGGGAGTGGAGGAAAGAAATGGTGAGATGGGTTTGGATTTCAGCCCAGGGAGGAGGGAGAGTGTGTGGTACAGGGATTTACTGATTTGGGGGAACAAGAGAGGCAATTTTCTTTTTAGCATGGCCAATCAACCTAACCCGCACATCTTTGGACTGAATTTCTATCTCGATTGACCGTGACAATTTTTGTTAACTCCTTTTACAGGTGAGGTGAGGAAACATCACATAAAAATCAGATTGAGTATCGACTTATTTGGACCTGAATATCCTGAGACTTTGAACGTGGAAGGAGAAATGTTTGTCTGTTCTGCCTGGAGGAGAAGATTTCAAACATCAGTGTGACTGGAAAAGCACTGAGACACACACACCCAAGTGAGAGTGTTCCAGTGAACTGACTGGAAAAAGCTTAAACCAGTTACACAGCCTGAAAAAACATCACACCATTCACAGCTGGGAGAAACTGTACATATGTTGTGTGTGTGGACAAGACTTCAACTGATCATCCAACCTGGAGAGACACAAGGACACTGGCACTATGGAGAAACCATGGAAATGTGAGGACTGTGGGAAGGGATTCAATTATCCTTCCCATCTCGAAACTCATCGTCGCAGTCACACAGGAGAGAGACCGTTCATCTGCTGTGTGTGTGGAAAAGGTTTTGTTCAGTCACAACACCTGCAGTCACACCAACGCTCTCATTCCAATAAGAGACATTTAAAATGTTCCAACTGTGAGAAGAGCTTTAAGAGCAAAAAGCACTTGAAACAGCACCAACACACACACACTGGAGAGAGGCCATTCATCTGCTCTGTGTGTGGGAAGGGATTCACTCAGTCAGCCACACTGATGAGACACCAGCAGACTCACACGGGAAAAAGGCCGTTCACCTGCTCAGTGTGTGGGAAAGGATTCATTCAGTCATCCACCCTGCTGAGGCATCAGCGAGTTCACACTGGGGAGAGGCCGTTCCCTTGCTCCAAGTGTGGGAAGGAATTCACTCGGTTAGACACTCTCAGTTTGCATCAACATGTTCACACTGAAAAATTACTTTTTAAACATTACGAATGAGAGAAGAGTGAGTTGCAGACACACCAATGCATTTGTGTTGAAGAGTGGATGCTCACCTGCTCTGTCTGTGGGAAGGGACTTATTCAGTCACAACACCTATTGAGACATCAGTCAGTTTTTGTGCAAGGGTGGGATTCTGTCAATCACTTCCATTGTGTGTTTCTGCTCATGTTAAGCTCCAACCCTGTTATAGGAGTTATTGATATTCTAGATAAATGTCACTAAGTCAGTTTTTATGGAAATGCGCAGTGCTGTGTTAATATTTCTCCAATGGAAGAGGAGACTAATTGATGTCCTGCTACCAGCTTCATTTGGGGCCTTTGCTCATTTCGAACTCTCGATTATTTCAGTTCTCACGCCTTCGGTTATTCTCGTGGACAATTCTCAGCTCCCCATATTTTCCAGAGTGTCTCTCCTGGCGCTGGGATCCAGGGAAGTTATCGGTCACAGTCCTGTGATCAATAAAGCTAAAACCAAGTCTGCTTGTTGTTTTTGACTCTTGGACTTCACCCCTGTCCCAAACCATCTCTCTCTTCTTTGACATGTGAATGGAACATGATGCCTGCAAACCTGGTTTAAATTGAAATCGTCTCAGCAAATTTAACAGGAACCTGCAGGCTGATGAGACAGTGTAACACTGTCAGTGTGTTCCTGTACAGCTCTGTATTTAACAGGAACCTGCAGGCTGATGAGACAGTGTAACACTGTCAGTGTGTTCCTGTGCCGCTCTGTATTTAACAGGAGCCTGCAGGCTGATGAGACAGTGTTACACTGTCAGTGTGTTCCTGTGCTGCTCTGTATTTAACAGGAGCCTGCAGGCTGATGAGACAGTGTAACACTATCAGTGTGTTCCTGTACTGCTCTGTATTTAACAGGAGCCTGCAGGCTGATGAGACAGTGTTACACTGTCAGTGTGTTCCTGTACAGCTCTGTATTTAACAGGAGCCTGCAGGCTGATGAGACAGTGTAACACTATCAGTGTGTTCCTGTACTGCTCTGTATTTAACAGGAGCCTGCAGGCTGATGAGATTGTGTTACACTGTCAGTGTGTTCCTGTACAGCTCTGTATTTAACAGGAGCCTGCAGGCTGATGAGACAGTGTTACACTGTCAGTGTGTTCCTCTGCTGCTCTGTATTTAACAGGAGCCTGCAGGCTGATGAGACAGTGTTACACTGTCAGCGTGTTCCTCTGCTGCTCTGTATTTAACAGGAGCCTGCAAGCTGATGAGACAGTGTTACACTGTCAGTGTGTTCCTGTACTGCTCTGTATTTAACAGGAGCCTGCAGGCTGATGAGACTCTTCTCCGGTCAGTGTGCTCCTGTACAGTGGAGCCTTTGCTGTTATGAAATGTGGGTGAAAAGTAATGAGCCTCATATCCTTGCTCATGTTGCTGTGATTGTGCAGAAAGGGGATGTGTAAAGAGCTGGTCTTTGTGTGGAGATATGAACCAAGGAAATGGTATGTGTTTGTGACAGTGACACAACCTGTGCTCACACTCAGAACAATGCACAGATATCATTCTGGTTACAGTTTGAACAGGGTCAGATCACAACTGTAGTGAACAATTTAAACATGAATATCTCTCGTGTAGCTGCAGCTTGTTAGATCAGAGCTGAGGAGGAGAGAGTTCTGAATCCACTGTATTATCTCTGTTCTGCAGACTGGGTAACTTTTTAAATCGAATGATATTTCATTCAAGAAACAGGATCACAGCCAAAAGGCTGAATTGCTTTGTAACTTATATCAAAAAATCATAAAATTCAGGTACAGACTAAATAATCATGTTAAACACATGGAAACTGTGACAATCCAGTAGTAATAACAATTAACAAATTCATCAGGTAACAGGAAAGTGGTAAACAGGATATTAAAGAAGGAATATTGAATTAGATTATGTTAAAATTACAGACCAATACACCGTTACAGGCTCGGAGATGCATATAAATTTCATATAAAAGGCAGGCAGTGGCAGAGTGATATTGTCGCTGGACTAGTAACCAAGAGTCCCAGGTAATACTTCAGGGACCAGGGTTCGAATCCCACCACGGCAGGTGGCGAAATCTGAATTCAATAAAAATCTGGAGTTAAAAGTCTCATGACCAGGAAACTGTTGTCGATTGTTGTAAAAAAACCCCATCTGGTTCACTAATGTGTTTAGGGAAGGAAATCTGCCGTCCTTACCTGGTCTGGCACATCTTTGACTCCAGATCCACAGCAACGTGGTTGACTCTTAAATGCCCTCTGCAATGGCCTAGCAATCCGCTCAGGTCAAGGGTAATTAGGGTGGGTACTAAATGCTGGCCAAGCCAGTGACATCCACATCCCATGAATGAATTTTTAAAAAGTACTTCACTGAGTACTGGAACCATGTGAGGAATTACTCTGTCTGTATTATTGCAGTGCTGTTAATAAAGTCAGTAAAAGACAATCTGTTGTTGGGAGCTTGATTATCAGCGGCTGAAACCACAAGGTTCAATATTTAGAGTCAATAAGATGAACAAAGAAACACATCAGGGCCAAATACTCCAGCTGGATACTCACAGGAGAAAGTCTGTTATCTCATACCTTGAGTGGAGAGAACAGAGAAAGATCCCAACTGTAAAAAACCCTCAAATTATTTATAAATAGTTTTCTAATGTTGACAGATTTCAAGTCAGTTTCTATCACTGAAGTCAATGGCAGGTGAGAGATGGCCAAAGGTTCCAGATAGAAATGTAACTTGATGTTATCATTACCTTACATTGGTAGATTCAGGATTTTCACACAAACATTTTCAATCTTCGTACTATTTTCAGACTGTAAAGTTAAACCTGCCGTTTTACTTTGTCAGGAACAGATCCCAGTTTTACACCAATCTCTGATTTGACATCATGTTTCCAGCATTCTTTCTGACTCTAAATATAGTTGTAAAGGAGCTTCTGTTCCATATCTAAGAGCTCTAAACCATGGAAGAGAGTGGCTTTCTTACACACATCAGGATTAACCCACACATTCAGTCTTCAATATGATTGAAAGCAGAATCTAATTCTTGCAGTCATTTGTGAACTCGCTGGTGTGTCACAAGCTGTGATGACTGAGTGAATCAAAGAACAAAGAACAGTACAGCACAGGAAATAGGCCCTTCAGCCCTCCAAGCCTGTGCCGCTCCTTGGTCCAACTAGACCAATCGTTTGTATCCCTCCATTCCCTTCCCACACATTGAGCAGGTGAACGGCCTCTCCCCAGTGTGAACTCGCTGGTGTCTCAGCAGATGGGATGACTGAGTGAATCCCTTCCCACAGTCAGAGCAGGTGAACGGCCTCTCTCCAGTGTGAACTTTCTGGTGTTTCAGGAGTTGGGATGACTGAGAGAATCTTTTCCCACATACGGAGCAGGTGAATGGCCCCTCCCCAGTGTAAACTCGCTGGTGTTTGAGGAGTTGGGATGACTGAGAGAATCTTTTCCCACAAACGGAGCAGGTGAATGGCCTCTCCCCAGTGTAAACTCGCTGGTGCACCAGTAGGTCTGATCACTGAGTGAATCCCTTAGCGCACACGGAGCAGGTGAATGGTCTCTCCCCAGTGTGAATTCGCTGGTGCAACAGAAGCTGGTATGACTGAGTGAATCACTTTCCACACACACAGCCGATGAATGGCCTCGCCCCAGTGTGACTTCGCTGGTGTGTGAGCAAGTCAGATGACTGAACAAATCTCTTCCCACACTCAGAGCAGATGAACAGTCTCTCCCCAGTGTGAAGTCGTTCGTGTATTTGCAGATACCTTTTGCTCTTAAAGCTCTTATCGCAGTCAGAACATTAAAAAAGTCTCTGATCACTGTGTACACGTTGATGCTCAGTGAGCTGGCATGACTGAGTGAATCCGTTGCCACACACAGGCCTGGTGAATGCGCTCTCCTCGGTGTGAACTTGCTCATGCGCCAGCAGGTCACGAGTCAGCAAATTCCTTCCCACACATGGAGCATCTGAACGGCCTCTCCCCGGAATGAACTGGCTGGTGTGTCGACAGACTGGATAACTGAGTAAATCCATCTCCACACATGGAGAAGGTGAACGGTCCCTCCACAGTGTGACTGTATTGATCATTTCCCAGTTCAAATGGGAACATTAATCCCATCCCACAATCACCATATAGCCATGCTTTCTCCATAATTCAGTTATTCATTTGTCTCTCCAGGTTGGATGTTCAGTTGGAGCCTCACACAGGACACATGTACATTTCTCCGCATTGTGAAAGGTATGATGTTTTTTCAGGCTGTGTAACTGGTCTTTCCACAGTCAGGTCACTGGAACACTCTCTCTCAGGTGAGTGTGTGTGTCTTGATGCTTTTCCAGTCACACTGATGTTTGAAATCTTTTCCCGCAGACAGAACATTTCTCCTTCCACATTCAGAGGTCAATGATATTCAGTCCCTGATGAATCGAGTGATTCTGTCAGATTTTGACATGATGTTTGTTCTGACTTTCCCATCTGGAACTCCTCTCCCTCTAACGACACGGTAGCACAGTGGTTAGCACTGCTGCTTCACAGCTCCAGGGACCTGGGTTCGATTCCTGGCTCGGGTCACTATCTGTGTGGAGTTTGCACATTTTCCTCATGTCTGCATGGGTTTCCTCCGGGTGCTCCAGTTTCCTCCCACAGTCCAAAGATGTGCGGGTTAGGTTGATTGGCCATGCTAAAATTGCCCCTTAGTGTCCTGGGATGCGTGGATTAGATACCTCTGAACAAAAAAACTGAATTTGAAAATCTGGCCACTGCCTGAAGTATTGGAACCATGCAGGGATGATAAGATCTTCAGACAGAGACACCACCCCCCCACCCCCAAACACACACGCACACATGCACCCGCACACACACGCACTTCATGATCTGTTGGTAAGATTTCCTGAAACCCCAGAAGCTGGCTTTTATCAGGTGGCATGTGGGACACTATACTGGGATACCAGTGTGAGTGTGTCGATGTGATATGTTACATGTGGTGTAATTAACCTGTGGAAATGCCTGGTGAAGCTGCATTGAAGAACGGGTCCCTGATATGCTCAGCTCATCTAACAGAACAACATTGACTGATTAATGTGGTCAGTAGAATGGGACAACATTTTAAATCATCAAGGTATTGACACAGACTCCACAGACAAACTGTCTTTAAAATAATCAGGACAGAATTAAAGACACTGAAATCGATCAGAAGAGTAAAATTAAACTGAAGAGGCATATAGAAAATATCCACAAGATGGATTTGGGTGAAAAGGGAGCTTGAGAATCTTTAAAGTTGAACTTTTGTTTCAACCAGAGGGACTTACCACAAATCAGGAATATAGATTTGCAAGTGATGATCTACAGTTGAGGATGAATCAACGTCAACCGGTATCACATTTTAGTGAAAATGTGTTTATGTTGCTGATTCTGATCATTCTCGTTGCTTTAACATGTCATCAATATTAAGTAATCAAGAAATTAGGGAAAAACAATTGTAGCTTCGGAATAGCTGCATTAATCAGAAATCAGTTTGTGAGAATCAATAAGGATTTTCCCTTCTCAAGGTGGGGAGATTGACAACTGATAAAATATGAAGGCATTTATTAAATATTACAGGAATGGTCCATTCCCCCTCTCACTTATGAAGAAAGCTTCCATGGCAGTTGCTGGGTGACAAACACAGGACAGGCCTGTTATCACTGTCCAGGATATGTCTCCCTCACAGACAATGAAACAAGATATTTCTAACTCTGATACAATTTGATCTCATGACTTGGATGGCCAGCCATGATCCTAATGAATGGTGGAGCAGGCTTGTAGGGCCAAATGGCCTCCTCCTGCTCCTATTTTCTCTGTTTCTACAAGTAAAGAGAGTGCAGAGGAGGTTTACCAGGATGTTGCCTGCGATGGAAGGGCTTAGTTATGAGGAGAGATTGGGTAAACTGGGGTTGTTCTCACTGGAAAGACGGAGGATGAGGGGTGACCTAATAGAGGTGTATAAAATTATGAAAGGCATAGATAGGGTGAACGGTGGGAAGCTTTTTCCAGGTCGGTGGTGACGTTCACGAGGGGTCATAGGTTCAAGGTGAGCGGGGGCGGGGGGGGGGGGGGGAGCGGGGGGGAGGTTTAACACTGATATCAGAAGAACGTATTTTACACAGAGGGTGGTGGGGGCCTGGAATGCGCTGCCGGGCAAGGTGGTGGAGGCAGACACACTGGGAACGTTTAAGACTTATCTAGATAGCCACATGAACGGAGTGGGAATGGAGGGATACAAAAGAATGGTCTAGTTTGGACCAGGGAGCGGCGCGGGCTTGGAGGGCCGAAGGGCCTGTTCCTGTGCTGTATTGTTCTTTGTTAAACTATTTGTGTTAAGGTTAAAACAGGCTCTCAAGGAAAATAACCATCACTTTGGACAAGGAAGAGATTTCAAAGTGATCCACCCCACTGGCTTCAGCCCAACATCCATTCTCTGGTTCACACCAGTGAACAGTTCAGAGGAGACTGAAGCTATTAGCAATGGAGACCAACATTTAATCTGTGTCATTGGTTTGTCCTCGGGAACTGGGAAACCGCTCTCACTGTCATAGATCAATTTTTTTTTCATTCCATTATGCATCATTATTAGCTGTTGTTTCATAATAAACCAATCTAAAACTCACACATGAGCTCAAGCCCCCCTTTTGGGTAATCAAATTCCCCTGGATCAAGTCTTACCAAACACTGCGTGCACTTCCAGTTGCCATATAAAAAAAAGTTGAGGCATTAGAAAGGGAACAGAGAAAATTTACAATAATTATATCAGAAATCTGTAGGTACTAGATTCGAGGAAAGGATTGACAATCTGGGTCTCTTTTTGTTCAGACTGCAAAAGCTTCAATCCACCAAGCGAACTACTAGGATATACCTGCTCCCTCCTTTTACTGTGGATAATGGGCCTGGAAATCAACCTGCAAAGTTTCCCAGGGAACATCATTCAGATGGGATGTGTCCATTTGGACATTTTATTTCACAGAGTCAGATTAATTTGGACACAGGTTCAGGTGGTGAGGAACATCCTCGTGCTTCCTCAGCCACCAGTAGTAATTATGAACAGAAGGATGAATCAAAAGAGAAACACTTCCTAATTTAATCCCTAAACTAGTTGTTTTGTAAGACATCACAATGCAGCAAGTTAAATTCAATCCACCTTGTCGGATTGTTGAGTCCTTACTCGCTGTGAGCCATAAGGGAAAGTTGTTCCTATGGTGTACGGCCTATCTGACCACAGTCACATCAGAGTCAGGATCGTGACAAGTTTTAAAATCAGGTTTAACTGGAGTCTGTCAGACCAGTGCCAATGATTATGTTTTGGGTGAAGTCCATGGAATCTCCTCTGAAGCAGCTTTCTTGGTGAGTCAGTCTGCCTGGTTCTTACCATCACCCTCTTCACTAACTCCTGCTGCTGATCTACCTTCACCTTACAAATAGCAATTTGTCCCGGACACTTACCAGCAACATCCCCAATCATTCAGAGTTCGGAGTGGTGGGTGATTTTTTTTTTGCCAGAGAAGCTGTTTCCAGTGAAGGAGGTCCAACTAATGAAACTTTCAGAATAATTGGTGATTCTATCAGTAATGGGCTGTATTGGTGATGTCCTCAGATTTCTGGGCTAAATATTGTGGTGCCAATTTAATAAGGATGCCACACACTGTCACTGGAAATCAAAGACACAGCACCAGACTGATATGGACCTGATTCATAAAACCCAGATCAATCTACGAACTCTAATACAGTCAAACAGGGATATGGCTTTAACAGGATTGGACTTTGTCTCTTTCTTCTGTTAGGTATGTGGAATTCTTTCATGCTACAATATCCCAGCCTTGTGATAATTGTGAAGTTTCAGGATATTAATGTCTTTACTTTGTAATCTCACAATTCGTCTACTCTTTAACACCAGGAGCACTCCTTTTATTCACAATGTTACCATGGCTTATCCAGTTTGTAGAATCATCCAATTAAAGTCAAACAGGTACTCTGCGTTTCACTCCAGTGAGCATTTAATATATGCCTAATGAACGGGACAATCAATCTTTGCACACAGGTGAATGTGTCTGAGATGTATCAACCTGGAATACCTTTTCCATTAAGCTCTCAGTTCACGAGAGCATATATATATTAGTCATAGAGGTTTACAGCATGGAAACAGGTCCTTTGGCCCAACTTGTCCATGCTGCTCTTTTTTTTTAAAACCCCTAAGCTAATCCCAATTGCCCGCATTTGGCCCATATCCCTCTATACCCATCGTACCCATGTAACTATCTAAATGCTTTTTAAAAGACAAAATTGTACCCGCCTCTACTACTACCTCTGGCAGACACTCACCACCCTCTGTGTGAAAAGATTGCCCCTCTGGACACTTTTGTATCTCTCCCCTTAAACCTATGCCCTCTAGTTTTAGACTCCCCTACCTTTGGGAAAAGATATTGACTATCTAGCTGATCTGTATCCCTCATTATTTTATAGACCTCGATAAGATCACCCCTCAGCCTCCTACGTCTCAGAGAAAAAAGTCCCAGTCTATCCAGCCTCTCCTTATAACTCAATCCATCAAGTCCCGGTAGCATCCGAGTAAATCTTTTCTGCAATCTTTCTCGTTTAATAATATGTTTTCTATAATAGGGTGACCAGAATTGCACACAGTATTCCAAGTGTGGTCTTATTGTTCTGACTTTGCCAACAGGGCTATGGAATTTATTGGATAGATCTTCCAAAGGCCAGCACAGACATACTGAGCTGAATGGTTTCCATCCGTGCTGTATCATTCTGTAAAACAATGAATATTCAGAATCAGGAAGAGACAGAACGAGAGGAACCAGTGACTGTGCGATTGAATCCAGCCAGAGTCAGCGCCATCAGGGAAAGGGAAAGAGAGGAGACAGTGTAAAAGCTTCCCACAGGAGAATTTGAGTAATTTAACATAGCAGATCATCAATTCGCAATAATTTGCGTTTTTTTAAAATTAACTTATCTCAATAGCTAACAATGTTATTTTATATTCACTGTTTGAGGTTACAATGGCGCTGCTGTTAACCATCATTCCCTGCGGATGTGAAAGTCCCCTATTCACTCCACAGGAGCCCACTGCGCATGCGCGATGTTGTATGTGGAGCATGCGCAATGTCACTTTGCTCGGAGCCCTGCGAGTGCGGGAGTTGCTTTTTTCAACGGGTGAGAGTCTGTGGGGCGGAGGGAGGAATGGAGCTGGGAGTCAGGGTGGGGAGGGAGGAATGGAGCTGGGAGTCAGGGTGGGGAGGGAGCGGAGGCTTCACAAACATCTGCTGTAGGCCGCAAGGCCTGAATAAGAGCCTGCGGGTCCCGGGTTTGCAGCTGCGCGGATTGAATCCGGGGTCAGGCCCAGTGCAGCGGCCGCCATCTTTGTTCAGCGGGGAGCAGAGCGCATGCGCGGCCAGTCGGCGGTGCTGCAGGGTCCCGGTGACCAGGAGAGGAAAGGTTTGACTCATTGACTGACAGGGCTGGTTAATTGGCGCTCTCTTCAGAGAGGGAAGGAGTTGCAGGGCGAATGTGCGGCCATCCGAATAACAGAAGAAAATATAATCAGAATTAGGAGCATGAGGAGGCCATTCGACCCATCAAGGTTGCTCTGCGATTCAATAAACTCATGGCTCATCTGATCAAGAAAATGCTGGAAAATCTCAGGTGTGACAGCATCTGTGGAGAGAGAATAGAGCTAAAGTTTCAAGTCTGGATGACCCTTCGTCAGAGCTCATCTGTTCATTGTCATAACTCAATTTTCCTCCAGCCTCTCTCACCCTTAACTCCCTTGGAGGTGAAACTCCCGGTGCGAACACAGCCTTGAATATACTCAATGACCAGTCTCCACCGCCCACTGGGGGAGAGAACTCCACGGGCTACTGGCCGTCTGAGAGATGCAATTGCTCCTCAACTCTGTCCCTTTTTTTAAACTGTCCCTGCAACTTTTGATTCCCTGATATGGGGAACCATCCTTTCAGAACATACCCTGTCAAGTACCCTCAGAATCATATGTGCTTCAGTTAGATCTCCTCTCATTTATCTCAAATCCAATGAGTATCGACGCACCCTATTAACCTTTCCTTAATAAACAAACTTCTTTATGCCAGGAAGTATCTTAGTGGATCTTGTCTGAACTGCAACCAGTGTCAGCATTTCAATCTTAAATAATCCTATGCTAGGAAACAGAAGGAGAGGATGTTATGAATTTATATTCTGGACTAACTAATGGATTTTGGAAACTCCTTTTATGGTTAGAAGGGGAGGATTTATACACAGCAATCTCAAACCAAGAAAAATATTTATCTCTTAATCTCTAACCACTGTTGACACATAACTCTTGTAATCTCCTTTCACAGGGAATTAGAAGATTGCAATTGTTCTCCGACTCCAGTGCTTCTGGCATCTTTCCAGCTTCAGGTTCCAGCAGGAGGTTTTAAATTTGAAAACAGTGAAATTGTTCCAGAGGTGAGTATTATTGTGCATTCATCTACAGTTTAGAGTTTTTAGTGCTTTGCTCTGTTGTCTGAGAGAGGTTTCATGGCTCTGGGACTGGTGTGATTCACCAGCGAGTTCACACTGGGGAGAGGCTGTTCACCTGCATTGTGTGTGGGAAGGGATTCAGTCAGTCATCCAACTACTGAGACACCAGCGAGTTCACAAGTGGTTACAGGGGTTGGATTTTGCTGTTTTGCTGCTGTTAAATCACATTCAGGACTGAACCATGTTCATTCATCTGAATCATCGATGCAGATTTGATGGGCTGAATAGTCTCTTTCTGCACTGTAGGGGTTCCACGGATTCTTAAAATTCAATCTGAATTGAAGATAATTTCACTATTTCTGATTTCTGTCCATCTGGAGATAAATTCCACTCCTTTGTGAGCATTTTGATTGATTTTCTGGCTCGCAATGATGTTTCAAATTCATGATTCACTCTAAACCAGTGAGGAAAGAGTGTTCCACAGCAACTAGAATTGTCTGTTCTCAGTTTCTGAGCTGTACTGACTGTGATGACATTTGTAAACTCCTTTTACAGGATATTAAAAGGGGAGGATTTGCCAGAAGAAATCTCAAACGAAACTTCACGTCAAGCTCTGACAGTCACTCGTTAGGACGGAGAAAATCATCACCTATTTTACCGTCAGTGTGACAGGAAAAGCACCGAGACACAGACACCCACACCATGGGAAAACCGTGGAAATGTGGGGATTGTGGAAAGGGATTCAGATCCCCATCTGAACTGGAAACACATCGACGCAGTCACACTGGGGAGAGGCCATTCACCTGTTATCA
This sequence comes from Mustelus asterias, assembly GCF_964213995.1. NCBI lineage: Eukaryota > Metazoa > Chordata > Chondrichthyes > Carcharhiniformes > Triakidae > Mustelus > Mustelus asterias. Next base: position 355,214 of record NW_027590156.1, read on the forward strand.
GTGTGGGAAGAGATTTACTAATTCATCCGACCTGCTCACACACCAGCGAGTTCACACTGGGGAGAGGCCATTCACCTGCTCTGATTGTGGGAAGAAATTTAGTATTTCATCCAATCGAGTGAGACACCGTCGAGTTCACTCTGGGGAGAGACCATTCACCTGCTCAGTGTGTGGGAAAAGATGCAGAGATTCATCCACCCTGCTGGCACACCAGCAAGTTCACACCAAGGAGAGGCTGTTCACTTGTTCTGAGTGTGGGAAGGGATTCACTCGGTTATCCAGTCTGCAGAGACACCATCGCGTTCACACTGGGGAGAGACCATTCACCTGCTCAGAGTGTGGGAAAGGATTCAGAGATTCATCTGACCTGCTGGCACATCAGCGAGTTCACACTGGGGAGAGGCCGTTCATCTGCTCCGTGTGTGGGAAAGGATTCGGAGATTCCTCCACACTGCTGACACACCAGCGAGTTCACACTGGGGAGAGGCCGTTCACCTGCTCCAATTGTGGGAAGGGGTTCACTCAGTTAGCCAACCTGCTGAGACACCAGCAAATTCACAGCGGGGACGGGGAGAGGCCTTTCACCTGCTCAGAGTGTGAGAAGCGATTCAGTGATTTACCTACCCTGCTGACACACCAGCGAGTTCACACCGGGGAGAAGCCATTTACCTGCTCCGTGTGTGGGAAGAGATTCAATCGGTCATCGAACCTGCTGACACACCAGCGAGTTCACACTGGGGAGAGACCATTCACCTGCTCTGACTATGGGAAGGGATTCACTCAGTCATCTCACCTGCTGAGACACCAGCGGGTTCACAAGTGATGACAGGGGTTGGATTCTGCTGCTATTGCTGCTGTTAATCACATCCAGGACTGAACCATGTTCATTCTGACAGATGGTGAAGTGGGGGGGGGGGGGGGGTCAGAGGGTTTCTTGCTGTTGGACTGGCCGCTCTCTCAATTTTAATTCCAGTGGCTGATTCCCTTTGAGCGAGGGCACATTTCCACTGAAATGATCCACAAAAGCAGAAGTCAGATGAGACTGAGATGAGGGAAAAAATTCTTAACTCAAAGGGTAGTGAACTTGTGGAATTGTCTACCACAGAAGGCTGTGGAATCCCAATCACTGAATATATTCAAGGAAGAGATAGATTTTATTTTAGATTTTAATGGCTTCAAGCGGTGTGGGGAGAATATGGTATTGAGATCGAGGATCAGCCATGATCATATTGAATGGTGGAGCAGACTCGAATGGCCTGCTCCTAGTTTCTATAGAGTACATTAACTTTATCCTGGATAGTAAATAGTCTTTTTCCTCCCACTACAGGCGTCTTGTCGCTCATCCGTCCTCGTTCTGAGGGTTGGCCGCGCTCTGAACAATCTTTCTCCACTGATTTCTCAGGTGCTCTCACTGCCTGTCCCATCGAGAGGCCGGTCCACATTCCGATATTATCCACCCATCTCGGGCCTTCCTTGTACACATTTTCCAGGAGTTTTATCTCACATTGGTCAATTAAAAATGCCTTTCACCAGGATGCTGTATCGCAAGTCTTTGTATTAACTAAAGATTTGGCAATACTTTGTCTCTGAAAGAAACCCCGTAACAGCCCTGAACATCACTGGCCTTTGAATGTGGAAGGAGCAATGTTACATCTATTCTGTCCATGGGATAAGATTTCAGATATAATTGTGACTGGAGACACTGAGACACACACACCCGAGTGAGTGTGGAAAGAGCTTTAACCAGTTACACAGCCTGAAAATACATCACACTATAGGGTAAGTAGATGGGAACGTGGGAATGATAAAGTATAATTTGGGGAAAAAGATTATCCGCATTGTTAGGAAGAATAGAAAATCAGCATTTTATTGAAATAGAGAGGCTGCAGAATTCCACAGTGGTCTCCTCGATGAGGGATATACTCAGCATGACCACTGTGACTGTGTCCTGTCAATGTACAGCTGCATTGCAGGGTCAGGATCATCTCTGAAGGAGCTGCCGGTTAGTCCCTTTTCCTCAGAGCCTTCACTACAATTAGAGAATGATGACAGCAAATAAAGAGGTCATTCAGCCCATCGTGTTCACACCCACACCAGCTTTCTGAGAGAGTGACACAGCCAGTCCCACTCCCCGGCCTCTCCCTCGTTACTCCCCGGCCTCTCCCTCGTTACTCCCCGGCCTCTCCCTCGATCACACCCCGGCCTCACCCTCACTCCCTCCCTGGCCTCTCCCTCGATCCCTCCCTGGACTCTCCCTCGGTCACTCCCCGGCCTCTCCCTCGGTCACTCCCCGGCCTCACCCTCGATCCCTCCCTGGCCTCTCCCTCGATCCCTCCCTGGCCTCTCCCTCGATCCCTCCCTGGCCTCACCCTCTATCCCTCCCTGGCCTCTCCCTCGGTCAGTGCACAGTCTTTCTCTCGTAACCCTGAACATTTTTTTTTCTCTTCAGATAATTATCCAGTTGTGTTTTGAAATCTTGTTTGAACCTTCCTCCTCCCCACACTGGGTCAGTGCACGCCAGGTTCTAACCACTCACTCTGGAAACGGGATTTCCTCAAATCACCATTGCTTATTTCACAAATCACCTTTAATTTGTGTCCTCTGCTTCTTAACCTTTTTGCCAATCAGAATAGTTTCTTCCTATCTACTCTGTCCAAATCCCTCTTGATTTTGAATATTTCTATCGAATCTCCTCTTCTCTATAGAGATCAGCCCCAGCTTTGCCAATCTACCCTCATAACTGAAGTTTCTCATCCCTGGAACCAGTCTCATGATTTTTTTCTGCATCCTCTACAATGTCTTCACCTCCTTCCTGTAGCGATCTATCCGGAGTTGGCCACAATGCTCCAGTTGAGGCTGAACCAATGTTTTATTCTGGTTCATCACAACTTCCTTTGTTATTCTCGGGAATTTGGACATCAGCCTTTCTCCTGTCAATATACAGCTGCCTTATGGGGTTGTAGTCACACATTTGAAAGAGCTGCCCATCAGCCCCACTCCCCTCCCCTTTCTCCAGAGCCCTGCTAACTTTACCTTCAACTGGAGATCCAATTCACTTCAGAAAGATGTATCTGAATCTGCTTCCATCCCCTTTCAGGCAGAACATTCCAGAACAAAATTAATTGAGAAATGAATGCCCCCAGTGGATTTTTCCCAATTATTTGATGCTACGTATTTAATTGTTGATCTTCTGTTTAATACATTTCCAGAGCAGATTTAAGGGAAAATGTTCATGACATCTTAGAGATGAACCACACGAAACACTGTCTGTTTGAAACAAAGCTGATTTATTTGATGTATTAAAATATTAAACTCCAGCCACATTACAGGAGTTAACATCAGCAAAATAAAAGCCAGAATTAATGTGATTCAATCCTAAATATGATCAACAGCAGCAACAAAAGCAGAATCCAACTCCTCTAGAGACACTGTCTGAGAGTCAGTGCAGACTCGATGGGCTGAATGGCCTCCTTCTGCACTGTAGGGATTCTATGAAAAGTAAAGTCAAGATTAAAATAAATAAAGATTCTCCAGCTAGTCACTAATCAGCCTTTTCCATTTTTCTGAAGTCACCTTATAATTATTTATCTCCTAAATTTGATGAATTAAACATAATCTGCAATTATATGATAAATGATCAGTTTTATACAAATTAATGAATCATGTCTTACTTTATAGTTGGATAATGCAGTGACCAGAACTGTGCTCAGTATTCTAGCTGTGTTCTAACTCGTCTTTTATCAGTTCTAACGTAATCTCCCTGCTCTTATATTCCAGGCCTCAGACAGGAAAGTGTCCCAAATGCCTTCTTGACCATCTGATCTCCATGTGCAGCCATCTTCAGGGATCAGTGGATATGCACTCCAAAGTCCCTCTGTTCCTCTATAATTCTCAACATCATCCCATGTATTGTTCATTCCCTTGTCTTGTTTACTCTCCCAAATTCAATCTCTCTCATTGATCCAGATTGAATTCTACTTGCTATTTTTGTGTTGACTCACCCCCCCAGTCCATTAATATCTTCCTGCTGTCCACAGCTTTATTCCTCATTGTCAACCATGGGAGAAACTTTTGTATCAGATGCAAACTTAGTAATCATTTTCCACACAGTTGAGCCGAAATTATTGACACATACCAGAAAACTGTGGAACACCACTGGAAACAGGCATCTTGGCATCATTCAGTCCTGGGTGTGATGAACAGCAGAATCCAACCCCTGCTGTTGCCTGTGAACTTGCTGGTGTTTCAGCAGGTTGTTTGACTGAGCGAATCCCTTCCCACACATGGAGCAGTTGAACGGCCTTTCCCCAGTGTGAACTCGCTGGTGTTTCAGCAGATTCTGTTTACTTTTAAATCTCTTCTCACAATCAGAACATTCAAAAGGTCTCTGATCAGTGTGAACAAGTTGGTGTGTAGTCAGGTGGGATGACTGAGTGAATCTCTTGCCGCACAGGGGGCAAGTGTAAGGTCTCTCTCCAGTGTGAACTCGCCGGTGTATCAGAAGGTCAGATGCATCAATGAATTCCTGACAACACACAGGGCAGGTGAACGGCCTCTCCCCAGTGTGAACTCGATGGTGTCTCAGAAGGTGGGCTAACCGAGTGAATCCCTTCCCACAGAGAGAGCAGGTGAATGGCCTCTCTCCAGTGTGAGTGTGCTGGTGTTTCAGAAGATCCTTTTTGCTTTTAAATGTTTTATCACATTCAGGACAATTGAAAGGTCTCTGATCAGTGTGAACAAATCGGTGTTTCAGGAGCTGGGATGAACAAGTGAATCCCTTCCCACACACGGAGCAGATGAACGGCCTCTCCCCAGTGTGAGTGCGTTGGTGAATCAGTAAATCCTTTTTACTTTTAAAGGTCTTCTCACAATCAGAACATTTAAATGGTCTCTGATCAGTGTGAACACTTTGGTGTGTCAGGAGGTGGGATGACTGAGTGAATCCCTTACCACACATGTTGCAGATGAATGGCCTCTCCCCAGTGTGAGTGCGTTGGTGAATCAACAAATCCTTTCTGCTTTTAAAGCTCTTCCCACACTCACAACATTTAAACGGTCTCTGATCAGAGTGAACCTGGTGGTGAGTCCGGAGGTTTGATAAAGCATTAAATCCCTTCCCACATTGAAGACAGGTGAATGGCCTCTCACCAGTATGAACATGCTGGTGTGTGTACAGGCTGGATGACTGAGTGAATCCCTTCCCACACACACAGCAGGTGAATGGTCTCTCCCCAGTGTGAATACGTCGATGGGTTTCCAATTCAGATGGGTAATTGAATCCCGTCCCACAGTCCGCACATTTCCACGGTTTCTCCATGATTATTGACAGGCTATCGGGTGTAGGCGGGATGCAGATTTGAGCTCACTATCAGATCAGCCATGATGTTATTAAATGGCGGAACTGGCCCGTGGGGCCGAATGGCCTATTGCTGCTCCTTGTTCACATGGTGCAGGTGTCCTCCTGTCTCTCCAGGTTATATCATCAGTTGAAACCAGGTCCACACACAGAACACGAGTATGGTGTCTACCTGATGTAAATGTGCTATTTCTTTTCACGCTGTGTGACTGGTTAAAGCTCTGTTCCAGCTGACTGTGGAAAAATAACTGAGATGTCTGTGTCTCGGGGCTTTTCCAGTCACACTGATGTTGAATAATTTCCCAAAGACAAAATAGGCAAACATTTCTCCTTCCACATTCATAGGCCTTTGATATTCAGATCCTGAAGAATCATGTGACACTGTCAGATCCCGAGATGTTTGGTTTGAATCGCCCGTCTGCAGATATTCTGGAAAAGGAGTTTACATTGAATTACTTTGAATACACAAGACACAAACAAGCCATTCAGTTTAATTCTTTATACTTGACACATCGTCTCCTGTCCCATAGACCTCATCTCAGCCTTTCAGTTGATTTTTCTATTTCTTTTTCTCTCGTGTGTTACTCCCATTTCCTTTTGAAACAATCTCAGCACTTTCCTCAACTCATTTCTATGGTAATTCTAAACCTGTGAGTGATGAAATTTGTCCTTATTGCCTTCTTGGATTTATTAGTAACTATCTGGCATTTATGACTCTTTGTTCATTGATCATTCCTTCTTTTAGACTCTGTCACGAGTGGAAACATTCTCTCTACATTTCCCCTGTCCAAGCCACTAATAATTTTAAAGACTTCTATCAGGTCACTGCTCCATAGGAAAAACCTTCAATCCATTTAACCTTTCCTGAAAGCTGTAATCTCTGTTGACAAACATCATCACAGTCAATGCAGAATAGAAATCACAGAGAGACAAACATTCCTCTTGGAGTTGAGTTTTCTGTGTGCAAATCGTCAATTTGTAACAATGTGTAAAAGCAGTTTTCAAACATCTTTCAGTGTCAATCCACAATAGAAATGCTGAACAGACAATTCACTTTCCTCCAATCCCAGGTTTCTCCCTCCCTCTCCTCTGTCTGGGTTCAGTTCTCCAGCTCCTGTCTGCAGACTGACAATAAAACCAATGGGTCTTATTGGGGGTGTTGGGTCTCCAGCGGGTGTTTGTGAATCCTCCCCGCCCACCTCCCAGGGTTTCCTTCCTTCCCAGAGATCAGAGTCCTCATTGATTTGAGGCCAAAGTGTAACCTCTTATTTATTGTCCCCCTCCCCCATCCTCTGATGTGAACCATCCTCCAGTGGCTGAGCCAGGATGGGGCCGTTAACCTGGGCCTGTTCCAGGGAGGGAGGGAGAAGCCCCGCAGCTGCAAACCAGGGAGCTGACAATGATTCTGAAGGGTGTGCAGATCCACAAATTGTTTCCAAATCCTCCCCAATGTCCAGCCACCTGCAGTCCCTGCGGTAAAGCCAGGGCCTGTTTCCTGGGCCAGAAGTTGGTGCTCTTTCCAGTGCAGCCGTGGTTTCCATTCCCACCCTGTGCTCACAATCTCCTCCTGAACCCTCCCCAATACCATGATTGACACTGAGCATGCTCAGAGCGTGCACCCACACCACCTGATGTGGAGATGCCGGTGTTGGACTGGGTGAGTCACCTGATGAAGGGGCGGAGCTCCGAAAGCTCGTGATTCCAAATAAATCTGTTAGATGTGAACCTGGTGTTGTGACTTCTTACTGTGCAGACCACACCTGCGCAGTGCGTTCCCAGGCTCCCCAGCGCCTTATCATCTTTGCGCATGCTCCACTCCCAGCCTGGGCCCGCCCCTCATTCACTCCGATTCGTTGGAGGACCAGCCGCTCCCGTTCGGTCCTTCAGCCCCGCCCCTCATTCACTCCGATTGGTTGGAGGATCAACCGCTC